>NW_009952798.1:502627-558061 GCF_000747805.2 Chaetura pelagica
CCCCCCTTTTTTTTTTTTTTTTTTTCTGCAGTTCAGCTTTTGGAAGAACTGAATGATAAAAAGAAATGTTGAAATGTTTGAATGTCACATTAGGTCCCCTTGTCTGTAAGGAAAATGAGCTATGAATAATAGAATACTGCTCTTGTTAAATATAGTTATTCAAAATTGTTTTTAGCTACAGATGTTATGCCATTGTAGAAACTTAGACTAAATAATGTCAGATCTTGTTTGCTTTTTTAGTATGTTATTCATATATTGGGAAATTCAAAATTTAAAACAGCTGGGAGAGGGTTTGGTGTTCACTAAGTAATCTTTAAAATGTGTACATTTCAGAGTTACTCTTATAGGGCTGTTTAGAAATGACTGAAGTGTATATTGTAGTTATAAAGTTCTGTAAACATGCTCTACCATGTATGTGACAGCGAAACATGAAATGGGAAAATGAGATAATTCTGGAGCCAAATTTTCTATTACAGACTTGATAAAACAGCAAATGGCTTTCTCAATTTAAATAATTTGTAACTTCCCCGGAACAGGCATGGGTGTTATGAATAATGTGTCTAAAATAGCAGCAGAAAATAATGTTCATTCCCCTTTAATTCTCCCTTTGATGTTTATGTCAAAATGAAGGAGTTAATTTATCTAAGAGTTTCACTGCATGAGTTGGACTGTACAAAACCAATCATGTAGAAATAATAGACTACCATTGGAAGTGCTGTACTATTGCAGTTTTAATAGCTCTTCAGTTCAGCTCAACAATTAGTCCGTACATTTTATAGCTGTGTCTTTAAGAAACTGGCACACTCAGCAAAATCACAGTAATTGGGAGATGATGCTATGTGGAGAGAAATCAGAGGGAGAAAATTAATTGAAAAATAGTGTTTTGTTCAGGTTTGGGTTTGTTTTCTTTTAAGATTTTAAACACTGCAGTAGTAATTACTGGTGGGTGAGACTTCTGGAGAATTTGAATTGGCTGGGTTTTTGTGAATTTGTTTTTAAATCAAATTGCAAAAGAGTCAAAATAGGGCTTTAAATTTCTTTCTATAGTTTTCACTCTCTGAAATCAAGTGAGGACTATAAGGGTGATCCAGAGGAGGGATTTTCCCCTTCTGTTGACATTAGTGCTCTCTGAGTAAGTTCTCATTACCTGTCAGCATCTTTGTAAAGCTGATCAGACAGATTACAGGCAATTTTTTAATTAGTTTATCATTTATGCAAACAACTAAAGAGACTTCAACAATCCCTTTTTGCTTGTGTCCACTGGAGGAGGTACCAACGCAGTACAGTGCTTCTTCACACAACCTTGTGTTTATGCAAAGGTGCTGAACAAGAAGTCATATTTAACAACAACAACAACAAAGTGTTGCTTTTTTTAGTTTTATGATTGGCAATTAGGACTTTGTAATGTTTTAAAATTGATCTCTTGTCCATTATGGACCAAAGGGCAGTAAAGCAGTGAGAATTTACATTTTGGCTAAAGTTTTGGCCTGGTTATTATATATAGCTGTATCTTGGTCTTTTAGTGATCAGAGGAGCCTTTCCTTGGACCTCAGAGCTGCTGTGTTGGTCTTAATGTCATAAATTACTTGAGCATAATGATAGATAACCAGTTGACTAGAACAGAGAGTAAACCTAATTCTTAGATGAATAAGCAGGGGAATAGTGAGAAGAAACAGAGAGGTGTTTCTACTGCTGCATATAACACTGGAGGAAGTCATTATTAAACTCCTTAAGTGCTAACATTTTGGTAAGTCAGTCAAATGGCGGCTTTCTGCAAAAAGGGTGATACAGTTTCCTGGGGATAACTGCACTGCTGATACTCAAAGGTATTATTCTGAACTGCAGGCTGCAGAGGAACATGGAGGAGCAGGACTAGTTCATTAGAGAGATTTTTTTCCCCACTTTCAGCTTTATGCCTGATTCTAAGACCCATGCTTCACACATTGTATTGAAATATTGGACAGGGTTAAGGAAGGAGCCAAAAAACAATTAATGGCCTGGAAAACTTGCCTTCAAGTGTAGGAGTAAAGAATTTCAATCCATTGAGTGCTCAGAGAAGACTGAAGAAAGTGCCTGACCACAGTCTGTTAATACGTCCATGAGGAGAAGATCTGTGATGGTATAGACTTTTCAGATTAGGCAAACAGACACAGAGCAGGACCCTCTGCTTCAAAGTAGGAGCAGATAGGTTAGTGCTGAATCTAAGTCACAGTTGTCTAGCAGAGGGGGGTAATTAACCATGGAAACAACTTAGCTAGGAGTAACATAAATTCATTAATAGGAACATTTTAAATCAAGACTGCTTTCCAAAAGACATGATCCTCACTCAGGGAAGAGGTACTGTCTTCAGCCAGTGGTCACTCTGACATTGGATAGGCAGTATTTGCAGAAGGTAAACAAAGTGCTAATATCCTCCAAATTTCTTCTGACTTTAAAAACTGTTACTGTATAAATGTAGGTAATTTGTTGCACCTGGGTCAGTAAAGTCTAGATTGCACTGGGTCTTGTGTTCACTGTGCAATAAACCAAGCTTTCCTAAAGTTTACTTAGACTCTTTATGCAAGGCAGAGCTTCACATCTGCTCTGTAACTTCTACAAAAGGCTGTATCCTCAGTTGTGTATGGAAAATTTAACTTCATAGCATCTCATTTAAATATGCAACTACACACTGGGTGTTCTTATACAAACCTACTGTATTGACTTCATTAGTCTTCCATGATGGGCCCTTCACAGATGTCTCCAGTCATCTCACCTTTTTGCATAGTAGCTTTAAAGAGCATGTTAATTAAAAAGCAGATGTTAGCAACAAGTAGAAATTGGCAGTTTCAACCTACAGAAAGGGTAAGAAAATATGTGAAAAGGCTAATGGTGGTCATCCTGCTAACATGAGTGACATTCACAGACACTGCTGCTGCTTTGACAGAGGGGTACTGTGCAACCTTCCAGCTCTGTCATCACCCTCCTGTGTTTCACTCTGGATTTGCAACTGTTAGAAGCAGCTAAACTCATAGTGAAAACAGCTCTTTGCTGTGGGGTGGCATGTTTACTTTAAGTAGGTGTTGATGATTCTACTTCTCACTCTGTTAAGTAAATCACTTCATCTTCATCTTAAAAGTCTTGCAAACCTCAGCTGAACTTTGCTGAGATTAGCCTGTGTCCCATCTCATACTTTCATATAGGTAGAGCACAAGTTTGAAAAACAGGGAAAATACTGTTCCTAGGGTCTTTAGCAGCGCTTAGTTCAGAATACCATGGTCAAAATCAGCAGTACGGTTGCCCTCATTCTTTTGTAGCATCCTGATTTTGCACTGAACCATAATAATTTGACTGATTTACCCCAAAAATGATAGTTCTGGAGGGTTTTTTTCGTGTTGGTTGTTTTGAAAGGCAGCCTGTAATTAAGATGAATGGATGTACATTGTGAATGTTTAGTTATGGAGGAGATGGGTTTGTTATAAAACAAAACAAAAACCAACCAAAATTACCTAGCTGCAAATCCTTGCAGTTGTTTAGTTTAGGAGTTTAAGTCAATTTATGGAAGTCTGTGTTTACTGTCTTTAGGGTTTGATCATGACATTGGAATGTATTTTGGAAAAAAGACCCTATAAAATGAAATCCACGTTTATGGGTAAGGAGCACAGAGCACTTAAGATCAGCAGTGAGACTACAGTATCTGTTTGAAATGTAGCAAAGAGGAGTACTTACTGGTGCCGTTTTGGGTTTAGAAGGTAGTGAATTGATACACTTGATGAGTTCTAACACGGGAACAGCGACTGGACCCAGTACCATTAATTTCATGAAAATGTGGACCATATTATCCCAGTGACAGCAGTCAGAAGATAAGACTAGATCCGAAGCAAGTCTTTTAAAATAAAACTTTATAATAAAGTGAGGTCTCCAAAGAGGCTGCTTTTGTGCCGTGCTGCATGTGAGTAATCTCTGACTCATCTAGCCTCTGACATGCTGCAGCCATCAACGTTCCTAGCCACAAGTGTTGCCCTTCATGAAGGAAATATCCTATTTTTGGTATGGCAATGTCCTCAGTTTTAAAGAATTTTCCTCTTTTAAAGTGCTCAGACAATTAATGCCTCATGCATGTATTCAACAATAGTTGCTTAGCAACCATCAGAAATATTCAGGAGAGCAAAGGAAGCAGAGATGAATGAGCAGAAACATCAGCTCCCATTTCAGGTGAGCTGAAGAAGGCATCTGGGCTGCTCTGACTCTTTGGGTCAAAGCATGAATGTCCATGAAAATTAGACAGTTCCCAAGCTGCAAATATGAGCTCCAACTTGCACGTCAGTCAGATTCAGAGATGAGACGAGTTGCACAGCCAGATGCAGTTGCAGGAGGTTGCAGTTCATTGGGTTTTCTTAGTTTTGGGGGTTGTAAAAATGGTTAAAATAAATTTTAGCAAGTCAACAAAACCTCCTTTATGGCTGAGGAAAGTTTTGCCACCTCGTGTTGTATTCCGTCTTCAGTTACAGAGTAGGTGAAGTTCCAGCTTTCTTTGGAGGAGATTTCCAGGCATGGGACAAAGCCGTTGCATGGGTCTTGGCTCCAGACCTTCTCTTGCATTACCACCTAGTTCACGCTTCTTGTTTCACTTTTTAATTCTGGCATACCTTTTACCTCACAGGAGATTTTCTTACTCTGCTGAGTCAAGTCCTTGATGCTTTTTTTTGTGACTGGAAGATGCCATTCAAATGAATTGGAATTATTTTCCACAATAACTGTCTACAGCCATTATGTGTGTGCTTGGATTTTGGTCTTTTTCCCCTTTTTTATTCCTCAGAAAGGTTGAAATGAAATGTTTAGTCTAGGGTTGGAAGGACTGAACTTTATCATGCTGGACTGACATACTCTTCTGGACAACTGTGCCACAGTGGTGCTAGTGTGGCCATGTCCTGTGCCCATCCCTTTCTCTGGATGAGGTCTGGTGCTTCTCCTCGGTCTGCTCAGTGGTTGTACCTCAGCTACTTGGGTCACTCAGTGCTTGACATGGTGGGGCACAGGAGCCTGGAGCCCTAGGGCCTGTGGTTCAATGGGATGCAGTTTAGTGTCAAAACCATTTGAGACAAAAGAGTTTTTTGATCTGCAGAAGTATTTTCAGTTGGTTTCTTTTCATTAGACCCATTAAAACTGGTAGTTGTCCATCAGTGTTGCTCAGAACTTTTTTGACTGCCTGATATTCTGGCATTTTCCAGTTAGAAAATCGGATTTATGACCATCTCTACTTCAAAGGTAAAGGTTAAGAGCAAGATTATGATCTCCTTTTCACTCATGTAAATCCACAGGAGTCAATTACTTGGGATTGACAGCGATGTGATTTAGATCAGAATCTGATTAAAGCTTTTTGGGGTTTGCTCCTGTACCCGTCAACTTCAGTGCCACTTGACTGCCAACTCTTTGCTTTTGGTATGTGATGGAATTTGCATGTGGAAGTGCCTCAGGGGCCCCACATAAAAGATTGGTTCACTAGCTTTAGTGGGCTTTTCAGATTAGATGTTAAGATCTTGAAATCAAAATATGTAGGGGGTGGTTTGGAAGTAGCACATGCACAGTGGTAATCAGAATAATGTGATTTTTGAGGTTAATATCTGGTGACTTAGAGCTGAAAAAAATCCCTTATGTATCTTGGAGGTCTAAGCATTTTACTCTTTCTGATTATAAAAAGCATTTATTTCTGGCCTTCATGGCTGATGAGATATCAAACTTAAAATATGCCATGATCCTATAGTCTGGTAGTGCTTTCTGGCACTGGTCAGTGACTAAATATAGCCAGTTTTGAACCGCTGTGATAAACCTGGAAATAATGTTCAGCAGAAAATTCTCAGACAATTCCATAGACAAATGTGGAATATGAAATTACTTTTCTGGATTGCATCGGGTTCGTACTGTATATGCTTTTTGTGTCCTGTCTCTCTCATCCCTCTGTTTTCGGACTGCTACCCTACAGAATGTTTTGTGGTACAGATACATCTTGACTGAAGCATCTTAGTGGTTCGTGTTGGTTCATGCTAAAGCAACAAATAGCATAAAGGGTTTTTAAACCCTAGCTATTTCACGCATTCCTTTTGGCTTTGTAAACTGTTTTGCCTTGTTTTTACGAAAAGAAGGTGTATTTAAAAAAAAAAAAAAGTATTCATTTCCAAAAAACACTGATTGTCTTCAAACAAACATAGTCCAGGAACATGCAGATTCTTGCATTGTATTATGGAATTAGTGGTATTCATCTGTCATGCATACTGTGAAGGTGATATTCAGAGGAGGAAAAGAGCCTTTTGGAAAGGATTTTTTTTGTTGTTGTTTTTTAATGATATATTCTCATTTGTTTTCTTTTTATTTTTTTTTCAAACTCATTTATACTTGTACCAGGCTGTGTTTCATTTCAAGATGGTGTCTTTGCTAGAAAGATAATAAAATATAATGTCTTCCACAACCTCTTCATATGCATGACTGCATAAAGCTTGTGTAACAGTTTATTATTGTAAAATTAGTATAGCATAGCGTAGAGCAAACTGGGCCCCTGGCCAGATGAGCTAGACAATGAATAGTTATATAAGGTTTTGAAGCACATGTATTAGAACAGAAGCGCCCTGTATTTTCTTCTCAATTGTCTGCTGTTTGTTAATGTTTCCCTTTCAATATGATTGCATCTCAATTTAATAGCACTTGCCATTTCAGGGTTTACTGTGCCAGTGCTCACATAGTTACATCCCCTCTGTGCTGCAAAGCCTGCATGTATATATTAAAACTGAACTAGGCATGGTTAGCTAATGGGTACTTCGAGAGATATGCACTTATAGAATTAAGTGATGTATGTAATTGTTAATTTTGTATTAACAAGTTACAAAAATGTTTCACCAATAACTGTAATGCTCCGTTCTGTGGAAAGTGTGACATTTTAATTCTTGTTGAACAGTTTCGTACCTTGTTCTCTGTTTTCATGGCAGGGTATTATTTTGCAATCAAGATAAAAGCATTATTTGTTAAAGTTCTAAAATACTACATTGCTGGAAATTTTAAGCTGTGGATCAATCTCCTGTTTCAGTGAAACAACATTTCACTGAGTTTTATATTTTTTTAATTAGTCTTTAAATTTAAACTTATGTTCCACATTATGGATTGCGTATGATTCCAGAAGCAGGGATGTTCTAGTGTAGAATCTAAAGGAAGTAATGTCCCTGCCACAGAAGTCTGGGAAAGGCTTCTCTTTGGCATATGGCTCTTTGGGTCTGTCAGATCCCAGCCTGCTGCACTTTGGCACAGGGAGCCCAATAAATGGGGCTGTGGGAGACCAACATGAAGCTCTATCTATTGGTCCTTGTGTTTTTTTCAGTGCCTCTGAAGGAACTTCTCTTAGAGACTTAATGTCTTTGGGAGTCAGATATTTCCTCCATGCTTTCAGACATGCAGGACAGGGTGAGAGGTTCTCAGATGCCTTGTAGCTGCAGTGACTCAGGTGTCACCCCATGGAAAAGTGACACTTCCACCTCACTCAGTGGTGCTGGATTTATTTGGTTTCAGTGTGTAATCCAAACAGCACAGAAGCCTGGCTTCCCTCACTTCCCATTGCTTCAGTCCCGCCACCCTCCAGTTCCTTGTGCCAAGTGTTCGCTTTTTGCCCCCCTTCACCACACAGTCCTGTGCTACGCCACCTTTGTTACTCCAGATAATGCCATTTCCCTCACGGTGGTTCGTCCATGCCGTTGCAGATGGAAGACTGAAGCCTACCTAGTGTTCCCTCTGGCAAGGAATAAATGAATTCTTCTGTTCCTAATAGGCCTAATGACAAAGTTGCATAGTACAAGGCTCACGTTTTCCTTCCAGCCAACAGGGACTGTTTGATGACTGTTATCTCATCTGCAGAGTCTGACCTTGTGCAGACTTTTTGCTTGCCCACCAGAAAGGGAAGGTAATTGAGAAAGGGGGAACCACTGCCATCCTCCACTTGGATCTGGCACGGCTGTGACTAGGATTTGACTTCCCAGTAAAGTAAGGCTTTCTCATTTGCCAGTAAAGATAAAGAAAGGGCAGGGTGGGAGGAGCATAATAGGCTCAAAACACAACAAAAATAGCAAAGGAAACAAACAGTTTGTGCCTAATTTGAAACCAGCTGATCTCCATGGTGATGGCAACAAATCTGTGCTGTTTGACTGTTTAGTGAAGACAAAGGTTAGAAATGGGAGTTCACCCACTGTGCTAGACTGTTTGAACAAACAGAGGAGTAGGAGGGTTGGTACTTTCCTGGTCACTGAGTGGCCCTGTCAAGGTGCCAAAGAGAACTGGGGGAATAACCTCACTCAAAACTCCAGAGGATTTGTGTGTCTTCATGCGTCTTCAGAAGTAATCAGCCTTTATAAACTTCTTGGAATTTTTGTTTTCAACAGTGCTGTTCTGTAGACAGAAAAGTCCATAGCACTGGGGCTTCAAACAAAAATAGCATGGTAGACCTTCAGAAATAGGTCAGTGAGCTTGAAACCTTAGATAAATAATAGGACTTACACTTGCTACAGTAAATAATAGGACTGCAACTCCCCCAAAGCTCTTGATTGACATTGTCTCAAAGTAATTCCTTATGTGAAATAGAAGCCTGAGATACAATTTCAGCCTTAATTTACAGATACCTGAGATGAAGGGAAAAGGGAGTGTATTAATCCTCACCAAAGAAGAAATTCTTGTTCGTGGTGTTCTGAAATACTGTCATGTGATGAGTCAAAGTTTTTATTGTTCACTTCTTCAGAGGTCAGGGCTACTGAGTTTTAGCATGCAGCTGGACAGACAGCATTTGCAAATCAGCACTTCTTTTGCTGAGGCCACAGGCACGGAAAGCTTCCTATTTAATGTAGGTATGTGTAAGGTGGAGTTTTTTTAATACATATTTTAAAGGGGAGATGACTATACTTTGAAGTCCTTAGTCATAAGAAGATCTCCAGAGGTAGCTGATAAAGACATGCAGAGTGTACCTTACACTACATCAAGACTTAGAGTTTCTTGAGTAATTATTGACCAACTTGACCTTTGCTTTCCCTCAGTCAATACTTACCTCTTGGGACAATGAATCTTCATACTCACTTTAACTGAAGTCCAAGTCTACTTAATAGAGTACTTGGAAATCCAGGAGAGGTGCCGATTTGTCTTGGTGCTACTTTTATCTGTTGAAAAGTAGGTACATAGAAGTTATGGCTGCCTATGACACTCTGTCAGGCCTCCTAAACAAAGCAGTGTCAGGTCATGGCTGGTGGGGAGGTTTCTAGGAAAACCTAGATCCAACAGCAGGTGCACCTGGGAGTGGAGCAGTACCTTTATTGGAAATGAGAATGAGGATTCATTTACAATGTGAAGGCCCTCCCAGATGCTTTTAGGAGGAGGGGGCTGACCAGGATTAGTCAATTATATTCTTGTGTATTTCATGAGGCAAAGAAAATAAGTTTTTGAGCTTTCTGAACCTCCCACAGTCTTCCAGCAGCCTAATCCTACAGAACACATCAGGTATTGTGCAGAACTAAGGAAAGGCCCAGCCCAAGAGACTGGTCTGCAGGCAAGCAGGACAATGGCTTGCCAAGGGTCCTCCCTTTCCCCTGAGATAGTGGTCTTCAAGCAGGTGAGCCCTGACACAGCCGGATGATGCTGGGCTCAGCAGACAGTTGCATCCCTATCGCAATGGCCTTTTGCAGGTCAGTTTTTAAGTTGCTGACTAACTCTTGCACCCTGCTGCTGGGCTTGCTATGTCCCCTGGCTGGGAAGTTGGGCTTGGGAACCCTACAAGCTCCCTGTGACTTGGGAGCCAGGGTTCAGTTACTAGGACCATAGAGCAAATAGTGTAGCCCTGACCAAACCCTAGCAAATAGGACTGTAATACCCCCTTTTTAATAATTTCAGTAGCAATTTCAGTATTTGAGGGTCCTGGCTTAGTTTGAAGCCAAGAGACAGCCTTCCCCTGAAAAATGGGAATGCTGGGAGTAGCACCTGTGGGTGGAGCCACTGGGTCAGGGTCCCTGGACAGGGGGTCCTGGCACCTCTTGTGATGCTTTATTGCCTGGCTGTACCATGTCTGCCGTTCACAGTGTCCCATGACATTGCTGGCTGCCGCCAGCAAAAGCCTCCTGTTGCCAAGAGGGGCAACACTTTGGAGTAGGATGGGCAATTACTGCGCTTGGGAGCTTCGCTATGGGAGTGAGAGCAACTGGGAAGTGTTACTCAGGCGGTGAAGAAAGACAAAGCCTTATAAATATCTGCTTATGCAAATTAAATAATTTGTCTTTTCAACTGTTCATTTCACCTTTTCCCTAATCATATTTCCTGAATTGCCAGATGTATTTCTTGCAATATTTCAGTCTTGTCAAATTAAGAGGAGAAAGCCTTATTATTTGGTATATATCATAAGTTAATTAAGTAATGTTTATAATTTTTACTGTTTAATCAGTCAATAATATTACAGGTGACCTGTTAAGGTTTGTTTTGGTTTGTTTGTTGTTGGGTTTTTTTTAAAAAAGGTCTAACTTGTTTTCGTAACCTAAAAAATACCAAAGGTATTTGTTTGGGGAAAAGGCATTGAGAAAGAAGAGAATTTTAAAATTGCACAATTGCAGTTGGAAAAAACAGAGCAGGCAATGTCATGCGTTTCTGAAGAGCATGCTCTTTAATTTTATAGTAACAGTATTTTAAGAATGCTGATGGTACACAGGAAAAGAAGTGAATAATTCTTATTGCAAAACCCTGATGGTTTGGTGTATTCAAAATGTTCAGACTTAATCAGCCCTGGATTTCTCTTAGGAAAAACAGATCATTGGGGGTAGGGGAATGTAGGGGGAAGCCAGCTGAAGCAGTAGTGATTTATCAAAGCAGCATTCAAATAAAATAAAGGTTTGGCTTCCTTAGGATAGGCTGGAAAATGCATTTATGTTTTCATGTACCTTTTTTTTTTTTCCTGATGTGCCTGATTGACTTGTTTTAATACCGGTGTTATTTACATTTCAGGGATGGGCCTCTATTATGCAGGAAATTGTCCAAACCCCTACAGCTGTATTTTAAATTGAAATGATTTTTTTTTATGAAGTGATTGTGCAGACTTAATTTAGTAATCTATTATTAAATTTATAGTTTCAGGCTGTATAAAGCCTTTATATAGAATGAAAATGGGCACATATGAAGATCTATGCTATATATACACCTGGTTCTGTATATTAAATCTTCTACATGTGTTGTCCATTTTCAGAAACAAATAAACTGCTGCTTTTGAAAACTCAGCTTCTTTTCCATATTAGGGAATTCTGCAGACTCCCTATGTTCCTTAGCTTCAGTATAATGCTAAATCAGTTTGTACATTAGTCTATTTTTAGTTATGAATGAACTTTATGGAGTGCAGCGCACAGTGATTTCAGAGATTCTCGCTCATAAAACCAGTGTGTCATGCGCCGCAATTACAGCGGTAAACATCATGCGAGCTCTGGACTTCCAAGGGGTCCAAGTCCTGAACTTCCCTGGAGGAGAAAGCATGCCCCCTCGCCCTTTTATACGAAATATTACATGTGTAGTAAATCTCGTTGCATGAAATCAGGTTATATTTTGTGACCTTGGCTGCAGCGAGCAGGCTGCCTGGCATGGCAGCTGGGTGACACTAGAGGGCAACTGAGAGTTTTCTTTCAATTTACCAAGCTGGAGATGGTTTTAATATCAACTAAGTGTTTAAACTCGGTGAGGATTTATTTTCCCGTTTGCAGATCTCACAGATGTAACCTCTGAGTTTCCATTGACAGCAAACAATAATCCAACCGAAGTTCTTCTGGGGGAAAACAGAGCGGGAGCGGGTCAGAAGCCTGCTTTTGCCCAAATAAGGCTTTTTTTTGCAGACCCCATGTGTTAGATAATGATCAACTGACAGTCGGTCATGAGTTAATAATGCTGGATGCTGAAATATGCATACCATGTGGTATACAACAGTTCTGCCGGGAGAGACAAACACAGCTATAATTAGACATTTGAAACACAAGGAAGTGTGTAAATTGTTTAATAGTCCTTCCACTTAATTCACTTAGATAATTTCCGAAGAACCGGTATTGACTACGAAAGAGTATTGCACAACCAATTTCATGTTTAGCTTAAACCCTGCCCTGCTCAGATAAATTAATGAATACAGCTCCATTTTATTTGGATTTTTCTGAGTGCAGGAGATTTGCTGGGGCTGTAATGCACAGGTGGGCTCATTTCTGTTTGTGTTGATGTTTGGGACGGTGACACTGCTGAGTTGGCTGTGTTTGCACTCATTTAAGCCTGGGCACGTGATCGTACCATTAGCACTTTAGAGCCACCATTTTTGGGTTGTTTTGGCAGTTAGAGATTCCCTTTCTACTTGTACGCAGCTTGACAAAGTTACCAGAGTTGCCACCAGTGCGTTTTAGCAGTGAAAAAGTACAGATCCCTCCTCTATGCGAGGGATTTGCAGGAGCAGTGTTACTCCTGAACTCCTTCCTCAGGGCTGTGTGCCCTGCAGTGGGGTGCCTGGCCAGGCCTCTGCCAGCTGCTGCCAGTGAAGGTGTTGCTGACCTAGAGGTGTGGATGGGCACAGGGCTGAGGCTACGGCTGCTGCTCCAGGCTGCACCAAACACATTGTGCAGTCCTTGGACAGTGGCCCAATGGCAGCTAGATGAAGACATGGAGGCAGGAGCTTAATCTCTGCTTTCTGCATGTTACTTCACTAATATCTTCATGCAGGTTGATGATGCCTAATGAGTTTTGATTGCTTCGCAGTGCAATGGAAAAAAAATAAATGAAAGAAAATTACAATATTCTTACAATAAATAACTTTTTTCTTATATAATCAGTTACAAATCAGAAATGCATGAGATTTAAATAATGTATTTGCCATTTTCACATTGTCCACAACTGGATGATCATAGCTCCCTACCTGCTATTGTCATTCCCAAAAGCAGTCTCAGAAAGCCATCCATTTTATGCTTCTTGCATGAATTTCTGCAGTGTCCATCCTTTACCAGTCAATTAGCACATCTCATCTGCCTGTCTGCATGGATATGACTGGCTACGTATCTATTGTATTTCCAAGGTATGTAGGTCACGTCTCCATTGGGTCCTGCTGACTCTGCCAGGCAGCAATTTAACAAATGCAGGGTTTTACTGGAGAGAAAAGGAAATATTGCCAGGAAAGCCACCTTAGGTTTTGCTGTGTGCTCTTATTTGGCTTTCATTTTATGAAGCCCTCTGATGGGAAGTCAGCCTTGGGTGTTCTGCTGTGTTCTGATGGGATAGGCTGACTCACACAAGTTTGCTGTGCATTTTGCATCTCGCCGCCGTGTTTGTCCTGCTTATGTCTTCGTTATTGCATAAGACATTTGTGCCCGCTCAGTCTTTCTTCTCTTTGTTTTTCTTCCATTTTTTCTTTCTTTTTTTCTTTTTGTTTTTTAATCCATACTACTTTGAGAAGTCCGGTGTGCACTTCCTGAGTATTGCTGTGACCTTCCTACAAAAAGTGAAGCCCTTGCCCACCAGGTGCAGCTTCCCAGGAGATGACCCTTAGGTCTGAGGAGAGCTTGGAGGATGGAGATTCACGACAGGTTTCTGAGGAAAAGGGAAACTTGGTGAACCCATGACTGCTCCTGTGATGTTGCACAAGCATGTGGTGTTTCATGATGAGATAGGACGATTTCTTTGTTCAGGGCCTGAATGCTTCTTTTGCCTTCGTGGCAGGGTCATGCTGTCTTGGTTGTGTTCGATACTTAATGCAAGCTCAGCCTCAAAGATGTGAATAGCCTCAGTGAGGTCATCAGAGGTCTCTTCATGCTCTAGGTCTTTATGAGTTAGGCATTCACTTTGCTGAATCAAGGCTACAGCTTTTCATGTGCCTTGTCCTGCACAGCACAGTCCTTTACTGTATTTGATCCTATACTACTGCACTTTCTCACCAGAAGAACGACTGAGTCATTCAATCTGGTATGAACCCCAAGTAATGGCTCATCTGCCAAAATTACCGGCAAATGCTTTCATCCAGTTCACCTCCTCTTTTCTGAAGGAGAAGGAAAGCAGCTGTTTCAGAAAGGACCACAGCCAGACAGCTGGAGCCTCCTCTGTGCAGCCAGGCAGGCTGCTGTAGCCGCCTGCAGCAGCAAGGCTCTCCCAGCAGCAGCCTGGACTGGGCACTCATCGTGCCTGAGGTGGGACGCCCAGCTCCAGTCTGATACCTTAACAAAGGCCCTCAAATTGTGTTAATTTCTTCTTGCATTCTGTACACTGACTTGTGTCTGGATCAGGCTTTTCCTGAAGGTCCTCTGAAAGCTGGTAGTACGCATGCCTCTGTATACTGCCATTACATCCTCTGTATGTGGACTGCAGTGCCTAGGAATGCCTCGTGGTTGTGCCTCCTTGCTTCTGAGTACCAGCTTTTTCTGACCTTTGAGGCACCTGGTGAAGTCAGTTCTCAGTCATTTTCACTCAAACCCAGCATACCTTGAGTTTTTCAGACCTGCACCTTGAGAGCAGACCTCCCTTTCGTTACAGCATCTTCCTATCAGAGTATGTTGAATTTCCAGTGAGGTGTCACTCATAGCTTGGTCAGTGGGACTTGTAGTCCTTGCTCACAGATTTCATGCTGGAGCTCTACTGAAGAGCATTGTGTTTGCATGGTCCATTTTTCCTTCTGGTTACTTGTTTGTATGACTCAGTGTTAGCATTGTACCAGTCCTTGTGTCAGTGTGAACGTTACTGTCAGGGACCTTACATTTCTTTCACTGACACAAATGTTGAATACTAGCAAGGCTAAGAGAATCCCACCAGAAATATTTTCATTTTATAGAAATTCCCTACTGATGCCTGCTTTTAGCTCTATCATTTAGCCAGTGCTTAATCCATTTAATACAAGCTTGAATAAAATTATGAAGTGCTGGTTTTTAATCAAAGTGCTCTGTAGTATTAAATCAGCTGTCTTACTGAAATGCAGGTAAGTACCGTGCATGCAGCTAGTTTTTCTCTAGCCATGCTTGTAGTTTCAAAGTATAAAATAAGGTGCTCTGTTTGTTTTTCTTTTTTGTTGTTTTAAGATCTGGTTTCTGTAAAACCAAGTCAGTTGACTGGCTTTAATTATATTATTTTGCAAGCATATCATCTGGCAAATATGGAACAAATATTTACCAAACACCTCTGCCTCTTTTTGAATCATTAATAACAATCCTGTCATCTGCAGCCAGTAATAGGCCTAGACTGGATTCTTTAATTATTATTGTTTTAATTTGCTCTAAGGTCTACTTTAATGTCACATTTGTCAGGCATACATTTTTCTCTGAAGTCTTCAGCTTCCCTTTTCCATTTGCTACACTTCATAATTTCTAACACATGTATAGATTTTTGTCCCAAAAAAATGCCAAACTTTTTTCCACTTTCTTAAAACTGAGATTAGTCAGCAGGACAGAAAGAAGCCAGGATGAAGCAAAAGTCATAACTTCCAACTGTGCTGAAATGAAGAAAATGAGACTCCAGACCTTGTCCTGAATCTTGTTCCTGTCTTTATGGAAACGAAAAACATTCAATTTTTGGCATAATTGGCTAGCTTGGTATTTGCAATGCCTCTAACTTTTCTATTAAAAGCAATTCTAGTCTGCACTGTAATCCATGAAGAAATACCACCTTTTTGCTTTTTTCAGAGATTGTCTGGTCAAGAGGGGGGTCAAAACAACAGTCTGCACCAAGTCACATGTCTCCACATTAATCCACACAAGGAAGTGTCTGTTTCACTTATTTCCAAATGAGGAATGTTTTCTTTAGAGAGGTAGCAAATTGATTTTCCCCACATGGAGCATGGGATATCTCATTTCCAAAACAAAACTTTCAGGAATGGCTACACAAGTCTGCTCTTTCTCCATGTGAGTTAGAAAGCAGCATGTATCCTTAGTGTTCCCAACAACGTTGTTCACTGCTGTGCTCTTAAATTTCCCGGGCAGGTCTGGCATGTTCAGTTATAACGGAAGGGAACAAACAAGTGTTTGGATGTAGAAAAAATATAGTACAAATAGTTTTAATATTCAGATTGTTTTATGTGCTGCTTGAGTAGGCAAGAGGTATGTGTTTGTGGAGAGGCTGTGTGACCTTCAGAGCTCAATGAGAGCTGTAGTTGTTGGTAGATGCTCATCACTCACTTCCATAGGTGTACTTAGGATCCTGTAGAAAGTCTCTTTAATTTCAGTTGATACTATTGTTTCCTAAACAAAGGTCTGGGATTTTATTAGTCTAGTCTGATATTTTGCTTTATTTTCCAGCCCCTTTAATTTCTGACCCTTTGATGCAATACTAGGTTGGTTGCAACTTGCTTCTCTTCACCAGCTCTGCTCGCTGTGTCTGAGTGATAAATGCCCTAGGCCCTCCTTCTTGGACCCTGTTTCCAGGAGGCAGAAGCTTTTAAATAAACTTAGAGGGGTGAAAGGAAAATTCAATGAAATGTAAGATCCTGAACTCAGGATGGAGAAAAGGAAAGGAGATGAAGGAGAGAAAACAAAGAGATGGAGGCGATGAGGAAATCAAGGAAGCAGCTGTGACTCCAGAACGTTATATGAAATTAACTAACCTTTGAATAGTTGTTGAGACCATGCTTAAATATAGCAATATGCTTTTCTTAACTTTCAGATATTGCAGAATGCCAGAAACCCCCTAGAGGGGCAAGTGTTAAAACCATTAAAACTGTTAACTTTCTGTTCATTACATTTTAAAAGGTGCAACATGGAAGCATGTTTTTCAGCCAAGAACTAACTTTTGCCAGTCTGCTTTAGGGGTGTCCTCAGCAACCAGCTATTTGCCACCTGCCAGCATGGATTTTCTGGAGATCTGGAACCATTCTTCTCCCCTTTACTTTGATGGGCAGGCACCTCCATATGTCATCTCCAGCTTCTGTTTGGCACCTGAATCGGGAATAGGTCTGTGATCTGACGCATCCTGCCATTTACAGCTGCCTGGTAAGGAAAGTCTTCTAGTCTGTTCTGTGTCTATTGATGGTTTTGTAGCTTAGGGCCAAGCGTTCTGGTATCACAGCTTTCCTGCTTGTGTCAAAACTAGAAGAGCTATGAAGGAGTGGCACAGTGCAAAAGGATACTCTGAGGAGATGTTCTGCAATGTATTCTACAGGGAGGAGGTACTGTTGATGCATTTAGCAGGTGTGATGCGGCTTGTTTCGTGCAAGCACACTAGTTTTCTAAATTCAACACTGCAGTACATCCCTGTTTATTAACTTCTTGTGCCTTTCAGTGCTCCACTTTAATTCCAGCTTTATGCTTACTCTCCCGCTGGTGCACTCTCACCTCACATTTTTAGAGCTCACCTTACCTCTATAGACCCACCCTAAATGCAGACCCAGGTCTTCCACTTGGCCCTTCTTTGCTAATGGCCCTGGACAGTTTTACAAGCTCAGTTGTGGGGGTTTTTCTTGTTTTGTCATACTCTTGCACTTGGCAAAAATGCTGCTGCTCCTTCCTTTCCCTTCATCTTTCTACTGGACAGAAGCCTGGTCACAAAAACAACAGGCAGCCAAAATCTGATTGTCTGTGTAAGTTGTAGGTACGTTAGTGCTGAGCAGCTGTGCCAGTACATTCCTCAGCGAAATATGGTGATAGCTGTCCTGCCATTTTCCTTTTTCCTTTTTTTCTCACACTTTTGAAGTGTTTCTGAGAAACCGGAGTACCAGCAAGCCAGAATCAAATCATTGTTTCAGGAAATAGTTATGCAGGTCAGAGAGGCCTGGAAAAGGCAAGAACTTTGATCATGGGCATTACAATTGCTTAGATGTTCTCTAAGCACTTACTCTCTAGAGTAAGTGATGTGGACCAAGCAAGAAAAAGGAACATGTTTTAGGTGCGAGTGAAGTACTGTTTACTTACATGGTTTGTTGAGCAGCCAACAAGGTCCAAGGTTATTTTGGACTCAGCATGAGTAAGTGATCCAGGTATGACAAATGAGGTAATGCATTCCAGGCTCATTAAAGACTCTTGGCTACACCACTGATTTTGACAAAGTGCCAACGTAGCTTGACCTCAGCTGTGTGAAGGCCACTATTTTTTTAACACCCTTTCCTATAACAACACATCTTTTACATCAGCCAAAATATGTGTATCTAGAGAACAGTGTTATGAAGAGGGTTCAACTTGTTGGGCTCCCAGTTATAATCAGATTCCTAAAAAAGAGATGGTTCTACTGTAACTAACCTGCCAAAGTTAAGCCAAAGCTGGAAGTTGTACTAGGTGGTAAGGCTTAGAAATGTTCTTGTTTCCTGTGTCCTGCTCAGCAGACATTGTCCCTGAAAATTGAGCAGCTGAGGATGGTAGTGACAGGAGAGCAGTGGCCACAACTTTGTGCATTTTATGAGTGGGAGGGCAGTGTAGCCATCTCCTTGCTTACCTTCTGGCCCCTTCCTGATTACCTGTGATGTCCTGATGCTTGCACAGGCTGGTAAGAGAGCTGGAGGGGAAGATGTGATTTTTAAGCAATGGTGATTTTTCGTGGCTTCATGAACAGAGAGGACCTCTAGCTTTGAGGAGGCATCTAGCTGGTCTGAGCAGCTTGAATCCTAAACTCCTCTCTTACTTGTGTGGCTCAGTTGCTTTGTGGGTCACAGTCTGATGCTGAGCTCCAACATGCACTCTTTCTCTGCTGTAGGTGCTTCTGGATTGTCCATGTTTGATTATAGGGGTTGGTAGGCAGCTCACAAGAGCAGGCATTGGGCTTCAGGATCACCAGGTCAGCTTTTTGCTGGGGTAGATTTCAGTCAGCAGAGATTTGCCAGTCTGCATTTACAAATAATTTAACTCCCTGTGCTGTGCATAACACAGGATTTCCATTCAACCTCTGAGGTGTGACCTTGTGTAATACAAACACATGGGACATTACTGAGGGCTTAGCCACAGTTTGGGGAGGAGGAGGCGTGATAGAAGTTCACATCTAGGAAGAAGAAAAGGGTGATTAAGTCTTAATTTTAGATTACTAAGGGCATGATGTCATTACTACTTACATGATGTCAGAGCAAAAATAATATTTTTTTTTTTAAATCCAGTGTGCATGTGAGTGAGGATTTGCAGTGTGTCCTTGTGTCCCATTCAATCATGTTTCATGGTCTTCTGAGAAATACTGATCTCATTTCAAACAGCACGCAACAATCTCTGCGTGATTTGTGGTGACTACCTGTTTTCAGACAACACCCAGGGACCCTTTCAAACATGGAGGGCAAGAAAACATTCCTGTCTCTGGGCAGATTCCTATAAATAATTTTCCCTGAGAATTCACAGCTGAGATGGCAATAAGATGTTTTCCAGAATGGAATAGCTGTTGAGATATGGTTGTCATCATGGCTTGTGTAACTGTTGCTATTCATGACGATCCCATTTCACACACTTTCTACTTAATCAGGAGCACAAGACTGTTACCACCAAGTAGTAGTCAGCTGAAAAACGAAGTCCAGACTGCATGCATACAGGTTAATAATCACATCTTTTGTTTTTATGGTTACAAATGCTTGTGCTTGAATGTTCATCTTGGATTCCTGCTTGATTCCTTGTGAACACCCCTGTGACAACCTCTCTAGCAGTGGGCAGCATTGCAAGTGGTGGTGGTTGCACTGCAGGGCTGGCTGGGTTGGTGGGCTCTGAAGGACAGGTTTGTTTAAATGACATCAGCTGAGTCTCCTGCTTGAGGAAACAAGCAACATACTGATATAAAACTGCCATCCAAGGAGCGCTGAAGTGGTCCCTCTGAGCTGCTGTTGATGGGTAAAGGTGGCAGGCACAACAGTGACGTGTATGGGAAGGGTGGGAAGTGTGCCCTGGTGCTCCTCCAGTTCTCCAAACATGAGGAGTGCTAGCTCATACTGTGCATATTTTGCAGCTGGCTGTGTTTTACCTGGTCATTCCTGATATGTTTGCCAGGACTCAGAAGGTGAAGTGGGTTTCCATGCTGGATTCTAGATTGCTGTTGTGCCCACAGATTTTCCACAGATAATTGTCTGTGCATTGCCATTTTCTAACTGAACTTGGCCTCTGTGGTGACTAGCAAACTTGGGATGAGCTGTAGTCTCAGGAAGAGGCTATTTGAGTCCGCAAGGCACAGACATATCTGGGCTTGGAGTGAATGAACACCCTTTTGCTTCCAGAGGTCTGAACTTGGGACTTCGGGTCATTTGTGCTGTATTGGGTGCACGTCTCTGCTGACAGCCCTTCTGTGCCTGCCTGCCTTGAACAGCAGCATCTCTGCTCTCCTAGGACATTGTCACCTGCTGATCACAGGCATGAGGGTGTTCTGGTTGGCATCCTAAACGTCAAGCATACCCGGCACCTATGCTATGCTAATATTGATCTTTTCAGTCACACTGAAGTAGAGGCAAAAAAAGTTCCTTGCAGCCCATCAAGGATCCCCATGAACATTCCAGGAGCCGAGTTTTTCCCTCTTACAGATACATCAGAAAGCAAAAAATAGTAAGAAGGGGAAAAAAATCAACAGAAATTGGCAAAAGCAAACATTGTCAAATGCACAGGAAAGAAAGTATTTAAAGTGGTAATATGTTGTGTATCTCATACTCATGTTTTTTGTGGTTGTTTTTTTTTACTTTAATTTGCTTTGCTTATGTTCTCACCTTCTGGGAATGTACAAGTTATCAGGTCTCACTGCCACAAATGCTTTCAGAAAATGAATTTGAAAGCCATATGCACAAACATGTGAAGAAACTGAATTGGTTCAGATATTCTTAGGGAGTCATACCAGAAGCCCTTCTCTACTAAAAAGTAGGAAAAACCATGGGATATTCACCTTGCTGTCCAGTACATGCTGCACATCCAGTGTCATCAGGAAAACTGGAACTAAGCCAAAACATGTGGGTAAAATTGCTTTAAAATAATTATGAATAACAAATTCATGAAATCTGCAGTGTGCTCAGGAATATGTCATAAATGAAACAAAAAAAAAAGAAAAAAATTAAAACAAATACGTGACTTGCAAATTATTCTTTCAGTCCTAGTCATATTTCCTAGCTGAGGAGAACATAATGGATACAGCTGAAATATAAATAACCTTCAAATAATACATTTATTTATAATGATTTAGGGAGCAAATGTTAATGGCTTTGTTTCAGCTGTGACTGGAACTATTTCAAATGTTTTCTTTTACCAAGTAGATACTAGAAGCAAGGACCTTCTCTTCTGGTATTAATTCCTGTTGCTTTCTTGTTAATTGTGTGTCTGATCTGGAAGGGCTTAAAGTGATTTAAAGTCATACCATGGGGCATGTGGGACAGTCCTCATGTGTGCTGCAGGCAGAGCTTCCCATGCAGCTCCTGAGCCGTAGGGAGAAGGCAAGCACCCCATTTCATAGTGGGCTCGTGCCAGTTCTGCCATGGAAGGCTCCAATTCAAACAGTGTTAATATGCAAGCTCAATATACCTGGAATTTAGGAACAAATGCCTTCTTGCTTTTAAAGCTTTTAGCAAAACATTAGGAGTGCTTTATAGTGTGATGCAAAGTACAGTGCCAAAACTCAAGATAACAAGTATGTTTGGAAAACATTGAGCCTTGAACTAGTTTCTTTATTTATTTAAATAAAATAATAATTCACATGCAAGTGTATTTGATCCTGGCTGAACCACATCTCTCTCCAGCCGTTGGTTGGACATGGCCAGGGGATCCATTCATTGGAAGGTTCAACGTATTAATCATGTGTGCAGGGTGTACTAAATTGAGGGAACGTTGCTGTTTTCTTCAGCACCTTTTTTTTAAAGAAGGTGCGACTGGAGTGGCTAACCGTGGTCAAGGATCTGTCCATCCCATCCAGGTTGTGTGCAAAAACAAGCATGAGGAAGACATGAAAGGCGGAGGGATGAGCGGGGTTTATAAATAAGGCAGGACGGCGTGGCTGGGGCTGGCAGTCTGGCAGCCGGCGCTGGAGTCCTCGGCGCTCATCCCACGCTCCCGCCGAGTCGCTCATCTCTGTTTATATGAGTAATGGAGCGGCTGGGGGAGGGGATTTGTAAGCACGGAGCAAATACTCTTAGTGTTCATTTTCTCTAAGACTGACATCCACACCAAGTCGAGACTTCCAGCGACGTAGTGTGCAGTCACATGCTGTAGCATTCATGAGTACAGATATAAATCAGGCAGATGTTTGTCGACTGGAATGGGTAATAATTTCTTTCTCTCTTTGTTTGATTTTGCATGTTAGCCTTAGATGACAATTTCAGAATTGCTTTCTGCAGTACTTTTCAATAAGCAGAATGTGTTTCACTGGAGATAGATAGAGGTATTCCATAGGGAGATAAACATATTTTTATATAGACACAAATATAGACTTACACACATATGTACATGCATATGTAGAGAGATATATATTTATTTACTGTGTGCCAGTGCTGGGGGAAGAAAAAGGATGTGTTTTTTTTACTTTTAGTTTTAAACCCATGGCTTTTCTTTTTCTCTAAGCAGACCAAATATGACACTGTTACTCAAACTATAAAATCAAATTAGCACCCTTTATTGTATTTGCAAACTAATTAAAATGTAAAATGTCCTGAAACCACTGGCTTATTGTGTGACAAATGTAAGATTAGAAACAATTAGAAGGCACTCAAGAGGTTTGTGGTGTTTAGATTTCTGACATTGTTCTAATCATCCCTTTAAGTAATGAAAACAATGGTTACCTAGAAATAAAAGATTTAAAGGAAATTATCTTCCTCAGTACAGTCATTATTTAATGACTGTTAATCATTTTAGATGTTGTCATAGTAGTCAGAAGCTGATTTTTAAATCTGAAAGCAGGCAGGACACGTAATAATGAACAAACATTTGCTTCATCTATTATCTCTACATGTGATCATAATTTATATTGTAATACCACTATTGAAAGATGAGTCTGATATTTTTTGTGATGATCCATATCCCATTCTACAAATGGCTCAGCACGCTTAGGATTTAGTCACTGTGTTATTTCAGAGCTGTTTTGTCTTAAGAATTGGACAAAACTGAACGTGAATCATGTTAATTTGTATGTGTGGTATGTAACCCTTATGAAACAATCAATCACTTACTTCAGTTCTTGTCAACTTCTGTTAAGGGTTTTTTTAAATCTATTTCAGGGCTCAGGGGTCATTTTTTGTGGTGTTTTTTTTTGTTTGTTTTGGGTTTTTTTTAGTTTTTCAGGAGAACGTTGAGAAGAATGACAGAATATATAAACATTTCTTGAGCTGTAAGGAATTTCAATATTTCAAAAGATTTCCAAAACCAGATGTTTTCCGAAGTTGGAAACAGTAGTTAGTACTCATACTTGAAGGTTAGAAATAAGAAATGCAGCAGGCTGATTAATACAAAGTTACCTATTAATATCCTACTTTGTTCTTTTTTGTACCATGGAAAAATATTTGTGCTTTCTCTCCGAGTCCTTCGGAGACCAGTGTTTGACTTTATATTAATTAGTTATGTGAAAGTAGAACAGATTAGCCTTGGGGGATATTCTATAGAAATGTATAGCACGTCAAGATGAAACCCATGGAGGATGGGAATCTCATAATAAGCATTTAGTGTAGACAGATGTGTACATTTCTGTGACTGATTGTAGTGGAATTATGTATTATGCTTTCAGCTGTTATGAATCCAGTATAAGACAATGTGCTCAAATTGTTCTCCCATTAATTTTCAGCGCCAAATCTTAAAGGCAGACCGCGCAAAAAGAAGCCTTGCCCACAGAGAAGAGATTCATTAAATGGCATTAAGGATTCCAACAATAATTCTGAAAGCAAAGCTGTTGCCAAGGTAAATCACTTAATAATTCTCTTTTCAGTACACTCTCCTTTTTTAGGTACAGCCCTGCCTTTGTTTCCCAGCATGCTGTTTCAAATTTAGAACGTAACTTTTTTTCTGGGAGAGGTGAATGTAATTGTTTTTTCAATAGTTTTATTCTTCACTTTAATCATGCCTGTGTTCAAAGTTACCAGCAGCTGTAATCACCTAACAACCTAATGCTATCAGCTTGTTGGTAACTGGTAGTGCTTAAGCTTTCTTGGCATCTAGTGTTAGTTTTCACATTCTGTGACACACAAACATAGTTTGTGACAGTATCTTCGAATTAAAAATAAACCAGGGAGCAGCTCACCCTGTTACAGTGTACTTCTAAATATAAGTTTGAAGATAAACAGACTATGAAATAAGAGCTGCTTCAGTAATCGTTTCTAAGAAGCATACACAAATGACATTGGCTTGATGTTAAGATTTTAACTTTTTTAAATTAGAAAAAAAAAAGCGCAGAAACTCAGTATAAAAGCTTAAAAAAAATAATCTGGACTGTTTCTTTAATACTTAGTGCTGAGCTGCATGTTCCAGGGTTTGTTGAATAGTGCGTGCTTTTACTGAGTCTTCTGTAAGTGCTGTGTTGCTTAGTCCATACTACAAGTAAAAATTAGATTGTTGGTTTGTGTTTATAAACTTAATCTTCTAGATATTTATGGGTTTGTGTCTTTTTCTTAAAATATTTAAAAATGGAGTTTCTGTAGTGTCATTAACATGCTATTTTCTGTGTTTCTGTGTGGTTTTAAATCGGAATTTGGTTTCCTCTCAAAAAAAAAAAAAAGGCAGCACAAATGGCTCCTTTCAAGATGATTTAATTTGAAACTGTAAGATGCAAAGATGGAAAATTACATAGAGCAATACTTGTAGATTTTTATCTGAGACAGAAATTTGTCACTGTGATACTTTTGAGATAAACAGGTTAGCATAGACTGAATTTTAAGGCCAACTCCTCCCGAATCCATTGTTTCAATAAATTAGATGGATGTGTAGCTGAAAAATGCTTCCATTGTTGTGACCATCTCTTCAGGAAATACAGTGAATCTATAGATCCCTTTATGTTGGTATTGTTGTATGCAGTGAATGTCCTGAGAGATTAGGAGGTTAAAGAGGTCAAGTGGAAGTGTTCTGCTCTCAGTTTCTCATAGGAAGGCAAATTAAATTCCACCACCTCCTCCTCCTTAGGAGTTCAGTTCAAATTGTGCCTTCTGTTGATGACAATAAAAGAGGCTGAAGTTCGTCATGAAGCTGTGCCCTTAAGTCACTGTTTCTCTTCTTTTTATGCCCTGTTGTGCTCAGCTGGAGTCTGTACTATCGTATTAGACAAGCATGGTAACAGGCGATGGAGCCTGGTATGTGGAGTTGTGAGGTCCTGCCAGATACTATAGGGTTTGCCAGAATGTTTTTGCTCTGTGCAAATGTGCAAAATCCACAGTGTGAAAATGGCTCAATTTGCCTCAGTTCCCCTTCCCTCAACCTGTTTTTAATGTTAAAATATTACCAGCAAACTGCAACATAGACTGTGTTGTCAAAGCACCCTGGACTGTAGCATGGGGAGTTCTGCCTCTTCAGCACCTAATATATAGGTATTAGATAATTAAAAACAACAGTAACACTTTATATCGATTTGTTTATCCTCTCTGTTTATATTTGGGCTCACCCTCCTAGTCAAATGGGAGGATATTTCAGATAAGAAGTAATTCTGCCTATTTGTCTAGTCGTACTGTGCTCATCGTTGTACAGATATTAATAGCATTAATTATCTTGGCCAGCTTAATTTCATTATTAATAATAGACATGCTTATGATATAATGTCCTTGTATGTAGTTACAGTGATTTCACTGTGGGTCATCACATCAGTCAGTGTCTCAGGGCTGTGGATATACAGTGAATCTACAGCATATGCGTTGCACTTTATACAGACCCTGCCTACAGGTTGCTGAGGAAGGAGAGGCAATGTATTTGAAAAAGAGGGGGCAACGGAGATCCACCTACCGTTTTCTCATTGTTGGGACCAGCTGAGATGTTAATACCTTGGACTCCATCAGCTTCACCATCAGTTTTCCTCCTCTGTCTGTGCTCCATCTCCAACTCATGCTGACAGTGGGTCTGTGGAGAGCAGAACTGAACACAGCTAGTGTCAATGGGACAAATCCACTTGTGTTGGAGACTGGAACATTTTGGCAGTGGTCCTGGCCTTTTGACCATTTGACCAGAAGTTGTGCTGCATTCATCCTCAGATGATGTGCCCAGTGTCTGACAGCAGCCTCGTTTCTTGGGTGCGGGGCCACAGCTCTGACAGAGACACAGTGGCTGTGCAGTTTGCCTTAGGAAGTGGCGGAAGTGGCATTCTGAAGACTCTTGTTTTAAGCCTGTCAAGACCTGCTCAAGCCACATGATTGTAGTGACTTGCTGCATTTCATCTTCTCAGCTTCCAGTGACTAGAAAGCTTGTTACCTTCTCACGACTTAGTTCTCAGTAGGCATGTTTACCTTGAACCATCAGCAGATTGTTTTGTAGGCTTTTGCTGTTACCTGATACAGAAGAGCATTTGGTTGGGTAGAAGCAGCTCAGAGTAAATTCCAGCATAGCTGTTTTGTTAAAAATAAAGTGACAGGGGGACAGACAATGTAATCCTGGACCTGCAGGTGCTGCCAGGAGAAGTGGGTCTTTAATGTACCACTTCTTACTTTTGACTTCCTTGCTGGTCGCTGCATCCATTTTAGTACCCCCTCATGAAGATCCCAGCGGAGTTCCGTCCCAGGCAGGGAATGTAAACAATCACAAGAATACAAGGCCATCTACTGAGGCAGCTCTCCTGGAGAAGCATGTGTGAAGCTCTTCTCTCCAAACACTCCCAGGACTTTGGAGGTTTTCATACTTCACATGTCATCAGTGCTGGACAGGCTTTTGGGACTTGCAGGCTCCAGCGTAACTCTCATCATACCTGCTTCACACTACCAGAGAGCACTCCCACTCAAGGTGTGCAGAAGTGCACTGTAAGGCTTTGTAAAACTGGCTGATCTGACCGTGTCAAAGAGCTTGAAGGATTAACTTGTTAAACATGGAAACCCAGATGAATGTACTCAATACATCTCCTAGCACAAATGCTAGAGTAAATCTCTGACTTAAATTTGTACAGCAAAATCTGGAAAATAAGTTCAAAAGTTGCCAGGATATGCTGTTTCTGTGGCCACAGGTGGCCTGGCATGCTGTCAGATGTGGAGGTTTATTTCAAATGTCCCAGCCATTATCTGATTGAAATTCTAAAATGCAGGTCTTTAGTGGTCTATGTTGTGTGTGACCTCTGGCAGGAGAAGGCAACAGTTGGATGTACCCATGAGCATTCACCGGCCATTTGTTCGTGGATCATATGTCTCTGATGGAACACACAGTAAGAGCTAGTCAGGTGTTTCCAGAGCCCATCTCAATATATCCCCAGCTTGTCCCCACTGGGGGTTGCCTGTCTGGGCCTTAGCCCTCAGTTTCATTTTGGAGGTATTACTCACACTGAGGCTACAATGAAAGAGCTTTAACTCCTCTTGTAGAAACTGAACCCTCCCTTTATAATGGAGTTGTTCAGGCTTTCTGAGCAGACTGGAGAAGAGAGCAGAGCCAAGCAGAACTCCATGTTCAGGACTTTCCTCCAGGTCTTTGCACTCTGTGAAGATTCAAAGTCGTGTTCTCAGAGAGGAGGGAACAGTTTGTGGTGCCTAGTGCAAAGCTGGCATTGCTGTCTCTGACTTTGATGTGTTTGTGCTGGATTTACACCATTGTTACCCAGAACAGCCTTTGCCCCTTTTGGTTCTCATTAATCATTGGTTATGGTGTTCATCCATATCTCCTCTCAGATGGTGGGAAGGTTCCAGAACTGAGGCCTGTGCCTCAGGCGCTGAGTAGATACAGCACCACAGTCTTCATCAAAGCATTTTGGCACCTTTGAGTTCCACAGATACTTTGACCTTGCTTCTCTCTACACTGGAAAAGAGGTGGTGTGTTACGTGGGGATTTCTCACTCCCAGTGCCTTCTTTTTAAATGTTATTTTATTTGTTTCCTTATGTCTCCTTGGGAGTAATATCCTTTGCCACTGGTTTGCTTGCATAGCTGTCATGGTTTTAACCCAACAGTCAGCTAAATATCATGCACATTTCATTTGGCATTTGTGCCCAAGCTGTCTTTGCAAACATAGTTCTGAATTGTCCAGTCTGGAAAAGAAAATCCATTAAAAAGATTGATTTATTTGCCTTCACAAGTGGGTGACAAAACTGAAAAATTGTTCCCGGGCCCAGTGAATTTGTTCCAAGTTTTATCTTGCAATAAATATACAGCTTAAATTAAAAATTGTAAATTTATTGAAATCATGGCTTCATATTGTAATCTGAACTTTCTAAGGGAAGCTCTTTAATAATTTTGTGAGGATCCAAAGTGATAAAGTTAAGGAGTTAAAGCTCTGAACTGAAAAGTGGATGAGGAAATTTTAAGTTAATTTAATAGGATAAAAATCCCATTAGCTCCCTTGATTTTTGGAAGAAACTCGGGATCTTTACCGAAGTTCAATCAATAAGCATATCTATTACTAAAAGGGAAAAACATGGTGTCTTGTGCCATAGGAAGACAATATCCCTTTGTATCTTGTAACCACAGAGTATCAAGCAATACAACGGGCATACTTCAGCAGTAACTGATCAAGAAAAATTCCATAGGAAGTCGCATTTTCCAGTCCCTGCTGCATTGCCTGGGAGGAGTGTGCCTGTACCCTGCAGTGTCAAACAGGGAGATTGTTCAGCACCATTGATTACCTTGGAAGCTTGTGGCCACTTCTCTCTGCTTAGGAGCTAGCATTGCTTTGTCCAACATCTGTGGAAAGCTGTGGAGGCAGCTCAACTTAATTCAGTGCTTTCTGCAAAGTTAATACCCTGGAGGAGTATAAAAGAAAAGATTTTGCTTTCCATGAGCCTGAACACTGGGTAGCTTTATTGAGATAAAATAAGCATGTCACAGTCTTTCCAATGATATGTTTGTAGTTTGTTTACAAGCACTTACATAATGCTCTTCATAACACTTGCTTCTAAAATGTCAAAAAGTACCCAGGAAGCTCCTGGTTTTGAAGTGGAGAGAAAGGAGATTCAATGTCTTACTTGACCAAAAGCTCCTGCCTTCCTGTTCAGCAAGATACCCGGCTCTCCTCTGCTGTCCCCCTAAAGTACCAAATACGGGCTCTTGCAATCTCCATGCTCCCTGTGGGAGCACAAAAGGCAGGTCTTGGATGGAATGCGGAGCTGCTAGAAGGCTCCTGACAGCACTTAAAAGCATTGAAGGAACAGTGCAAATCCAAAAACAATGTGGCACCATCTCTTCCACCTTGTATTAGAGGACTTCCAGTACTTCATTGGAAATGTATTGATCCTGTCTTGGTCATGGAGAGCTTTTAAACATCAGTTTGCAAGGTTTTGCTCTTTTCTATTTTTGTATACATAAATTATAGGAAAGCTCAAGTTGTAATTTGCTTGATTCAATTAGAAGATTATCTTCAGGAGGACTGCAGGATTAAGCCAGTCTCACTGGATATTCTTCCCCATGTTTGAATACTGATGAGAGGCAAAATGGTTCCAATTTGTTGACTTCCTGACTGGCACCCGTTTGCCAGGGAGACCAGTGGGAGACCTGGAGCTCTGGGACTCATGTGCGTTGGGGCTGCTGCTACTAGGAAGGGCTCCAGCTACCAGCCTTCTCCTTCTGCTAATTATGTAAGGCTGTGCTTAAGTTTAAGCAGATGCTCAAACCCACTTGACTTAAGTCTATGCTACAGCAGAGCCTCCACTCATGTGTGCCAAGAGCTCTGCCAGGGCAAGGCTTGCCAAGGTTTGCATCTATCCTGGTGGGCTAAAGGAGAGAAAAATGTGTCATTGTGGAGCTGGCTTCTGAGTGTTCCTGGAAGGGGCTGAGCACCCTCATCTCCAAGGGTTGTCTGTGGGACTCGACAATGTTCAGTGTCAATCCTGGAATGAAGGTTATTATTAGACTTGCTAATGGCAAGTGTATGTGAGAGATGGGAGCTGTCTGTGACATAGCAATGTATAGTCATAAAAATGCAGATCTGGAGAGCATTACCAATGGGTTATAATGATTTAAAGATGTGGCTATTTAAAAATGTTGTGACTAAGATTCAGAACAAGACATTTAGCTCTATAAATAGCTTCCTTTGTTTCCCTCAAACACAGTTGCATGGTTTGGCCTTAATTTTTCTTAACAATCTGTTCTGCTAGGAGAGGGTATTTATTCCTTAAGTGAATATTAAAGGTTGCCTAGATCTGATATGACATCTTTTCTTTTCCCAGGTAAAATGTGAGGCTAAGTCAGCTTTGCCCAAACCCAAGAGTAACAACAGCAACTGTAAAAAAGGCTCAAGTGAGGATAAATCAAAGATTGCCATAGGTGAAGAATGCAGAGCTGATGAGCAGGCTTTCCTTGTGGCTCTTTATAAATACATGAAAGAAAGGAAAACACCAATTGAACGAATACCCTATTTAGGTTTTAAGCAGAGTAAGTATCCTTTTTCTCACTTTCTTGTTGACATTTCAGAATGGTTTGGCTTCTCTGGAGAAATCATTTGCACAGGAAGCCTATTTTAAAGCCTTATGGATGGGGGGACCATGTTTGTATCTACACATTTTCCAGTCCAGGCATTTCACTGTCTTATGCCTAGATTTGCATCTCTTCCTTCTGGGGTAGTTGCTGCCAGATATTTATAGTTTTAAATCCACTGATTATGACTAGAAATAGGCATGTTGAAAACTCTAGTTTTCTGTTTTGTAAATCTGCAGCGTCTGTAATGCCTTTCTTCTGAGTTAATAATATGACGTATCTTTATTGTGGCCAGATGTTCTTTATGAAAGGACAAATATTAAAGGAAGACATTTAAAGGTGGTCAAGTAAGGCACAAAAGGGATCGTATCTTTAAGCCCAAAAAATGTGTTTATAGTTAATAAATTACTGACCTTGGAGAATATAAAACCAGACTGTATCTGTTAAATACAGAATGCAAGGTTGAGAATTGCTTTGGCATGTACAGTTTGTAGTGCCATAATCTGAATAGTAATTGTAGGTCGAGAAGTTACAGTTGTAACTAAATTTTACATAAATATTGCAGCACAATGTCGATCTTTCAGACTTTCCAACAAAAGTTATAAATGGTGGTGGTTTTCCTCCGTATCTGTAGATAGAATGATACTTTATTTCCTTAAAGGAAGAATTCCACAGTTTGAAATATTATTTACTCTAATTTATCTCCCAGATTAAAACCATGTGTTATTTTGATGAAGAATGTCAAACCTGTATGTTTTACATAACAATTTACATACCTAATAGCAATTGGCACTGATTGCAACAGGCCTCCAGCAGCCATTATAAACTTATATAACTCCGAATGATTACAGTGTTTGTCTGAAAACTGGCTGCTTGAAATGGAAGTAAAATTAATGTACTATGAACAGCTTCGTTGCATTATGCATTGATTCAGATTAAATCAAGGCCTAAGCAAAGCTCTTGATAGCTTTGAAACAGTACTAGGTTCAATGAGGCTTTCAGGACTTTTTTTGTGTCGAAGAGAGGATTTTTTTTCCCCCCATTTTATTCTGCACTCCCTCAAGCACGGGGACAGGATGGGCTGAAGTACTATTTCTAAAATGCCCCACTGGGGCTAGGGCCCTCTGCTAACGTTTAGCTGAAATACAACTGAAAGTTGTCTGACATTCATTATAAATTAGGGGCCTGATCCAGCAAATACTTAAATGCCAAGAATAGGTATGCTGAGAAGAGCAGAAGTGTTTGCAGTACAGGACTCTATTTGTCCAGCCAGACTTGTGCAAACATTGCCAACATAAATCGGTTAGTCGGAAGAAGCTGTATGTAAACTGCAACAGAGTATCTCACTGCAGAGGGAAACATCCCTGTCCTCCATGGTCCACAGCATTATTGCTGAGTCTGGCCAAAAGTATTTGTAGGATGTCTATGGGATATCACTGTTGGTGGAATAGTATGTACATCTTTCACAGAGCTAAGATAGCAATTTTTCTTCTAGCAATTAAAATAAGATGAAAATTAATCTAAAATAAAAATAAATAATAGTTCAAGTAATAAAATAAAACAAAATAAGAGACACCAGCAGCAGGCAGTGGCCCCATGGGACAGTGGGCCAGGATGAAAAGCACATGAGATGGGAGGAGCTCTGCAGGAAGTAACAAGCATCTCCCAACAAGTCTTTTGAAGGAGTTGCCTCTGTTCTTCCCAGCCCACAGCTGTGAGCAAGGCATAGCCCCCCACGATAATAATTATGTTAATTCTCATCTGTGCTCCCCCTGGGTTCGTTTGTACAGGACCTGTTAGAGCACATCTTATTGTTTATTGATTATGGAGGCCATTCTCTGAACTGCGGTAATTATTGGGTATTTTTGTTAATCGATAAGCTTTCTGTGTGAGCCAGTGTGTGTCTCATGCTTGCTTGCTAATGAAATCAGCATTAAACAAATAATTAAAAGCAACATTTTTCCCAATTAGTAATTTTTATTATCAAAGTTATGGAAACATGTTGCAGTCATTGTATTGTGCCTCTTATCAGCAAAGTCAAATGAGCCCATTACCTTTGTCTCAGTGTATTTTTCCAGTCCTGTTAAGGAATCTAAGTGTGTTGTCTTATATGTAATTTAAAAATACATATGTAGTATGGGCTAATATTTACTCTTCAGGTTATGTAAATACCTCTCTGGGAGATGTTTCACAGGAGCTTTTTCAGGGGCTGTGAGCTTTTTTTCTCTATTTTTCTTTTTTGAAAACTGTTTAATTTACATTTCTTTGACATATGTTGGTTAATGCAATGCTTATCTAAATACTTATTGTCCCTCTAACAGTTAACCTTTGGACTATGTTTCAAGCTGCTCAAAAACTGGGAGGATATGAAACAGTAAGTGTTTAAGTAACTTAAATGAAATAATTGTGCAATCTAACTTTTCCCTGTTAGAAAAAAAACACGTTAAAGCAAACAATCATTTGCTGCATTTTAGGCTAGCTGTACACATTGTGGGTTTACTGGGCCATTTTTGGAAATGGTCCAAATTAGTTCCAGGTTTGGCAAAATTATAAACTTGTCGTAAAAGCTACAAGTGGAAAACATATGTAACTCTTCCCTGTCAAGGAAATTAGTTGGGTCTGTAATTTTTTCCCATGTTGAGAAAGGGCTATTATTGTACAACAAGCCAAGATTGCATAAAAGAAATTTCACTTGGCAACATCCCTGACATCTGTTCATGTCTAATATGGGAAATGTATTAAAGGCTTTCAAAAGTAATCAGCATTGTCCATTAAGGAATAGTATGCTGCAGTATCTTCTCTTATTCCAAGTGTAAAAGATCTTTATTAGACAAGGGTCAGTACCACATAAACAGGAAGTTAGCAAAGTAATTCAGAAAAGTCTCTGGCACTTTTTATCAGCTAACCGTATCTGACAAGAGTAGTTTATTTTTAGCTCACAGGGAAATTTGATGGCCATGGATTTTACAGCATGTATTTTGAACCAATAAAATATTAGAGCAACAAACTTAGATTAAAATCTTGAAATGAGAAGAAAGAGCTGCATTAATATGGCACATCGAGATGACATCTGTAATAAAAAACAATTGACATAGGAAGATGTCGTCATTGGAAATATTTTCTTTGCACACAATGATCAGATTAAGTTGTTCAGTTCCTGCCGCAGTTGGATGAAAGAAATTATTTTTGCTTTGTTTACCAAGTAATCTGGGACATATCTGTGCAGTAGAGAAATGACGAGAAAAAAAATGCACTATCAAGAAACTGAAAGTTGTTCGAACTAAAATATAAAACTCACTGTTTTCCTTCCATACACTAAAGCAGACTTTTCTGTAAATCACCAGCCCGGGGTTGATTAGCATGGGTGTGACTGGGATTTTGTGAAATATGAAATCTAACGTTCTCAACAAAAGCATGTACTTGATTTGGCTTTTTTTGTCCCTGTATCTTTCATTAATCAGCACATACCGTGCTTACATACAGGGGTGTGCGTAGGTGTGCTCATGGGTATACATGAATGAATAGCTACCACAGGCAGATCGTTAGAGCAATTATGGGCTGACAGTAATTACCGTGAGTTGTAAAGTGCAATGAAAATGAGGGCTAAAAACTTGAACTTGTTCCAGAGCACAAGGGGAAGGCCAGGAGGGAGACTGGAAGAAGAGTGGCATGTTCAGAGTGCTTGGGGAGTTGGCTGTTTTTACAGCAGCATTTCAGATCTGCTTGAAGGGACCAGGGATAGAAGCAGGGATGCCAAATTGGTATGGCTTGCTGGAGAGAGCTGAGTTTTGGTGCCAGAATGAGAAGGAGAGCAATGGATTTAGAGATGCTAGAGAAGGTGAACCTGTGTTCCTGGGGCAGAGCCAGGAGTAGGGTGGTGAGTTGGCGAAAATGAGGCTAGAGCGCCAGGTCTACTGGCTGCAGCAGAACAGTGAGATGATTCAAGGGGAAGGATCACATATGTGGTAATGTCATCCGGAGTAGCATCAGTCCACCCTTGTCCCAAAGCTTCTGCCCTTTTCTCAGTGTCAACATGTTTGCTGTTCTTTAGGGGCATTTGTCACCTTTGATGAAAATGTACCAGCAGTGCTTATTCTTCATAGAGAAGAAACCAAGCAATGGCTTACTGTTAGCAAATGGCAAGGCAAGCATAGCTCACACCCTCTGACATACCTGAGAGCCCAGTACTGCTTTGAAAGTGACTCTGGCAGAAATGATGGGCCCGATCCTTTTTTTTTTATGATGTGAGTGGTTTCTTTGCTCTCTCTGCAGAACAAATGAAGTTGGGAACTGTTATGCTGCAATTTAAGTTGTACATGGAGAGTGAGGTTTCCTGACCTCATTCTCTTCTGTTAACAGTCTCATCCTCAATATGGATCTCCCTTTGCTTTACATTCCCTGAACGTTAAACCGAAAGCTGTTGCAATACTTTGACCTGTGCACACCCTGCTGTTTACTGTTTTATGGCCAGTTGATATTCATTGAGCTTGCCTATCTGCATTTTTTGGTATATATTTTATCATGGCGAGCATTGCTCAGAAAGTTTTACATTTGATTTCGTGTTTGTTTTAGGCAAGGCAGTGGATGACTGGGATGACATGGACCTCAGTGTCAGTTGGAGAAGCTTAGGCAGGTCTGCTTAGATGTAGACATTTTGAGTGAATACTGTAATTCAGTAGTGACCAGAATTCACTACTGACACTCATGTTGCCAATATTTATTGATTGTGAGAAGTCACGTGCAGAACAAAGGCTTTCTCAGACTTACTCTGATTGATAGACATTTATCTATACGGACCCTTCCATCTGACTTGAAGAAATTTCTGGTTTGGACATTGAGATAGAAATGTGTCTCTTCTCTTGGAAGTGTTATAAGGAAAAGAATATTTGAAAGTAGATTTTTGGCTTCAGCAAGTGATAGCCATTTTATGAACAGGAAACCAATAGAAGATTGGTTAAAATCACATACGGGAACTTACAAGTCAGGTGACTAGTTTTTCACTACTAAGTGTAGAAACTTTCCCAGTTAAAGCAGGTGAAAACTTTACATCCTTGTGTTTGGCACAGTAATGGTAGACCATTTACAATTTCATCCCTTTCTCTGTCCACCTTGTCCATGTACAGATGCTTTGATAGGGCTTTAAAACCATATTTGAGAAATAAGCAAAAATCATGTACAGTGTTTTCCAGCTTCTGCACAGATTTACCAAACAGTGCAAGACCTCTGGGGTCTTAACCTGTCAGTTAAGGTTCTAAAAGTGAATAAAAACAGCTAGGGATTGGATTGGAGATGAAAAGAACATTTTTAAAGCCATCTATCTGACTTCCCTTTTTTTGTAGTCATGACTGTGTGTCATATGTCATAGTTAAGGGTTCTCCAGTTAGAGTACCTGTGAGGGTCATTTCTCATCTGCCCATTATTGGTTTGATTACTAATTCTTAGTTAGTTGTCATCAATAACTGTGTATTAGCACACTTCCATATACTACTTCTTGGACCAGAATACAGGCTTAATAAAAATAGCAACCTGTACAAGTTGGTTTAAATCCTTAACAAATGAAGCTGTCTTTTTGGAATTGGTGGGATTACATTTCTCTTAAACAAAGATACATGAAATGAGCATCTTTGTTGCTAATAATACGTGGTCTATTGCAGACCTTCACAGTATGAATTATTTAAAATATCCTTAAGTCCCTGGATGAAATGCAAAACAACATCACATCCTGGGGGGCTCAGCTGCACTGGTGTTTAACAGCCATTGCTGGACATTTCTCAGTCACCCTAAGTCAAGTGAGTAAAAAGTACAGTCTTTCCCAGACAGGAAATTTTCCAGGACTCATCTAAAGAGTTATCCTTGGCGAGTCATTAAGTGACATTTTTCCTTTTGAGCCACGCAAGAGGAGTGCCTTGGTGTGTCTGTAGAAGGCTGTGGTGCTGAATGAACTCTAACTGGAGATGTCTTGATGTAAACGGGGTAAAGGCTAAAAAGACTGGATGGAGCTTTACCTTCAGTATATAGCAGCTTAAATTTTGCCAAAGGTCTGTGGGATCCCATTTAGCTGCTGCCTCCTGGAAGCAACAATAAAGTGCTTTAGTTTATAAAATTTAATGATTGGCACATACAGCAGTCCTGCATCTGGGCAGGCCCAAAGAAACTGATACACTAGTGGAATGCAAAGCTACCTGGATTTATTTCATACAGAGCTAATACTCAGAGATCTGTTTTGAAAAGCATTGTGAACATCACATACTGTGACCAGAAAATCCCCCATTAGATTTGCAGCATAAAATATACAAGAAGCCTTTTCATAGGGAAGTGAGCTGGGCTTGCGGTGCAGAAGACCTTAGGATGTCTCAAAGCAGAAGACACATTAAAAGCATGTGTATAAATAGTCTTCTAATAGATAAGACGTTGCTTTTGTTTGGTTGCTTTTGAGCACCTGTCACTGCCTAATACTGTGCTTACAGGAAGCAGACCAGATCTGTTCTCAGGTCCTTGGACAGAGTAGTCTCTTGTTAGACTCCAAATTCCAGTGAGTGGAAATGATGTCATGAAGGTTTTCAAAGTTACTGGTTTCCAGTGGGCCCAGCTCTAGGACTGTGAAACTGTAAGTTGGAGCAAATGGTGGAGAGGCCTACAAACCAGAAGACTACTTTAAAACTAAAAGTCATCATTGCAGTGGGAAGCTGTCAAAGATGAGACTGGCCTATGCAATTGCCCTGATTAATGGGTGAGCCTGGGTCATCCTGCACTGTTAGACACGTGGCAGGCACCAGGAGGGATGTACATACTGGTAGGAGTAATGCGAAACAAACAGGAAAACTAAAGCAGCAAAGGTGCTTTGTCCTCAGTATGTTTTCTTCTGGAGTAGCTCATCTTAATGTCAGGAAACTGAATTAATCAAAAGTGTGAAGTGAAAGTGCTCATGATGTGTTAAAGCTTTTGCAGGGTCTTCGTCTTATGCTTCTGTAGCTCTGTGGTCTTAAAAAAACCCAACGCTTTGCTCCTGAATGTTTATAGGAGAGTCCCTTCACAGGCAGCTACAACATTTTACCATTTTTGCATCTTGTTATTTGTCTTCGTGTTCCTCATGTGCCCCAGTCATGGACATATTATGAACTGGAAGCACAGATGAGCCCTTTCAGAATTAAAACCACTGTGTAAAAGCATCCAAGGCAGGCATTTTTGGTAGGAACAGCAACCATAAGCAAAGCACAGCCAAGCACTGCTCTTTCCTGGCTTCTCAGGAAGTTTGTAGTCACTGAGGTGACTGGGAGGGACTTATATGAGAGGAGAAAGCAGTCGTCAGTTTTGATGTGTCCAGTATGAGCATCTAGCTCGAGCAGTACTGCTCTGCATGACAACTATGAAGTTTGCACAGTGCAGCATTTTGTGCAGATAGTTTAAGGATGTAATTTATCAGTTACTTCAGTCCTTTGAAGTTTATTAAGCATAAAAACTAAAAACTTTCAAGAGCAAGGGAAAACTCAACCCCAGGTTTTGTTAGAATAATGGTCTTTTCAGGGAATGTCAAATTTAAACTTCACTCTGTGTGTGGGAGTACACAGCTCTGCTAATTGCCAAGGGATTCTGGTCCATTGCAGAGGCAGAGCTGGATAAAGCTAGGCAAACATTTGTGTAAATACTATTATTCTAAACAGCTCAAAGGAGAGAGACACCAAAACTGATCCAGTGATATCAAAGGGATTCCCTTTTCCCCTTAAAGATGATTGTGTTTGCTGATGTTCCAGCTTGAGTATCAACTCTTGAGTCAGCTCATAGAGACTCTAAGGTTACCATTTTCCTTTTGAAAATGGAGACCATGCTTCTTAGTCACCTGGGGATGTTTAAAAACGGGACTTGTAGTAGTCCTCTCAGTGACTAATGCTTTGCTTTCATTTATAGCTTCTATGCAGGATCGCTGTTCTTAACCAAAGCATCAGGTCCTGACCTGCGGCCTTGCAAGCCAGCCAGGCTGTGCTTGCCAGAGGACCAGAGCACAGCCCCCAGCTTGGCTTAGTGCATCTTTATTTCCCTAGTCTGTGAGGCTGCCAGAGACTTGATTTAACATAAGGCCACTTGCAGCAATTCTCAGGGGATCCATGGTTTTGGGAGCTGCCAAAAGGCAAGGGTTATGTGGCCATGCCTCTGTCCCTTGCCTGTCCTGAGGACTGGTGGAATAGGTGTGGGAAGTGGAACCAGAGGTAGCTTCCCATCCAGGCACTTGATCCAATTCTTTTTTGACCTTTCAGGTCACAGTAGGAGCATCTGTTCATATTCTCAAGAGGCAATGTTCTTCAAGGCTCACTAGGACTCCAGTTCTTCAAGCCCTTTAGTGACAGTAATAGGTAGAAATGGGGGTAGCCTGGGGAAGAGACAGCATAAGAACTTCAACAAAACAGACTTAAAATTAACCTGATCCTTCAATGAGTGATTCGTATTGAAATAATGTATTTGTGCAGAATTTATCCTTGAATTGCAGTCTTTCTTTTATGCCTGTGGTCTTTGGGTTGGATACAGAAGACAAAGTTAGTGAATGTAGTAATTTCTTTTTTTTTTTAAATAAGTTTTAAGGTAAAATAATCCCTTGTCTTTTTTTTTCCAAGTGTCTGTGCAAACCATGTACAGGTACTAGTTGTGAGTTGGAGGTACTAATCTTTTCTAAGGATAACTGTGCAAACAATAAACTTGAAGAAACTATTACCAAATTATAAGTCTCTGGCCATGCTTTTTGCTTCAGAGAATAATTTCTGCAAAGGAAGGATTTTCCTTTTATATTGAGCCAAAAAGAAACACCTCTTACCCTGTAATATTTAATGATGGTAGCTATCTCCTTGTTTAGATTAAAATTACAGGCCTCAGATTTCAAGTTGTAATATTTGTTTTCTTCTGATTGCTGCCTATAGCTCCTCAGTAAATGCCATTGACTGCTCTGTGGGTAACTCCGAAGAAGCCTCCAGGGCTGAATGTATTAAAATCCACAGCATTCCACAGAAAATGACAAAATTCTCCCCAAATTGCCCCCACAATTTTGTACTGGCCTTCTTTATGAGCTGCAGGCAAAAAAGGGTGATCTCTTGTGCTTGTCCTATTCCTGTTTTTCTTCCTGTTTTAAATATAGGGGAATATATAAAATAATGAAGTGGTATTCAGAAACAATTCTTTTGCCAGGTCTTTCCATCTGTTATTCTGTGTAATCCTAATTTCTGTACAAAAAAACAGAACCATGGTATGCAACTCAATATGTTACGAGATGTTTATTTTCATTAGCATGGTCCAATAAAGTACATAGCTCAAATATTAACATTGGAGTATGTTAAGATTTCATTACTATTTGATCTATATATTTTCCTGACATAAATGGATAAAAATAAACAGCTTGTAAAATATAAAGTTACAGACTATGCTTTTGTTGATTTACAGTATTCTGTGGTGGATTCGGGTTTTGCAGCATATTTATTTTCTCTAATTCAGTTAAAATAACTATGTAATCATTATTTGTGCTGAGTATGGTTCAAGCTTCATTTTCATAGTTCACCGTGGGATTTGTCTGCATAACTTCTGATGGTTAATGACCCTATATTGATTGAGATTCTCTTTTGTGAGGCGGTGTTGCTTGTGACTTGATAATGAATCAGTCAGATCACTCCATTTTAGAGAGAAAGAAAATAGACACAGTGTTAACTTAGAGGAAAAAAAAAAAGAAAGCACCCAAAGCTCTGTGCACTCTATATGTTCTGTAGGAGCTTTTATAGTGCTTGTAGTACATGCTGTTCTGAAAGTGTCACACATGCATTTGTTGTTGTGAACCGAAACGCTGTAGAATCTGTGAAGATGCAAGATTAAATTTTCCATTGCCATTTTTACAGATAACAGCACGTCGACAATGGAAACATATTTATGATGAATTAGGTGGTAACCCTGGAAGCACAAGTGCTGCTACATGTACGCGCAGACATTATGAAAGGTAAGATAACCAATCTGAAATGCTTGTTTAATAATGAAGAAATTAATTTGGACAGCCTTCAAAGCGTTTTATAAAGAATTAGAGAACAAGAGAGAGAGAGGCTTTTTAAAGATGTAGTAAATATTCCCCCAACAGTTTAGTCAGATAATCCATTGTAATTTAAACCAGAGTGTGTGTCTCCAGATACTAAATAAATAAAACAAGCATCTGATTTTTCTTTGGTACATATCTTAATTTTTACAACAGCTTCCTGGTTAAAGAAGCTGAAAATTGAGTAGAACATATTCAAGGAAAAATAAGAAATGACAACTAATTGATGCAAACACTTGTCTTCTGTCATTTTTTAGGAATACCAATTAAGCAAATTGTGGTTGTGATCAAAATAATGGGGTGGCCCACAATGCAGGGTGCTGTTAATGTTGTAGGTCATGCAGAGCGTTGCATTCCTCTTCTTCATTGCATTCCTTCCCTCCTCCCTGCCTGCGAGCTGCTGCCAAATGCTCTTTCTCTGCAGCCATTGTTGCTGGTCAGAACTGTTGATTTCTTATTCTTCCCATGTAGATAATAACTTCCAGGGCTTGTGAAGCCAACACGCACTGAATAAAATACTGGAGCTGAAATGTTGCTTTAGTTTAATACGTTTTTTAGAAACAACCCTCTTCTTTTTTTTTAATTTGTTTTTCCCTCTTTTTTTTCCTTCCCCACCCCCCTTTTATTTCAGGCTCAGATAAGGCAAGTTCATTCTCTTATTCCTAGGTATAAACAAGTTACTTTGCTGGGGTCAGGAAGAGATCGTACTTGCCTGTGCATAAGGCAGCACAGCAGAGCAGTGCTTAGTAGGTTTTCACCTTCATGTAGTGGCCACTCCAAGGGCGACACTGCCCTCCTTGTGGAGAGGGAGATTGATCACCCCCATTTACAGGAGACATCTCCAACATAAGGACTTGGGTGCACAAAGAAGTTGCATGTAATGCCACTATCACAGTTAGAAGCTTTCTGGAGATCAAGCCAAGCAGCAGAGCAAATTGAGCAAGTGTCTGTTCTTGTCATAAAGGGCTTTTCCCTGCCTTTGCTTTGTGGAGAAAGATTATAAATTGTTTTAAATGAGCCATCAGATTTTGGGTATTCGGCTCTTCCCCTCCATCATTACAGCCCTGAGAGAGTCAGGGCTTCCTCTTGCACCAAGCCAGCTGATTGTCTCAAACTGGCAGCCTGTGTCTTCCCTTGCCAGATGTGCTTTGTAGGATGTTTTCTTTGACAGAGGAGACCCAGGCTCCCATGTGAGTTAAGAGACCATGAGGTTTCTGTGGGTTTAGGTCTCACAGGGAGCAAGTGTTGCTGGGCTCTGTCTTGAAATTCTGGGGTCATAGAGAGCACATCTCCTGTCGTTGTGAAAAAACAAATGAGCCATTCACAAATACTTCATGAACCCCTGTCTATTTCTTCTGCTTTCCTGACAGTGGTTTATTTCTTTACATGGAAAACCCTTGAATTGCACTCCTCCTCTAAGCTTAGAGACTCACCCATGTGACTTACTCAGCAGTTACTCAGGGCTATGCTACAAAGTGCCAGAAAATCCATTGTGCTCACTAGAAAACCTAAGCAGACTCTTGATGCCTTCAAGATATAAAAACCTTTCCACGCTACCCAAAAGAAGTTGTGCTTGCCTTGAGCCAGTCTGAGGAATGAGTCTTTTACTTTATGGTTAGATTGGTCTTCGCAGACCAAAGAGGTCAAAACTGAGTTCTTGGATGCCAGTCTATTGTGTAGTTCTGGGTTAGCTCTTATATGGGGTAGCACCTATTTTCCAGGACTCTAGCAGACTATCAAAATATTCCATTTGGAGAAAAAGTCTTGTAGGATTTTTAGCTGAGCCCTGAGCTTATGTCAGATATGCTTTACCAAATCTGAAAAACACATATACCCAAAAACCTCAGTGACTGGTCCAATCTCTAGATTTCCAGTGTTTGGCACTTTTTTTTCCACTACAGGAAAGCTGGATTAAGCCTCAGACTTGGAAAAAAAGTAAATGAAATTGTCATGGGTTGTTTCAGCTTGTAATTCTAACTACAGCACCTGTAAATGTAATACTCATTTATAGCCGAAGAGCTTAGATGACATTTAATCTAAAACTAGAACTGCAGTGCAGGAATACACACATTCATGATTCAGGACACACGTACATCTTCTAACTTGAAGGTGAGCTGTAAGGCTAAACTGGAAATTGAATTAAGCTGGAAAGAAAATGCTGAATAAACCTCATGAATTTTCCTTTCTGAATCCTGCCGGCCTTTCCTTGCTTACTGCAGGCAGAACAGGCAGTTCCCTGACTTCACTGGTCTGTGCTGCTGTTTGACTTAGCCTTGCCATTTTTCTCTTCAACTAGATCTCAGGGGCATCCATGTTATGTTAACAAGCTTTTTCCCAAGATGTCAGAGAAGCAACTAGCTGTTTGCACCAGCTTTAACATATCCAGGCTGCTTAGGTGGCAGCCTTTCAGTGCTGTCCTTAGAATGTTGAGGAGTGGAATGGCACATATGTCCCATTCAGGTGCTGCATCCCACCTTACTGCCCTCTCCAGGTTCCCCTCTGCAGGGTAGAGCTTCACATGCCATTTCAAAGGGAAAAAAAAAAAAAAAAGAAGAAAGAAAACTCACCAACCAAAAAAAAAACGAATGTAGAAGGCAGAATTGTCTCTCTGTTTAGCAAATCCCATGAGGAAATGTTGCTTTCCTGAAAAGGTGCTTACAACCTCTAAAAAGCCAGCACATTACTGCAGACCCATAGTACCAAGGATGGCAAAAGCCAGTTGTAAAGGCTGTGGGGAATCCCTCCACATCCCCCTGGTAGGAGCAGGGCTTGTGGTGGTAGCTGCTGCTGTGCTGTACGTGGGCAGAGCTCTTTGGTCGGTGCCATGTTTGCTTTGTTTCCCTGGTAAAAGGGAAGAAAAGATTTTGTGCACATTATCAACTGATTCATTTTTCATGTAGGACAGTTTGTGTTTCCAGTAACTGGTTTCATTTTAAAGAAGGCGAGGCTGCCAGTGTTTCAGTAAGTGGTTTTTGTATATTAGTTAGACAACTTTTGTTTTATTAATGAGTATAATAATGAAAGTGCAGGTTGCTGAGTAGAAGCAATGGGTGTTTTTATTTAAAGCATAGCAGGCATCGTATAATCCCAATGAATGCATTATTGTCACTGTAGGCATGGCTGGTCTGAACCTGCCTCTGATTGGGTTATTCCAAATAGGTCCAAGCACTTCATAAAAATGTCTTTGTCAACCTAGTTTTCCTTCCAAACCTATTCATCTCTGTCAGTTTTTAATATTAGTACCGGGCTCTTGGCTATAGTCCATTAGTACTGTACTTAATTGCTCATGTTACAGATGATTACCAATATAAAAAGCATTAATGTTTTCCCATCGTGGGGCTGTTGCTCTGCGCACGACTTGGACCATGTTGTTGTCTTGGTCATTACTTTCTTCATTTGTGGTCCTTTAATGCATGTACCTTGCATGATCACAGAAAGCTGGAGGCATGTGTGGTTGGTATTAGCTGATTCAGCCTGAACCTTTCCTGTGAAACTCTTTCAGCCCTTGCCAGTGCCCTGCATCTCTCTCTCTGATCAAGAAACCCTTAGGAGTGGCTATTTTTCTGCGAAACATTCTTCTCAGTGCTGCCTTCCCCTAATAGTGCAGATGTGGTTTTCACAGGCAGGGTTTGAGGTTTCTTTCGCTTTTACGCAAGATATGTGATCGGCAGCTTTAATTTTCCAGCAGGAACAAGTAGGCTGTGTTTCTGCAGTGCTGATGACATTGTTGTTAGGGATTTTTCATAAGTATTACACCACCGCCACCCAAAAAAACCCAACAAACCAACCTAAACCAAAAGAAAAACAAGCCTGCTATTTTGCAAGGTGTATAAAGTTCCCAGTAAGATGCACTGAACAGAAGTATGAGCAGTTGCCTTTTGGACCCTTTTTCTCCCTCCAGGTCCATCAGCAATTCATTTTTGGTTTCTTCCAAAGGAGGCCTTGCAGACAAGCTGCACACAAATACGCACAGGCTTGTGGTGTGCAGTGGCATACAGGAACACTCAGCCCTTTGCTGGATAAATGTGTCCGTGTTCGAAGGCATCGTGGTAGACAGCTGGACAGTGCCCTTGAACATAGCCCTTCTGGCTTTTTTGGGTGCTGTGGGGGAGCCTGATTCCCTTGGGGTCTCCAGCAGGGATGAACCCAGAGCTTCCCATGGACCATGTCCTGTTTTGCAGTGGTGTGGCTCATAACCTGACCACTAGCACCTTGAAAATCAGCCTGTCCGTTAAATCCAGCTGGAGGAGGGTTTACTATGCTTCATGCTCTCTGCAAATTCAGGACCTGTATGGGAAAGCCACCTGGGGCCTGTGGAGGAGCAGATAGGTGAGATGGGTCCTTGAAGCCAGGAGTGGCTCATTGCAACCTAGCAGTGGCAGTGCCTGCACTCTGGACACAGACCCATGGAGGGTTTTATTGTGGCTGTGGTTGTGGCCCCTGGGCAACTGCAGAGCACCCTGGACATCTGGCCCCTACCAGGGGACTAAACCGTAGGAGGTACAGTGTCCTTTACAGTTTGGAGCCCACTCTGCTTTTTTTCTGTCTAAATCAGTTAAATATTATATATTATCAGAAACACAAGGCAGGTCAAAATAAGTCCCTTACATGGTTTCTCTTTAACAGCTGTAAAGTCTCTCTGCCCTAGGGATATTGTGTAGTAATTCAATACGCAAGCGAGCCCCATGTTCTATGCAAATGCTGTTTGGCTTTGTTAAAGCATTTGGATAACTTCAGTAATGTGTAAGCATTTCAGTGGAGTTTTGTAGGAAACAGCAGTCAATCTTTTAGAGGGAACAAAAAATGGGAGCCTAGTATAGCATCTACGTGAAAATGCTTATGGTTATCTTTTAATACGCATTGTAATGAATAGAAGGTTTTGATTTACACTGTTAAGTGTGAAAACATCCCCAGGCAAAAATTAAGCAAGTGTTATGTCATACTGTAAACTATAGCTAGCTTTTTGTTTGACCCAAAAAAACTTGCCAAGCAGTAGTCTTTTCTTGAGGTACTAATTTGGTTGTTTTATTTTTGTTTTCACCCCACTTTCCTGCCTTCCTCCTGCTTCAGCTAGTCCCAGACTCCCAGAAAACTTTGCAAGTTGCAAATTGTCTCAATAGTTTTCCATCAAGCACAAATTTAAGCCTGAAGATAGATGAGGTGTCTCAATCGTCTCTGTCTTTTCCTGGGTTTTTTGTTTGGGTTTTTTTTTCTTTTTGATAAATAACAAGAGGTTTCTACTTAGAATTTTCTGCCCTCAGGGCTTTATCATTAAGATTAAATAACTGTACTTTCAAGCATACCACTGAACAAACATCTTTTCAATTATGTGAGTAACAGATGCTTTAACAAAGGAACTATTGAAAATTCAGAAAGCTTTCCCCCTCCCCAAAATTTAAAAAGTATCAGATGACAGAGGAATGTAATTATTTACCATTAAAACAGATCCTTAGCTGTCCTTTCAAACCATCTGAAAACAGAGTTTTTTCAGAATTTCTTTGGGACTAGGTTTACAGCCTTGGAGACTTACTGGCCATCACTGGAGTCAGTGGGAGTCCTTGGGTACAAGAATGCTGGAAAGTCGGGCACTGCCTTCCACTGCCTGGAGACAGGCAAATGATCTCTCTCCTTTCAGGGAGCTGTTTTCCCAGCCACATCCTTCTTTCCGCCTGAGAGTTTGTCCCAGCAGAATTGGGGGATGCTGTGTCCTACTCAGTGCTCCCAGGTGGGTTGTCACCCAAGCAGAGGGAGCTTTCCAGGCCTGCTTACCAGGCGCTGAGGCTGTGCAGTGAGCCCAATGCTCCTGGGGTCCTGGCACTCCTTGTGACTCCGCTGGGCACTTGTGGTTGGTCAGCATCAGGCAAAAATGTCTCTTATTTAATGACATCTAGAAGTAGGGGCAGACTCTACACAAGGGGACAAGCCCCTTTTCCTTGCTGGGAAATTGCCCCAGGAGGGTGCTGCCCAGTGGGAGGTGTGTCACTCTGCTTTGCAGGAGCAGCACCAGGGATGGAGAGTAGGATCTTTTCCCTCAGATTCCCCAGGTCTGCTGGGAATCTTCACCTTGTACTTCACTGGTAGGACCTTGCTAATATGGCAGGGGTTGCTCCCACTTTGGATGCAGCTCAGAGATCCCAGAGAGGGTCAGCAGGATTTTGGAGTCCCCTAGGAGACCTGTGTCTCACAGACAATGCAAAATGGCATCTGTAAGCTTGTCCTGAGTGTAGGGGCCAAGCATTGCAGGGACTATATGGATGTACCAAGCAAAATGCGTGTCTGCCTTCAGATGCAGAAATGGTGACTGTGGCCAAAACAGAGGTTTGCAGCAATGTTGGTATAGTGACCTGAGGAAGCTGCTCTGCCCCCATCACTCCTTGCTTTGAATTTTTCCCATGCAGTAGGTCTGTGCCGAAAGTAAAAGACATAGGTTGTTCATCTCCCCTGGCTGAGCCATAGGATCAAGAGTGCCTGAGTTTCCCTAGCCTGACTGTGCAGCTAAATCAGCAGCTGTGTTTGGAATGTCTCTAATTTCCAGTTTACTTAAAACAAAGTGTCTTTGAATTCTCTTACAGCGGTGCAATTCCCACCTTTCAGCAGTGAGCCATTCTCATTACCCACCAGCACTCCCAGTGGGCTGTGAGGAAAGTTGTTGATGAAAGGATGAAAGAACCATTTATTTAAGGAAGGAAAGTTCTTTGGGAAGAAAATTGAACTCAAACATATTTTGTCTTTGCTGATAAAGTACATGCCAGTTTTGTACTTCAGACAAATGCAAATAATCCTATTGCTATTGTGTTCTGCACAAAGGCATGCAAGGCTTGCTTTCGTAAGCCCGAGATTGTACAATCCAGTCCAGGGAAATCAAGCTTGAGGAACACACTGCTTGATTTCCTCAGTGTATTTTATATTCCCATTTTTCTGCTGGGAATTTGTTGGTGATGTCCAGGAGGGCTGCTTCCTGCTCCTGGCCATGCCATTGAAAGTGGCTTGTTTCCCATGTGCTTAGGCTGACACCATTGTGCCAAGGTTTATCACTTTTGAAGAGCATCAGACAAGACTTCTCTTAGGACCAGAGCTTGGGGATTTTTGTTGGTCCCTTAAAGCAACTGAGTATTTTGCCACTGAGTTTCTAGGGAACAAGAATCAGGTTTCTCTGAGTGAGGTTATCAGTAGGGGTCCCCTTGCACTGCAGGGGCTGTCAGTGGAGCTGCCCCAGCTCAGTGACTGTTCATTCTTGCCCTGTGCTCAGACCCTCTGGCTGCAGGGAGTGCAGGCAGCTCTGCCCAGCTGCTGCGAGGACTTCTTCAACCAGATGGTTGTCCTGTTGAACCAGGCAGACTGGCTGTTTCATCCCCTCAATCCAGTAGTGTCTTCAGCGGTAGGAGGAAGATCGCTATGGCATGATGTGCCCAGGAAGGAAGTGTTTTCCAAACTCCTAACAGTAAAGAGATTTATTGCCTGTCCCTTTTCAGTGGTTTTGAAACTCTGAGAGCTTAATATTCTCATGATTTACATTAGCATCTAATCCTTGCGTAATCTCACTAATCCCTTGGCCCCAAGATAGCCATTGGCAGTGAGTTCCGTGGGTTAACCAGTTGTCGTATTCGTTTGGTGAAACAGATTTAGATCTTTTTTCCATTCCCGTTGCAATCAATCTCCTTAACCTTCTGGCCAAGCATGGGAATGGGGCAGCATCTCCCAAGGAATGGGCTTCGGTATTTTAAGACCTTCCAAGATTATTCTGATTTGCGTTGGGCTTAGAGCCCTTGAGAGAACAAGATGATGTCAGTTGGAGACATGCTGGAATATTTTATTCTGCCAGAAAGAAAACAAAAATAAACACTGAAACAAGCAATATAAAAAATATTGTAGGGGTTGTGCTGAACTGCTTCCTTCTCTCCTTCACCCTGTGTGTCCTGGGCATATGGTTCCTCCCCAGCCCGAGAGCCCTGTCATATCCATACACAGTGGGGAGAATTAAAGAGGAAACTGGCAGCCTTAACATTTAATTTCCTTCCTCTTTCTGGGCTGGTCAGATCCTTTGCATTATTGTAACTACTTTTTTTATCATGTCTATAAATAGATGTGCTCTCATATGTCCCGCGAAGCAGAGTCGGGCCAAAAAAGTCATTTATTCTGCATAATCAATAGATGAAAATGTAGTGGTTACTGGCTCAGATGAGGTCTTGTATTGTTAGTTCTGGAGCTGGGAAAAAATGTTGACTAATAAAGATTAAGGGTTGGTTTTTTTTTTTCTTTTTATGAAATGCTAATGATGAAGACATGTTTGATATACTGTGAAATACATTTCTCTAATGTGAAATTTCTCCTTTTTGTTGGGAAAGAGATTCAGTCCCTGGAGGATTTTAGAATTTGTAAATATAAAATTATCTGCTTCAGTGTTTTTTAAAAAAAGGTTGGCAGAAAGCCAGATTACTTACATTACTGTAATAGATTTTCTGACCTCTGACATCTGCTGCAGAGAAGTACATTGAATTTTTCATAATATCAGATGATGCAGATCTAAAAACTCCGTACACTCTGCACCATTATTTAATTCAGGACTTAGTAAAGCAAAATCTTTTTTTTGAGTAGCAGTTTATACGTGATTAAACTTAATATTGCCGATTGTAATAAATCAGGATTAGTATAGTACTGATTTGTTAATCTAACTTGTATTGATTTTAAGTTGTCTTTATTTAAAAAAAAAAAAAAAAGGACTGGCTTTTCACAGTGACTGAATTTAATAAGAAGCCCTGTGATAGCAAAGACTCCCCTACTGTTTCTGCTCTTGGCTGGAAAATGTTATTCTTGTATTATTCCAGGAAAGAGGAAAAAAAAAAACCTCATGCTGCTAAAAATCTGCTGCCTGTGGAAAGATTTTTTAATACACTAGTGCTTACATATTCTATTTATGTTAATTGACTTATAAATAATACATTTTATTAATCTTAATATTGGAATCTTGATCATGATAAAGACCCTTTTATTTGGTCTGCTTGCAGACTTTACAAGTAAATATTCTTTAGACCACAAAATATTCCTCCTCTTTTGCTTTTTTTATGAATACTTTGATACTTCTCCCCCCTGCCACGGAATACAGCCACAGTTCAAAGCGACTGAAAACATGGTGGTTGTTTCTAAAGTGCAATACATTCGAGGGATCCGGCTCCGTTGTTTTCGAAGTCGTCTTTACCTCTCCTTGCACAAAGATTGATTAAATCTTACCTGTGCTGTAAATATTTGACACACACACAAAAAAATCTTGTGTTGGTTTCAGACATGTCATATTCTGCTAAAGTATTTGGCTAACAGCAGATTGCATTCTTCCTGTGTTGGGCAATATTGACCTTAAATTGGCTAAGCCGGCTTCTTTCATGGCATGTGAGCCGGCTGCTTACATGTTCCGAGAGCAGTATTAGCTTTATTACCCCTGCGCTATAAAAACTTCTAATAATCAAATGATAAGATCATATCCTGTGGGTAATTGTGTTGTACCATGACAGGATAACTGAAAAAACATTCAGTGAAAATTGCAACCAACGGAAATCTCTACATAGAGCAGCAATTGTTGGCGTTGCTCGACTCAGTGCTGCTCCCCGGTTTTGCTGCCTAGCTCCTCTCCTGCTGCCCTCCATGGTCCCCAAAAGCCACCTCTAATGGTGGTGGGGAACAGTGGTCAGCCGGCCCTCATTTTGAACGAGGAGGGGAAAATCCTGGAACAAGGCATCCTTGTGTTTTGAGTCAGTTTTACCTTAGTCATGCAGCCTCCCCGATACACGAAACATTTAATTCCAGATTTCCTGCCGCTGGCTCCGGGCCTTTGACCGGCTCTGTGAAATGTATTTTTACTGCTGTCGGCCTGCCAACTGCTGAGCTCAGTGAAAAATAACTGAAATGAAAACCTTGTACTCCCACGTGAACCCTTAAGATCAGAAAAGGAAATTTAAGCCACGGTTACTAATTAGCACCAAAGCTAATGAGTTCTGGTGAGGTGCAGCAGGAGGAGGAGGAGTTTGCATCCCACGTTACCCTACAAGGCTGGGTGGAACCTTGCCAGCTGTGAGTAATCCTGTCGGCCCAGGTCTTGCTCCCGGCCTGCGGCATCTTTCACGGACAGACAGTCTCGTTCGTGGCCCAGGAGCGTCGCCGCCTCCCGTGGGGCGTGGGACAGTGTCTGAAACCTTTACGGGTGGAATATGTAGATTTTTAATGGACGACGCGTTCCCATGGAAACAAAACAAAGTCAAACGATCCCCTCGCCGTGCTAACAATTATTGTAATAAAATGTGTTTTTATTAAAAGCGGTTTGAAATACTTAACACATGGCAGAGCAGCCTCAACGGTGCCCTGTGTGAAACCCAACCTTGCTTCTAATGAAGTCCAAAGCATTTTGTGCAGCACAGGGAGGAATTCAATGTTTTCACCAATATTTGTGCTTAGCAAATGAAATGTAGCAGCCTCAAGTATGAACAGGATTATTTTTTTCTTACTCTGCTTAGTTATGCTTTTTATTATATAAACATTAGCTGTAATATTACAGTGGGAAGCAGGTATTTGGCAGCTACGTATTATTTTGCTAAGTTTGCATAGAGGGAGCAGTTTCCCATTTTAGCAGCTGTAACATGTTTAAACTCAGTTTGTAATGGGATCTGAAGATGAATATTCCCTGTGGGCTCTGCTTAGCTTCATTACTGGAGCCCTGCCAATTTCAGGGCTAGAAAGTATTATTCACGCCTCTTTGCACATACCATGTCAGAGCATGCTCAGTTAATGAATTTTGTTTCTAATATAGCATAAATTAGGCTTATATTTTAACATAATTTATGTTGTATTTTATTAAAATGTAAAATATTATGATCACGAGTAATCTAATTTCTGCTCTCTTAAGCCCAAACTGTGTTTGAACATCTAAGTATGTAAATCAAAATTGCATGCTTAGTAACTGATTCTAGGATAACAAACGAATATCTGAACCAAAGAGGTTTCTGCCTTGGAGTCTTAGATTAGAGATAATTAAGGATTCCTGGTATTTGAACAGATTTATGTTGTTTATAAGCAAAGTACGTTTCCTTCATAGAGTCAACTTGTCTTTTTTTAAAAAAAACCAACAAATTATGTTTGTTGTATTAAAGTTCATATTTTCAAAGTCTGAGGCTTGTATTAATCCCACAGTGAGTCATTAATCATACCAAGCGTGTTATAAAAACTTTAATCACTGAAGTTGAAACTGAGATTGTAATGCAATCCATCCCTTTTAATTATATCAGCTATTTTTCCATTCAGATCAAGAATTGCAAGGGGAAAACAGATAGATTAAAACTCAGTGTCTTTGATGCTTTCAGGGGAGAATATTTTTGGTTTGCATTTCTTCCTTGCTTTTTTAAAGCAATTTCTTGCACTTTGTGAAGGACAGTTCCATGGTGAAAAATTTCTCACTGTTAGTTCTTTTCCTCTCCCCTAAAAAGGACTCCCTGGTGAAGGCAGGGAGCACAGTGACTGTCGCTCTCTGGATGTGTTGCAGGGGAGGCAATGGGCTGGTGCTGAGCACGACGTGCCAGGTGCTGTGCCCAGTGCTGTGGTTTTCCTGCAGCCCAACTCACTGCTGAGTCTTCTGCTGAGTTCCAGGCACTGCCCCTTATGCACCAGCCTGGAAATTCTGTAGCTGGTATCAAGTTGGCTATGGCTTTTTAGGTGTTTTCCTGGGGTTTGCTGCATGCTGTTGAGGCTAGAGTGGGGGAAATAAAAATAAAGGGTTGATTTTTTGTATTATTTTTTTTAATCAGTCTAAAAAGTGGTGTTTCATATCTTCATCTGGTATAAATTGGTGTAGCCACATAAACCACTGCAGCGTTACTGACAACTGATCCACACCAGCTCCACTGGCTTTACATCACATGATAATCTGTAGAGTTTACAGTGTTATTTTTATGCATTGGAAGAAAATGGATTTATTAAGTAGACTGCTCATAGTAGATACATTTTGTTCTTTGCTGGAATGGCAAAACCTGATCAATTATTTGTTCTTTAATCCCCTAGATTAATCCTGCCGTATGAAAGATTTATTAAAGGAGAGGAAGATAAGCCACTGCCTCCAGTGAAACCTCGAAAACAGGATAACAGTTCCCAGGAGGGTGAAGCAAAAACAAAAGTGTCTGGAACAAAACGCATCAAAAATGAAAACCAAAAGAGCAAGAAGGAAAAAGATAATGCACAGAAGCCCCAGGATGCATCTGAGGTTGGTTGCTTTCCTGCTTTTTAACTTTTCAATTAAAAATGTACAGCTTTAATCACATGAAAGCCAATGATAAAAATGCATAACTAAAACTGGAGAATTTCAACCAGTTGGCCATTTGAGTCAGCTCAGCAATGGAAATCCAGCTGCTGTGGTGCTGTCTGTTTTGGGGTTTTGCTGGGCTGCAAACAGCCATGGGTTGGCTCCATGTTGCACAGCAATGGTGGCAGAAGACCAAGTGCTGGATGTAGCAAGTACCATTTCTGCTCATTGTATTATACAGTGGTCACCACTAAAAGATCAGCAGCTGCCAACAGGAAACCACACAACTACCACAGTTATTTCCTAATCTAAGTATAGGGTGCGGGAACCTCTAATACTGTTGATAATACTGTGGTAACTGTTGGACACAGCTGATTTTTATAATGGTAACCTCTGGATCAGCCCTTCTGCGCTCACAGATGTATGCACATCTGTCAAAACACATATCACTCCCTAGGATTTTTATCGTGTTATACTAAATTTCCCTTTGGACTAAAAGGTCAGATTTTGAGGGAATCACCTTCCAAACTGTAACTCAGACTGACTTCCCTCTCCCGTGCCACAGATGGCTTCCCACTGCGATAGGCTCCTGTTCTGTCACCTGCTTCACACAGGCCCCAGTTTCCACATTGAGACATGTTACCTACAGACAAAGGACAGCCCTTATGGAAGAGATTTTCTGTTCACATTCCTGGATTAGGTGGATCAGTAGAATTTAGATTTGTCTGCAAATAGGGGTAAATTTCACATGTTGCTAAGTGGTATAAAGTCAATGAGGGTTTTGCTCTGGTGTTACTGAAGAACTTTATTTTGCACATCCTGCCCACTCTCTCCTGTGCCCTGCCTGCTCCCTGTGTGAAGGAGGTGGTGAAGCTCCTCACACACAACCCCTACACAGGACATTGCTTTTCCTGTCTCAGTTTGCCAGATCACAGCAGCCTTCAAGGCATTGCAGTGAAAATATTTAAAGAATATCGAAACACATGACGTGCCCAGCAGACGAAGGCTGCTCCTTTGACTTCACTGCTGTCTGGCTGGTACGTGAGTCCTGTTTCTAAACCAGTTGGGAAACTGGTATTGAGTCAGCTACCAACAACCTTCCTCCTCATTGTTTTAAAAAAAACAACAATGCAGGACCAGTAAACACAGATACCTCTAAGACTTTGTGTATCCAGTTTTGAGAACAGATTAATTTGGTTTATTTTCGTGTCCAGCTACCTCTTTAAGTTGTGCTTACAAGGACAGTTTCATCTTCCACCCAAGCCAGAATTTGTGTTTTAATTTGCCTTGATCAGCTGTACCTTTAATATCTAATGTAAGAGCACTCCAGAGAGAGGGGAAGTTTTTTTGTTTTCTCTTGCACTGTACTTCTAAAGCAGGGAACCCTGTTGGGGGAAAACCCCTCTAAGACTTTGTGTATCCAGTTTTGAGAACAGATTATTTTGGTTTATTTTCGTGTCCAGCTACCTCTTTAAGTTGTGCTTACAAGGACAGTTTCATCTTCCACCCAAGCCAGAATTTGTGTTTTAATTTGCCTTGATCAGCTGTACCTTTAATATCTAATGTAAGAGCACTCCAGAGAGAGGGGAAGTTTTTTTGTTTTCTCTTGCACTGTACTTCTAAAGCAGGGAACCCTGTTGGGGGAAAACCCATCCACTTCTGATGAAAAATAGAGAGGAGTGTGCACACAAACTTGCTTCAGTAACTGGAAGGTTGCAATACAAATTGCTCAAAGCAAGGAGATGCAAAGTAGAGGCGTGTGTTCCCTTTCCCTCTCATTCCTTCATGCCTGGTTATTTATGGAGGGGTCTTGCATAAGTAAGATACGTTACACGCTATCCGTACTGCCACTGTTAAGCACAGCATAACAAGTCAGCAACAGAATGTCAGCCTTAACTTTGAATTTCCTTGCTTTTGTTGTTTCCTATCTCAAACTTCCTGCTGCTTAAACCACAGTTATTTTTGTGTGGTTTGCAGGAAGAGTTCTTAAGCTGTGCTTATCGGAAATGAAAGGAGCCTAGACGAGACAATAAAAATGTACAATTATAGCAGTTTCCCATTGTAAAAAGGTACCTTTTATAGCAGAATTAATGTCTCCTCCCTGACTGGGATGGAAGACGTGTCCTGCCCCTGTTTAATCAGGGTGAGTGATTAAGGACCTCAGCCTTCATGCAGGTCACCATATGGGTGGGTGGTCACATGAAGCCTGAGTAGCAAAGGGGCCTACAGGGGTGTGTGCTTCCACCCTGCGTGGGTACAGAGCTCATCCAGGCCCTGCTCTGGGGAGAGCTCCATGCCCAGGATGTAGCCCTTATAGAGCCAGCAGAGAGAAGACAGACATCCAACTCCTTTGGTTGAAGTGAAATACAAGTCTGTTGGAGCCAATCCCCCTCACCCCCTCTGTCCCTCAGCAGAGGAGCCCCATGCTAGGCTTCACATTTGGGTGCAGTCCTCACCCAGGCACAGCAGTGGTAGTGTGTTGCTCAAGGGGAGCCTCTGTAGCTGCACACGTAGGTGTGCAGGCATGGCCCCAGCTCAGCCACTACTCCAGCCATTTCAGCCTAGAAATGTGGCCAAGAAGCTGGCTGTAGCAGTGAGCTGCAAAAGCATAATCAAGTTACAGAAGTGTAGTCCTCTCAATTGTGTGTTCAGCTCAAACACCATCACACGTATGCATGGAGGGAATATAACTTTAATTTATTAGCGTCGT
>NW_009952798.1:558194-617670 GCF_000747805.2 Chaetura pelagica
CGTCGTGTTTGCTTTTGTGCTCTTCACTGTTTTCCTGCCGTCACAATGACTTGTCAATGTAACGAGATACCAGACAAAATGCTATTAGCCTTAGACTGCACATTTCCTCACAATAGCTGAAACTTCAATCAAAATGTTGCTTAACAGAAACAAAGAGCAGAATGTACAGTTATTAAATATGATTGCTCTCTTTTTTTCTCCTCCTTGCTTTGCTCATCTGTCTGGTATTTTTCTGTAATTTTATAAGCTCAAGAGACTAGCAATGGTACTTTGTAAAGGACTTAATGATGGTATTTGGCTGCAAAAGGCAGTGAGGAGTTTAAAAAGAAGAAGTTAGGATGACTAACAGACACTGTAACTAATAGGCCAACCAAACAGACAGGAATATTTAAAAGCAGCTGTGAAGAAATAAATCTCTGAGAGGGTTCCATTTGTTAGGACCTTCTCCAATGCCTCATTCATATGGCAGACCATAAAGCAGCATTTAGATAATAACTTTCTCGATACGTCTTAGCTTTACAATGAAGAAAGAAAGAAAACAATAATAATAAAGGACTCGGACAATGCTGCTGTTTTATGAGTGTCTTCTACCACAACATGTCAGAGGAGAGTGACAGCAGTTGTGAAAGGAGCTGTCAATCATCTGGATCGCAGATGGGACGCTCTGGTGACCTCTGCAGGTCACAGTTCAGCCGGCTACATTATGGGATGAATAGTGTGAATTGTGCACACAAGCTTTATTAATGGGGAAGCAGAAAGAGCTCTGGTCCCATTGACGATAAGGTATAAAAGCCATGTTTGTAATAGCAGGCACACACACTTACTGAATGTTGACAACTTCATTTTAATCCGTTAATAAAAAAATGTGTGTCCTAGTTAAGCTGTGGCAGTGATTTGCTGCCTACAATAGGGATTTCTAGTATGCCATTTCTATCATTTTCACACTTTAATGCAGAACTGGGTGTGAATTATCTCCTCTGCGATCACTGAATTTTAAGATGGCTACACTGGAGGGGACTTTATGTAAGAAAAAACATGGGAATCCTGTAATTTTTGTAGGTGAAGTTGGTTAGTGGGAGAAGTTTCTATAACCTTATTGTTTGTATTATGAAATCTGCTCTCCTGCATTTGCCTAATTAATTTTAAAATGCTAGAACTGAGCTGGCAGGTCAAGCCAGCAGTGCCTCTCATCAGTTTACAAGCATCTGCTGTTCTGAAATGCCTTATTCTGACCCTGAAAGGGATGGTGTACTTCTTAATACTTACAGGAGGTGTGTTCTTTGAGTCTAGTACCTGGCTTTAGAGCCTTCATGGTCCATCAAGGTGATCAACAATTGCTTCTCTAAAAATCATCAGGGATGTGCTGTGTATGATCTTACGAACTGTCTGCCAAAATGCTCTGTGTTCTTAGTATTGTCTGTTGAATCTTTTTTTTTAGGTTTCATCAGAACAAGAGAAGGATCAAGAATCAGCAGACCCGAAGAATGTCCCTGAACATTCTACAGTAGGTGAGATGAAACAACCTGTGCAAGGTCCTCCATCTCTTTTACCAGAGACAGCTCGGCCACTGCCTCTGGAGAAGTCAGACCCGACAGAAAACAACACAAACAGTGAGAAAGCCAAGGAGGAAGTTCAGCACTCATCCTCTCTCTCAGGGATACCTGTGGCTCCAGAAGAAGACACAGTGCTGGATGCCACCATCACAAAACGATTACACCCCTCAGCAGATGCCCTGGAAGACACAAAGCCTGAACAAAGGCTACACAAAGCTTTTACTGACAGCTTAGAAAGTGAACCTCCAGAAATGCCCTTCACAGCTTTCCCAGTCCAGCTGCCCGCTCAGAGTGACATGGAAGATGACAAATTGCCAGAGATGGCCGATTACATTGCAAACTGCACGGTGAAAGTTGACCAGCTGGGAAATGAAGACATCCACAATGCACTAAAGCAAACTCCCAAAGTGCTGGTGGTCCAGAACTTCGACATGTTCAAAGAAAAGGAACTGTCTGGGTCCATGAACGATGACTCCACTTTTGGTTACACACCGCTGCTCTACTCAAAGGGTAATCCAGGCATCATGTCACCCCTGGCAAAGAAGAAGCTGCTGTCACAGGTCAGTGGGGCAGCCCTGTCGTGTAGCTATCCTTATGGTTCTCCTCCACCTTTGATCAGCAAAAAGAAACTGATCAGCAGAGATGAACTGTCCTCAAGTGTATCACAAGGTCCCCATGCCCCTAATTCTGATCCTGTAGCAATTAATAGGCCCTCAGTCATACAACACGTACAGAGTTTTAAAACCAAGGAAGAAAGGAAGTCAATTAATGATGTTTTCAAACATGAGATGCTAAGTAAAGTGGATCCTCAGCGCTGTGATTTTTCGAAACATCACCTCAGTTCTCTTGCTGAGTCATATGTACCGAAGACAGACATCCAGGACTGCAAAGATAAAATGAGTGAGAAGAGGGCACTGCAGCACTCCCATGTGCCCACTTTTTTGGCAGATTTTTATTCATCACCTCATCTGCACAGCCTTTATAGGCACACGGAACACCACCTTAATAATGAACAGACATCAAAGTATCTCCCCCGGGACATGTTCAGAGAGTCTGAAAATATTTCTACTTTTACTCAACACAAACACCAAGAAAAACTACATTTAAATTATCGCCCGTCTTTACATCAGCAAGAAAAAAAGACAGCAGTGGAGGCCTCTTCAGATGATCAGCCAACAGATTTGAGTCTTCCAAAGAGCATACACAAACAGACTGCAAAGGCTCCGGGCTCCGGCCTCTCTCATTCATCAATGGCCCAGCAAGATGGCAGAGGTATCTCCCCATTCCAGGCTGCAAGCAGCCAGGGAGTGAGCCTAGACTGTAACCCCAAGGCTTGCCGTGTGTCGCCCATGGCCATGACAGTCCCGAAAAAACACAGTGAGTTGCTCCACAGGTCTGGGAAGCAGCAGGCTCAGAGGTTGGAGAATCTGAGGAAGATGGAAGGGATGGTGCATCCTATTATCAGCCGCAGAACGAGCCCTCAAAACGTAGGGGCTGCCCGGCCTTTGAAACGGAGCCTGGAGGATTTGGACAAAGTCATTTCTGAAAAAAAAATCCGCGCTGTTTCTCCCCTGCACTTACCAAAGGAGACCCCAGCAAAAGACAAGGTTCCCGACCCAGAAGGGGAAGGCAGCAAGCCAGTGCATGGCCTGCATTCTGGCAGCATGCTGGAAAACCACAAATTTCCCCTTTCAGCCCCCATCTTCCCAGGCTTGTATCCGGGAAGCCTGTGCACAGGGCTGAACAATCGCCTCCCACCCGGGTATTCTCATCCCCTGCAGTACTTGAAAAATCAGACCGTGCTCTCCCCACTAATGCAGCCTTTGGCTCTTCACTCCTTCATGGTGCAGAGACAATTTCTCACATCCCCTGCAAGTTCTCAGCAACTGTACAGACACTTAGCTGCAGCAGCACCTGTAGGAAGTTCCTATGGTGACCTTTTGCATAACAGCATTTATCCTTTAGCTGCTATAAACCCTCAAGCCGCGTTCCCACCTTCCCAGCTGTCCTCTGTACATCCCAGCACAAAACTGTAAACCCCGTGGCTCACAAAAAAAGTTCTGAGCAGAAGAGTTAAGTTAGCAACATTCCTCCCCCTGTGACAATGTCTTGCAGATTTAACAATCTGTATTTTTGTCAACCAGGATGCAGTCGTACCCCACCCAGCGGAGTGCTTCAGAGTTTGATGGAGACAGGACTGCTTTGTTAAATCTGGCTCCCACATCAGCCCCCTCGGCCCTTATCCCTGCCCCTGCAGAAAAAATATTTTAAAATCCACAACATGAAAAAACAAACAAAAAAAAACCCCAACAAAAAACCCCCACCAACCCCCCCTCCACACACGCACACACAAAAAAAAAGAAAAAAAAAAAAGCCAAAACATTGGATTTTGCATATGTGTTTTCTGAAAGGACTTGTATATGGTAAGAGCAAATGTTCAAAGGGAGCCATGGAATGCAGGCCCAGTCCTGAGCTCACTGAAATCCCAGGTGAGGGCTGTGTTTGCCTTCCACTGAGCTGAGGACCAGGGGCCACACGTTGTTGTGAATGAGTCAAAGACTAGAGGTGAACCTGGAAAGGAGAAGCGGGCCAAAAATCTGTACAATCAGTGGATGTGCTTTTTTGGGTAACTTTTTCTGACTCTTAAAGATTCAATCAATGCAATGTATATAGTAAAACGGCAATAGATTTTTCATGTTAACACTATTAGAACAGAAGGGTAAACACTGTTTAATTTGACTGTACATATCCACTTCGTAAACTACCAGTGTCACATTTGGTCACAATAATTTATATAGTTTTATTTGTCCAGTATATTCTGTGCTCTTTATGTTTGGTTGTGTTTGTTTGGGTTTTTTTGTTTGTTTTGGGTTTCATTTTTTTAAATTAAACAGTATCATCTTATCTGCAACTTTTTTTAAAGGCTGTGGCTGTCCTAATTTTTTTTTTTTACATGTGTTTGTAATCTTTCCAGGTTCTTTATACTTTTGAGCAACATTTTTGTTTAGTTTTTGTGGTAACATTTACTGTTTACAAACTGAAGCAACTGGTTCAGATTAATCCTAATGGTTATAAACATACTGTAGGTGATGTTATGGTGCAAGGATGAAAACAAGGTTCCTTTCCCCACGGTCCACCCCTGTGAGGTGCTGAGCACCTCTGACTCTGTTGTTGTGATGGCTCCTATGCCGCTCCTCCCCTGCCACCGAGCTTTGCTTTCCCGTATCGTGGTCTGTGAATTTGTCAAGTGTTGTACTTACCTTACCTAGGCTGTGAAACCCTTCTGCCTAACAGAGAAGCAGTCTAGAAAACAAAACCTCCCTAGCACAAGCTGCTGGATGACAAAGGAGCCCAGGAAATGGATTTGTGGTTTGTGAGAGTGGCGAGAATGTCAGGAATCAGGCCAGGCACCGATGTTGAATTGGATCAGAGGCTTACGGGGCCTGTGCCATGCAAGCGGGCAGGCTCGGTAGGATGGTGTGTGCAGTGGTCAGGACTGTCCTTCAGCACCCCTGCAGGGATCTCAGCCCCTCCCTGGGCATCCTTTCGCAGGGGGAAAGCCTGGGCATAGAGAGGCTGGGTTTTCCTAACGAAAGAGCTTCCCTATGGATGTATATTCACTTTGAAGGACATCGTCACCATGCAGCTGAGCATAGACATTGATAAAGCGCGGTGTGACTTGGAGGCTTTTTTACGATGTGAAAATTGGTTGTGATTCAAGCCATCTCAGTTACTGTTCAATGACAGTGTGATTGATATAAAAGGAAAAATGGAAACTACTAAGAAACACTTTGCATGCTAGGCATGTCATTAAATTTTCCCGTGATATGAAGCCAAATACAATATCTAATGTATCATACTTAATATCCAAAGGTGGAAACCAGAATAATATACTCATCTACTGTTAAAGATCCAGCTTCTTCAATTAAATACTTTATATTCCTGTGGTAAAACTATATTTAATTGATCGATAAACAGACTAGTAGAACTTAGAACATGGATGTGCCAGTGCAGAGCATCCTGCTGCTCCACATACCGTACAGAAAACAGATTTGCAGGCTCAGCCGGGCAGAGGCCACACTGTGGAGGACATCTCTAGTAAAGTTGCACTAGATCTGAATCACATGAGAATCAGGGGTTTGGGGATGGGGGGAGGAGGGTGAGGGGAAAGGGGGAGAATCTAAAAATCTACAGCGAATGCAAACAGAAGCTTGTCTTATGTTTGGCAAAGCAAACACTTCTGGTTCTTGTTTTGGTTAAGCTGTGTGTCCTGGAGTTGTGCATTTGTTTACGCCAAGTGTCTGACTTCGCTTTTGGTTGCGTCCTGTCAGAGTTTAATGGTAGCCTTTTTGGAGCCATGCTGAGGCAGCGTGGGGCTGGGGGGCAGGGAGAGGGGACGAGGGCTCCTCGCTGGCCCCACGAGGCAACAGGCCATTGCTGGCTGGGGAAGCTCTTATATAATGGGCAAAATATCAGGGTGAAGGAAGAGAAGTGATGGCATAAAACCCCAACAGAAGCAGTGCATTATTTGTTTAAAAACTCTTAACAGAAATCTTGGAAATGTTTCAAAAGACTATTGAATTCTCCATTGGCTGAAAGTCTCTTTTTTTTTTTTTTTTTAAACATCTTAAATGGGGCTTTGTTTGCATTGTTTGAGTTCAGGGGGCCTTATTATTGAATGAAGTTGCACAAGCCTTTCTTTGTGCAATCAAACCATTGTTATTGGTAGGTTTGTAAAGGAAACTGTGGAGTCTAATTGGCAATAGAGTCATAAATCTATTTACCAGGAGCCAGTTCCAAGAAATGTTGCAATTCAAACGTACTATGTCCAGGATTCGTTAGGGATGCTAAAGGTTGCGAGATGCAAAGGAGAAGGCCTGGCAGCAAACAGCTCATGTGTAGCTTCTGGCTGCATGCTGACCTGGACTTCATGGAACGCATGGGAAGAAGGGTCTGGCTCCCAGTAAAATCCCTGCCCTTCACAAATGTGTTCAGGAACAAGCCAGTGTTTTGCAGCAGGTCTGTCTTGTCTGCGTGCTGGCCTGACATGAGATGTTTGCCTGGTGTGTGAGTGCCTGGAAGCAGTTTGTCCAGCTGCAGAGAAGTTATGTGGCAGCCCCTGGAGCTGGTGCAGGAGGCGAGTGCTGTGCCTGCTTCCACCAGCCCCTCTGCCTGGTTTTTGGGGGGTTGCCACCTCCAGAGACACCTCCAGGTCCCCTCCCCACTTCCCCGCCTGGTCCCTTCCTTTGTGGTGGTCAGTGAGGTCCCATCTGGCCCAGTTTGGCAATTGTGGTGATTTTGGTGAGCGATGGGACTCGTGCTGGTGTGTGAGGCGGGCAGCACTGGTAGCGCTGCCGTGAGCGCGTCGTGCGGTGTTTGCTGTGTACGTGGTTGATATTTCACTCGTTCTCTTCCTTCTCCTCCTCCCCCCTCTCCCCCCAGCCCCGCAGTTTTAAATATGTTCTAATAATGGCAGCATAATCTACTAGCTGTTTATACTTTTTTAACTTTCTTTTGTTGTAAATATTGTATACTTTTTGTGATTCAAGTTATGTAGCCTATATGCTCTGTAAGGTGATGATTTGTATATATAAAAATGGCCCAGTAATATTATATAGTTCCCCATTTAAAAGGTTATTGAGTAACCTTTGCATTAGTTTAAACACTACCAGAAATAAAGCTGAGCCAACTATAAACACTCAATTTTTGTATGTTTTCCAAATTGTACTTATTAATGCTTTTGATACTGTATTATGTGCCAATAGTTTCCCAATCACATAGCAGGCAAAAGATATTTTGTACTTTTTGATCCACTGTAATATTTAATAAAAAATGTTACTATCTGTTCCCTTTTGTGTTTGATTAATAATTCTGTAAACTGCCCTTATCGCAATGGATTACATATTATCTCATCTGACCTTTCAGCCCACTTATATTGGCTTTTCTAGAGAAAATATCTCCTCGTGCAAATGATTAGATTAAAGAAATGGAAGTTTGCAATTTCCTAAAAGAGTAGGAGACTGGATCTTCAGTCAGTGCCCCTGTACTTCTGTAGTGTGTTTGCTCTGAAGTGTGGTCAGGCTGACTAGAAATAGCTTTTGAGGGGACAATATACTTAGCCAGTGTCTCCAATAGCAAATTTGCTCCATTTGCATCTCAGGGCAGGACTTCTTTCCACCAGTACTTCTCCCTTGCCTGAGCTGGGCACGTCCTGGTGAGTTTGTCAGGATCACTTGTGTGGACCCCCATGCATATGCAGGTGATGGAGCTGATGCTAACATCACCCAAAGGGCTTGCAGGGGAACAGGCAGCTTCTCAAGGCTCAGCTGCCCTCACCATGGGCTTGGTACAGGTCTGCCAGAGGTCACAGCTACACCTAGGAAGAGTTTGTTACTGTCATAGTGACTCAAAATCACTTCTTATTTGGAAAGTGAAGTATCCTGTGGTCTGAGCAGAGATGAGGGATGCTGTGCTGCTCGCTTAGTGCCAGCAGCAGGAAACGAACAGTTCTGGGGATCTAAAGCAAACTGGAGATGAAAAAAGTGCTGGTGCTGGCTGCAGTGTAAGTTCTTCTGGCTGAGAGCTCTTGGTTCTGTCTCGGGCTGTCTTGCCTTTCTGCATTTGCCAGAAGCCACTTGGGGCCAGCCACAGCCCCGTGGTGAAGCTGTCCTGTTGGGAGCAGGGCTCTTCGTCTCCCCCTTTGCCACACCAGCTGTGTGCTCCTTGCAGAAGTTTTCAGGAACATTTTTAGGAATGTTTCTGTTACAGGGAGGAGCAGTTTGTGCACCAACATCACTGGTAACCCTCATAGACGCTGTTATTGCTCTGGGGAACACAGACACCCTTGGCTCTTCCCGAAGCCAGAAAAATGGAGCCTGTGTCTTTGCCTGCCCCAGTTTGGGTGGGCTCACAGCTGAGGTGCTATTGCAACTTAATCTGTGTTTTCATGTAGGTTTTCGATTTATTTTTTAAGGGATTAAAATAATAATAAAAAAAAAAAACAACCAACAGAAAAAAAAGGTATTGGCGATGTTAGATGCTCCATCTAGTGTCTCACCTGGGGAATGAGCCCCATGGTCATGGGGGAAGCCTGGGACTGGTGTCCTCTCTCCTGGGATCAGTCCGTGGGAGTCTGGACCCGGGTGGCACGCTGGGGACAAACGAGTTCAAAACTACATTAGACAAATCCATTAAGATTTTTGTGGCTGTGGAAACTGAATGGATCAGAATAAATGCCACATTCAGGAGACCTGAAAAACCTGAACAGTGGCAGGGGAGCCCTGCCTGTGGCCACCAGGGTGGGAGGTGCTGGGAGAGGTGGCTGGGGGGGCTTGTGCACAGAGGCAAAAACCACAGAACTTGCTGGATTATTTTTTTTCAGTTATCTCTGAAATTTACATTCTGCGGTGTTGCTGTGTCGTGAGGTGAAGCTGAGGAGACGTGAGGCCGTGAGGTAAGGCCATGTTGTGCGGTGTTGCTGTGTCGTGAGGTGATGCCATGAAGAGATGGAATGCTATGAGGCCATGAGGTGAGGCCATGAGGAAATGGCATGCTGTGAGGAAATGGCATGCTGTGGGGTGATGCTGTGAGGTAAAGCCATGCCATGAGGCAATTCTGTGAGGTAGTGCCTTGCTGGTGTGGAGGTGCCTTGCTGTGGGGTGATGCTATGCTATAGGCTGATGTCTTGAGGCAGTGCATTGCTGTAAGGTGATTCCAGGCTGTGATGTAACACTGCATAACCTTGTATCTTGCGGAACCCAGTGAGAGATGCTCTTTAGCCATTTGGCGCCAAAACTGTTGAAACAGGCGGTTTGTGCCCTCCAGGTGCTTGTGTGCGCAGCAAACCCCACCCTTCAGGCCAGGAGACATCAGAGGGATAAACATGGGCCCCTGTTTATTTGGGTCCACCATACTCAGGCTTGGGAGCTGCAGCACAAGCAGGCAGTGCTGTGTCCCCAGGGTCAGCTGCTGTGTCCGTCACAGGAGGAAGCCATGATGTAGGCACCATGGAGGGCTGAGCTGTGTGAATACCCTGGGGAGGGGATTGTTTTGGCCTGGGGGGGACTGGGGCAGAGGGATGGCAGCCCTACTGTGCCTTCAGCAAGTATCCCAAGCAGAGGTAATGGGGGATGGTGGGACCCCATGCCATGGGGATGAAACTATTGCATTTCTGTCAGGCTGTGGATGGTGTGTGGATGCACCTAAAGACAATTCAGTTGAATTTACAGGCAGGCGGGATGTGTTTAAGCGGAGATGAAGTGGGTCTCTGTGGTGGGTGGTGCTGACTGGTATTGTTTGGCACAGACTTCAGCTCTTGTAATTTCATAGAATCACAAAACGGTTTGAGTTGGAAGGGACCTTAAAGATCACTTAGTTCCAAACCCCCTGCATGCACAGGGTCACCTCCTCCCGCTAGACCAGATTACTCAAAGCCCCATCCAACCTGGCCTTGAACACTTCAGGGATGGAGCATCCACAGCTTCCCTGGGCAACCTGTGCTAGTGTCTCACCACCCTCACATAAAATAATTTATTCCTAATGTCTGATCTAAATCTATCTTCTTTCAGCTTAACGCCATTACCTCTTGCCCTATCACTGCATCCCCTTGTAAAAAGCCCCTCCCTAGCTTTCCTGTAGCCCCTTCAGGTACTGGAAGGTGCTCTAAGGTCTCCCCAGAGCCTTCTCTTCTCCAGGATGACCAGTCCCAACTCTCTCAGCCTGTCTTCATAGAAAGGGTGCTAAATCTTACTATTTATATATTACATGTGCATCTAGTTGGGGTTTACCTGCTGGTGGCCTAGGGTGGCCAGTCCAGGGAATGCTAAATCCCTTGACTATCCTGTACATGGGTGCCTAAACACCACCCCCTGCTCCACCAGCTCCCATTGAGGCATCTGTCCCCTGCTCGGTGTGGGTTGATGGGTGTGTGACAGTCGTGTGGCTCCCCCAGGCACTGCCCTGTGCCAGTCCCTTCCACTCCCAGCTAGCAAGGGGGGGAATATTGAGCCGCTCACAAATCAGGCATGTCTGAGGTGCCAGGTCACCCCTCACAGTGTCCCACACCCCCTGTCCTCTGCAGAGGGCACACAGCTCTTTCCTTCTCTCACACGGCTTTCTCTAGTCTTTCTGACCATGTTTTTGTTTGCAAGGGCCCCAAAAACCAGCCTGGCAAAGCAAGCTCTCCCATCCTCTGCTCCCCCAATGTCTGTGGAGCTCTCAAATGAGGAATAAAGCCATTTGTTTCTAATTATATTTGGCAGCCATTCAGAGAATTTAGGACTAAAGCACTCAAATTTTTTGCTCCTGATTAAAGCACTTGACCTCATAAGCAAAAGGCAAAGATTTCAACACACATCCACAAGTAGAATAGGAACAAACTGCAGAGAAAATACCAAAAAAAACCTCAACAAAAACCTTTGCTTAGATACACAAAATAATTCATTATGAAACAAAAGGCTTCAGAATATTTAGTGCACAGCTAGAGCATGCCTAGGGCTCAGCTAACCACCCAATTACTGCTTTTAAAGCAGAGGGCTTTTACTCCCTCTCAGGCTCATGGCAAGACCCACGTGCTCCATTGAGTCCAGGGCATGCACGTGCCCGAGACCCATCTGGTACCTGTGGGGAGGAAGGCATCTCTCATGAGGCAACACCAGCTCTCCTGGCCCCCACTGCCCACCAGCCAGACAGTGAGACAGGGCCTGGTGACAGGGAGTGCGTGAGCTGGCATCCTCTCTTTTTTCTTTCCCCATATTCCCAGGTTAAAATAGTTTCTGCCCATCAGAAGGATGCAGCATCCCCACTGCTTCATTTAAAGCAGTGGCAAATGCTCCTTCCCTCTTTCCACCCATCAGCATCCAGCATCCAGCTCCCATGTTTACTAATTTCCACAGCTTTAATAACAGCACAAGGATATGTTGCAACTGCAGAAGAGTCAGCTGGCTCCCAACCAAGAGAAATAGCAATGATCTTGATGGCACCCTTTAAAATAGCAGAGAAACCAGCTCAAACAGAAATTAACTACTCTGCGCGGTTCTGTGGCCCATAAAATACTTCCCCCGGCTCCATGGTTTTAAAATAACATGAAAGAAATACTTTCCATAAAAAGTAGTTAACTAGCATACAGATATTTTTTTTTAAGTCGTAATTTTCAGAGCCTTACCCAAACAAAATAGTTATACAAGCATTAAATTATACATTAAAGGAGGCTGATAAAGACAGTGAATTACAGAGCTACCATATAACATTTCAGATATACAGATAGCGAGCATTATTAACATTTCTATCAAAGGTGACCTACAAAGAGGGACAAAAATAATCTGTGCCACTTCTGATTTCTTTTGATGCAGGAGAAAGTGAATGTGAAATGGCTCCAGCCCAACTGCCACCAAGTCCCTCTGTCAGCATCCCTGCCTGCTTCCTCTCCCCATGCTCTCCCCTCAAAAGTTAATGAAGGAGAGCAGAGGACTGCTTTCTGCTGGGACTGCAGATAGCCAGGCTCATGTGCTCTGTTTTAGCTGGGTAACTTCCTTGGAGGGCCTATAGTGGATGTTTTTCTCCACACTCACCTGAAGCGGTGAGAAGATGACTTTTAAGTGGACTTTTTAAAATATTTTTTTTTTGTCTCCACTTGACTGGGTACTAGAGGCTTGACCATGCAAGCAAAGGCAGTGATGGGCAGAGCAAGTTGCAGCAGGATGGGGAGGGGGCTACCTTCTGGTGGGCTGGTTCCTCGTGAAGGGCTTATTCTGCATCTGTTCTTGGCTGCCAGGATGCTACCACTGTTCTGTCTGAATTCCTCCCCCCCCTAGTAACCTGCAGCCTTAGAGGCACTGTGGCTAGGAGAGAACCTGAATTTTTGATGGAGAAAACAGTCATTAAGGAGGGGAAAATACTGATTTATATCCAATATTGACATACAGAGACTGTGTGTGTGTATGATGGGATGGTGGTGGGTGGGTCTGCTGTCCTTGGCTCATGCCAGGTGGGTGTGAGGGGCAAATAATTTTCTGTCTTGTAAGCAAAGAAGTGAGACCAATACAAAATAATGGGAAAAAAAAAAAAAAAAAGTTTTTCTGCTAATGTCTAAAACACTGAGTGAGGACTTGGCATTTGCCACAGGGACAGTGAGGTTAAGAAGATCACTGGTATTTTTGCACGAGAGTGGTTTTCTGTGAGGAGCTGGTGGTAGTTTCTTCTGGTATGTTAGCCAGAAATAAAGAATTCTGCTCTATTTTTCCTGATCTTTCAGTACAGTTTTAGTGGGGCTAGGATTGGGAAAAAGCAAGTGGGAAGGGGGACTGGGGAGTGGTGCGTTCCCATGAGGGGCAGTTTCTCTATGCAATGCAGAGCATTTGGGCTTTAAGCTTTAGGTTCTTAATATACACTGACTCCAGCTTTCCAACTGTAGCCTCTTTGTCTGTGCCATTAGTATCTGCTTTGTGATGTGTAGAGCATCTCATGTACTGTTAGGGTTTGTTTTTATGAGAATTTCCTAAATCATGTGATTCCCAGATTTTCATTAGAATCTCCCATGTATTTCTAATGCCTAGATGAGGTCCTAGAAGTCTAGGATTGATTGCCTCTTTAAAGTATGTTCCTCTTTCTACAGTTGATCCAAAATGGTGTTTTAGCATTGTGAAAGCCTGGGTTTCAGGGCAGCATGCAGACAAGCCCTCTGCTGTAGCCCACCATCCTGGCTGAATCTTTCTAGTGTGTCCTTGAGCCTTGCCAAAGCTTGCTAGATCGTTCCTGAGCTTCTTTCTGCCTCAGCTAGACTGGGGATGTTAGTTTTGATATGTAAATGTTGGGTATCGCCATTCCCAGGAGCCCGATTTGGATTAGACCACTCCTTGTGCTTGTTTATTGCTCTTTTATCTTATAGCATTTAATACTTAGAACAAAGTTTAAATAGAGCAAAAACCCTGCATGGGTTTTTGAGCTGAGTAAGGTGCCTGCAAAGGAACACATAAAACCCACGTGCCCCCCCATGCAGCATCAAGTTGAGGCCATTTGTGCACAGGGCAGCAGGTAGAACCTGGGGTTGCCAAAGCAGGGCGTTCCTGGGAGCTGCAGGAGCATCAGGAGCACTCGCCCTGGCCAGCAGGTGACCTGGGAGCCAGGTGGCCATGTAGGCCACCCAGCAGCCTGCCTGCAACAAGGGCATCTTTCTCTGGAGAAAGACTTTTTTGGAAGCATTTTGTCAAACACTTTGTCTTTTAATACTTACAAAACTATCCCCCAGCAGCAAAACCAGAAAAGGCTGCCAAAGTGTGCTGCGGCTGCACATCCATCTGCTTTGCCATCACGGATGGCCAAATTATCATGTCTCAGGACATGATAATTGCACAGCAAAATCCTGGCCTCTGCTGAAGAGCTGGATGGGGGTGTATGGTAAAAACAGCTGTATGGTTCTCTTTTCATTTACAGTAGCTTTGAATCAGGCAAAGGAGATCATTGATTCAGCCACAGTTTTGTCTGCTGTGAAAGCAAGAAGCTGGCACTATTCCATCAAGGGATGGAGGAGTGTGGATTACATTTTCCCAACCAAGCACTGCCCAATAACTGATATAAAAGAAACTTGAAATAAATGAAGCCTGATAAAAACCCATTGCATTATGAGTTTATCTCAAAGAGATCAGCCAAATCCATTTCAGTGTGGACATGTTTCTGACCTGAACCAGCTCTCCTGTAAGGCTGCTGCTGACATGGCTGTTTTCCAAACTGATACAAAATACCTTAAAAGGCAGAAGACACAGAACTTCTGAGGTGAAAGGACTGGCCTCTGAAGCAAGAATGGGAAGGCAAGTGTATTAATTCATTAAGGTGTTATGTATCAATGGGAAGAGGATTTTGCTTCCAGCAATTTAAAATGTGATGTGAAATGGCTTCAGGGTTCACCCTTCGGAGAACCCTTCCCCTTGCAGAAGCAGACCCTGACCCTGACCCACCCTCCCCTGCTGCAGCATCTCCAGGATGGCAGTGGAGGTCTGAGAAACCAGCCATTACCCCAAACATCCCTCCATCTTCCCTTCATCTTCTGCTTTCAGCTGCCAATGGAGACGAAGGAACAACTCAGTGGAGCTACCACTTGTATTTTCCACTGGCTGCAGTTGTGTGGTGTGTGTTTGTTTATCCCCCTCAACCGGTGCATGAAGGAGCATCTGTTCTTCATTTAGAGCCAGTGTTAAGCTACTTTTGCAATGGGATTGATGGAGGCAGAAGGAGGTCAAATGATTTATCCAAGTTCAGCAGAGTCCCACTAAATAGCTTTCCTCTAACATCTATAGATTATCAGCCCTCTTCTGTTCAGAGGCAATATATAGATCAAGGAATTGAGATCAGCATGGCAGGTAGCTATGATTCTCAACTCTGTCCATCATCAGCTCTTTGGATGGGCCCTTGTAACGTTATGCAATGAAAATCCCAGACTGGGCAGAGGAGCTGTGTGCTATTAGAATTGGGCTACATCTCCATATGGATCAGATGCAGAGGAATTACAGCTGCGCACTTGATACTTCAAACAAAGCAACAAGGTTACTCAGGCTAGTCATTCTGCATCCCCTCCACCTCTGGTGGGCAAGGGGTCCCTGTGCTTTTGCTGTGGCCTCCTGGTGCCACCCTCCTGTTGATGCCATCCCTGCTCAGCAACACTGCTCCTCCCTCTGGCAAAGCAGACTGTGGGTATGTTTTTTTCATTCTTATTATTCTTCTGCAAACCAACTTAAAAAAAAAAATAAATTTATATGTTTATTTATTTTTTTATTTCACAGCACTGCTGTATGTGTGCTTTTTCTGATGTCTCACTACACAAGGATGCTGTGTCAGGCAGGGTGGTGTGGCACTAGATGACTAGGGTGCTCTAGAGGCAGGCAGGACCAACTAAAGCTCCCTCGGAGATACTCATATCCTAAACAGGCACAGCAAACCACTCGTAGCCTTTGGGCACAGAGAGAGGGGAGCAGGAGGACCAAGAGCATGGGTAGCAAGTTCAAAGTAATAAATTGTGGTGGAATAGTCCAGCAATGGAAAATAACTTGGCCAAGCACCATGGATAGCAATGGTTTCCTTGTACCTTCTGTGTCTTCCCCAGGCAGACGCACCCTCAGGTTTCATGGGAGTAGAAACAGACACTGCCTAGCGGGTTTTGTAGCCAAAGCTGCTCTTTCTCTTGGTCTTCTCTCCTGGTTGATCTTTCTGTCCACTAAAAAATAGTCACCAGTCTTCCCCCTTTTTTTTGAGGGCTTCCTTTTTCTCTGTTAACTTTCGTGTGTGTGTGTGTGCACCACATCACTTTTTTTGTTTTAAATCTCACTTCTTATTTACTGTCAAAGGAAGGTTTGTAATGTTTCTCAGAACACTATGTGTTGCTGCAAGAGTGTCCAGTGCCTGTGGAGCAGACAGAGGGACGTTGGTGGTGAAAGGACTCAAGGGATGCAGAGCCAAGTCAAGCTACTAGAAGAAAAATGCTCAAACACCTACCACTACTGTCTTGAAGAGTGGAGGGATATTATTGAAGTCCAGGATTTCATATGAAGACAGTTTGTTGCAAATACCTCACAGCTGAGACGGGCACTTTTCCTCTGCTGGACTCTCTCCAGAAAAAAAAGCCCGCTGGTGTGTTCATGCTCCAATGATTTCTAATTTCAAGCAGCTTGGAAGCACCCTTAATGCAGTTTGGCTTATGCTGATGGCTGTAGGAGCACAGAAAGGTGATGTCCACAGCCTTGGTAAGAAACCTGACCAGCAACATTTCATTGGCTTCCATCAAAGCTGTAAATGGGACGGAAGAAAAACAAGCACCCAACAAAACTCTCCAGGGCTCTGGTAAATGCTGTTGAATACTAGCTGCTTGAGTTTATACCAGTACTGTGCTTTGTGACATTGTGAAAACCCAGATTTCACTGTAGGGCCCTGCAGCCTGGCCCCCTGCTCCAGCTGCCCCCACGCTGGGAGGAGCTGTCCTGCACCCCCCTCTCAGGCTGCACTGCAGGCAACACCATCCGTCACAGCCAAAAACCTTCCAGCTGGTCCCCAGTCACTTGGGCTGGAAAACTGTCTTTTCCTTACGTGTGTGAACAGGACCTGTGCACAGAACCTCCAGGCACCAAGGCGGTGTCAATGAAAGCACAAACACAGCTCCTCTCATTAATAGATGTGCCTAGTGCCTTGCGCTGCAACTTAGGCAAACCTGCTTTGAACCAGCATGAGGAATTAATAGAATTCTCATAAATCTTGATCGTTTCACTTTCATTGAGGATTTTTATGATTCTTTTTTAAATTTTGTTTGCTGCTCTTCTTCCTCCCACCCCCTCCCCCCCCTTAATCATTCTCTTGTTCAAAAGTTTCCTCTCTGCAGTAAGGGAGAATTAAAAAGCTCTGCTTGGCAGAGCAGCTGAACCACACCAGCTGCATACTAACAAGGCTGAGGACAGCTCTCCAGCAACGTGTGGGCAAGGAAGGGATGCAACCATTCCAGCATGTAGCCTTCAAGGAATGCCTGGATGTTTTCTGTGAGTAAAGCAAACATCCAAAGAAGAAACCTAATGCCACTCTCATCCTCACCAGCTTGGGATACCATTGTAAGCATCATGACCTTCGGCCATCTGCATCTGCTCTGGCTACTGGAGTCCTGCAATTAACCATGTTTTTCATGTGTAGGATGTACCCTTTGGCTAATCTGCTCACTTTTAAAAGGTGCTGTACCTTGAAACACTCAGATAACTAAAGCCCTTAGATACCACACTGGGAATAGCGGAAGTGGGGTGGGAAGAATGGCTAATCAGAGGATCCCACTGGGACATGGGGAGCCAGCCAGAAGGGAGATTATGAGCAGGACAGGCCCCAAAGTGAGCTACAGGAGACAGGGCTGGAGGGGTGCTGGAGCAGAACCAGGGTGTCAAGCTGTAAGTGTGCTGACACCAAAGCACAGTGCTTTTGCTTTAAATATGTCATTTGTGCAGTTGTGTCTAAAACCACCATGTTAATGAATTCCAACTTTCATTATAAAATAGCTTTGAAGGAGAGGGGGAAAAAAAAAAAAAAGCCCCTGCAGGGTGACCTACTGGCCTGAATAGCCAAAATGTCAATACTCATAATCTTCCATTATTTTTTTAAAGCAAACTGCTTCAATGTTAGAAGCTGGGCTTGGCAAAGAGGAATGTTCTTAGCAAAGAGTTGTAGTTATAAACCTGCTGTACTAGCACTTACCTGGTAGCCTGTAGTCCTGGTCAAATGTTCATACTGTGAAAAACATCAAGGAAGTGCATCAAATAAGTCCCGCAGGACCCCAGTGGGGCTTGTCACCAGTGAGTTAGCTGTGACATGTCCTTTGCCTCACTATTATGTGCCCTGATTGTTTTATTTTTAATAGTAGTTAGGTGGTTAATTACCTGAAGGTTGCATGCTGAAGTCTTGTTTTTCATACGTGACTTAGCAATTAAATTACCCCAGTTGCTATTACATAATGTAAGTAACAGCTACATGATCTTAAAAGAATAGTCACATTTGACAGACAGTTTAAAGTAATTTCATTTTTTTATTCGAGTCTAATGCTAAGAGATTGTACAGAAAGCAGAAGGCAGCTGTCTGGAATAGTTTGAAATTAGAGTGTGGAAACCAACAACTATTATTATTGCATTACTGCTTGTAATTCCCAAATGGAGAATTAAGTTTCTATAACAGATAGAGCTTCTTTCTTTTTTTTCTTTTTTTTTTTTTTTTTTTTAAGAAAAAAAAAGTCTTGTTGTTTTGGGGTTTTTTCTGACAAGGAAGACTCTTTAGGAAGTGATAGTACTGAATGTAGATTTCCCAAGTGAGGAGAGGGGGGGAACCCCAACCTTACGAAGGTTCCTTTGCATGGGGCTTCAGCTTTCCACAAATGCCACTGCAGGATTGTCTGAGATTGGTTCCAAAGGGCTGGCTGAAAAGTAGATTTATTATTTAGTCATGAAAATGAGCTAATTAGCTTTTTGAGCCATAATACACGTTCACTGTGGCTGCATTTAGCTTGGAATTTAGCATGGACTTTCCAAAAAATGAGTTGTTTCCTCCACAAACCGATGCACCTGAGTGCTCTACTTCTGCTTCTTAACACACGTCTGACCAAGAACAGTATGGAGAGTTACAGGGCTGGTGACCAGGCATAACGGGTCACTTTTCAGGCTTTTGGAGCTTAATATTTGCCAGTAAATTTCTGACTTTAATTTTACTTCTGTGTTTTGTTTACATGCAAAGGCTGGCTCAGGGATGGGGACCTGGCCACTAACCTCACCTCCCTGTCAGGCCTGAAACTAACTCAAATAATCAATGCATCTTTAATTTGAAATGCTTGATGACTAATCTCTTGTTTTTTTTAATTAATGATCTATAGTTAATCATTATGAATGGTAGTCTATTTCAGCATTGATAGCAAGATTTCCTATGGGAAAATCTTCCCCTATAGCTTTAATTTAAATATGCATTTTCACATTGCAGTTACCAAATCCTTACCTTTATGCTACTGCATGATTACAGGTCCATTAACTAATCACATTTGACAACTTGTTTACTGAGGGGAGCGACTATTTTACATCTCTTGCCTGGGAAAGAAAATACTCTAACAAACAATTATTCAACATCTGCAATCATGGAGCACTGAATTAATTGCTTTGAAGATCTCAGTCAAGAAGATCTTGATAAAAATCAAAGGAAATGTTGTTTGACAGAATGCGTGAATGAGAGTGCCAGAAGGGACTCCGGTTTTGTGAGCTGAACTGCAGCCCTGCTCTGTGGAGCATTCCATGAGGCTCACACCTTGAAACTCTGGGCTGCAACAGAGGAGTCATCCCTGGAAAAAGCTCATTTGTTTGTTCTTTTAAGCTTTAGTTTATAAAAAACAGAACTTACATGTATAATTTGAATATAGGATCAGATCAGGATGCTGCTAAAAGGGCAAACAAACCTGAGCACCATCATATCTTAGTATCACTGTAAAGGCTGACACGGGAATTTCATACATGTAACCTCTGTGGCCAACATCCCCCATGCACAAATAATTAACCCAGAGAGCAGTGAAAGGCTTAATGATTACAAAGCACTGTAAGACTTTCTCCTGAAGGCAGCAGCTGTGATTGTGCTGGAGAGGGATAAGTAGCAGAGCAAGGAACTGTGCTGGTGTGCAGTGGTGCTGGGAGTCAGGTACGGTGCTGGTCCTTTCACTCTCTGCCCTCTGTCCAGGGTGACATCAGGGGAGGTTGCATCTAAGTAGGCATGTTGGTGCTTTGTTGGGGATACAGCGTCATGGAAAATGGTGGAATTGCTGCTGAAACTTGACTCAGGTGCTGAAGAAAGGACTTTTCTGATCTCTCTTCAGCTCCTTTGTCCATAGGGTCTTATAGGGAAGGTTTTCAGCAGCATAGCTGCTGCTGCTTAAGCAGCACAAGGGTGCTCGCAGTGGCTCACCTGAGACAGTCTGAAGCTCTGCTCCATGGACAAGTCACAGCCTGCCACACGTCCTTCTTTCAGCAGTTGTACCTCACACACTTTGCGAGCCAGCTGAGATATGTTCCTGCCAGATAAGACTAATTCCTACACTGACACTGAAAAAGAAGGAGAGCTTAGAGGTTCAAAACTCTTTGTTGTAAGAGGTTTCAAAAGCAAAGTATGTGGACTAAACAATATAATCTCCAAATATGATGTCACTATAAAAACCTGAAAAAATTGTCCAGTTAAGCTGAAGGGTAGTGTTAATGTCAAAGAGCTTGGCAAAAAAAAATGTCCTAATTGAGCTTCTGTAGGTCACATGAAACTCTTCATAGAGTCAGCTTTTCAAAACTGCCCTGCTCTTACATGAAAATATATTTATTAGCATCATCTCTCTTGAAACAGGGAGAAATTGAACTTTTTCCCTATTCCTGCACACCCTCAGTTCAGGAGGGCATGTGAGGTTGGTGGTAGTTGGGTCATGGTGATGAAACATTGCACTGCTTTGCCAAATCCATCACCACTAAGGACTAATGCCTCAGAAAGTCTGATGGACACTACTGTCCCCACTGCCTGTATTTACAGGCAACGAGCTGAGAAGCCACAGCCCTTGTATTGGTTTGTTTCATACAAGCAAGAGCCCAACTGAACTTACTTCTAACTACATGCCGCAGTTCAAGTAAGAATTGTTTCTGGGCAAGCCCTTAGCTCTCTGATGCTCCAGATGGAGCCTAACTAAATAATTGGCCCTAACGTTTCCTGGGGTTCTTTTGCAGGTAGGTAGACAGAATTTCTCCTGTTGAAGAAAACATAGAAAAATGCAAGTAAAAAAATTGTTGCTGAAGTTTGTAATAATCACTCTAGTGAGGGGTAGGAGTAGCAGAAAACCGATACATTCTGGTTTATCCTTATGACAATGTAAGTAGCTGATTATGCATTAATGCTTGGAAATCACTAACATTACTTGCCAAGGAATTATATTATTTTAATGGCTAAATGGAAAAGTATGCATGGGTCTGCAGGCTTAACTGGCTATTGCAAGAGCTGGGAGAAACCTGAGTTAATCCCAAGACAGCAGGGCATTCCTTATGGAAGGATAATGATCAAGCAGATATTTAAGAAACTCTCTAGTGAGGTAAAATGTGATGCATTATTAGACACACAAATGAACTCTCATTAAAATAATAAAAATTACTGATATATTAAGACATGGTATAGTAAATCTGGTTTGACCTGGGGCAGCATGGGGAATAGCATTAGGATTTGTCCTTAATAAAAAGCTTTCTATTTACTTAATAAAATTTAAGTGAGACTCTCCTAACTTGGAGAAGATTCTTCCACATTTGAAGAGCTACTCTGTCCCACATCATTTCAAATCACCCATGTTGTGAGATAAAGCCAGGTTGGCAAGAAGGGCAGCCTCATCCTCTGCATTCAGTCAGTAAGTCTGGATTAATGAGAAAGAAAGGAAAAGTTGCCACAGGGCTGGGATTTTCCTGCAAGCCAAATACAAGGGCTAAGAATCTGGCAACTCAGTGCTTTGACCCTTGTGGCTCCAGCTGATGCACCCACAGCATGAGAGGGTCAGTTAAACTGCTTTCAGCTTATTTCAAAAACTCTCAACCCTTGTGTACAGAACTGAGGGACCAAATAGTAATGATCTCTCAAAACCAAAGGGAGTAAAGCAGCTGCTGCCATCTGAAAAGCAAATGTTGTGTGGACGAAGCAGCTTACTTTTGCCAGCTATGCATCTGTAATGTTTTTCCTGCTATTAAGATATCTCTAAGTCACCTACTGAGCTCACCATAACAACACTAGGATCTTCTTTTCTTTCCTGAGGTGCACCTTCCTTAAAAACAGACCACTCCAGCCACAGAGCAATGGAAACCTTTTTGTTTCTTACTAGTGCAGAATGAGCAGCTAAAATGGAGACAGTGCAAATGAACATATATCCTTGCAAATCAAGAGTACCTCGAGCTAGAAGTGTGTTCTCAGCTCTGGGCACCCAGCTCGAGAAAGACACTGTCAAAATACATGTGGGATTTTGAAACAGACACTAATTAGAAAATGGAAAATATAATGCAAAGAAAGATGGAAAAGACTGGGACTGTTTGCCTTCAGGCTGAAAAAACTGAAGCAAAGGTATTTGTATTTCAGTACCACCTTTATAGCCAGTGACAAAAAAAGGAAGGTGATGGACTATTACTGACTCTTTCCAAAAAAAAACTTTCCCCCTTAGCGAAAGAAAATACACACATTTTAAAGTCTGGAAAGAAAACTCTCATGGCATATCCTCAAATTGCAAGTTTTACCAGGCAACAGCAATGCCAAAATTTTAGCAAATTAAAAATATATTTTTTTTTTTTTTTACTTTTAACTGCCACTGTGAATTCACATCAAGACAAAGACATGGAGTGAAACTTTGACAGGATAAAATGCTTCCCACATCTGCATATAGAGGAGCCTGTAATTACTATGCGCTAGGAAGAAGCTGTCCATGGACTGCACAATGTCCTTTTGCAAGTATTCCTGTATCACCTAACACAGATGACACTGGATGATATCCCAAAAAAACCTCAAGTGAGACAATATATATTATAAATTACATTCTTTGGTAACTTATTTTAGAAGAAGTTTAGAGAATAACAAAATAAAAGATACTTCACCAGTTGCCATAAATATTCTTCCTTTGGGGAGGTAAAGAACATTTAGAAAACTATCTTGACATAAAAATGTTGAAAGATTGTTTTCTTCCCTGAAAAACAATTTATGTTAATGTCTTGCAAACAGATTTTCTGTGAATATGTAGTATCTATATGGAAAGATTACAATATAACCATTTGGTAATAGTTATATTAAGAGATCATCACAGCTTTGATATGATCCCTTAAAGCAAACTGAAGCAACTTTACCTACAGCATGATTTTGATTAAATTATTCAGCTGCATTGGCTTGCTTTGCAGTTATCAATTACATACTGGGTTCTTCTCATGGACTCTTAAATCAGTCAAATATTCTAAAGTTAAAATGTCTAACAATTCCCTCTACATTTACTACAGTTCTTTGATGATAATTGGGTCAAAAGAAGACTTTAGTTGAGGGGCACAGTTACCTTTAAATTATCAGGGCTACCCCAAGCTCTAACCCATGAGGCCAACAGGAGTTCCCCTTCAGCATAAACTGCCCAGGAAAGAAAAAAAAAAGAGTAATGTTAGTGGCTTTTTTTCTTCAGTCACCTTACAAAGCAGACTGAAAGATGTAAAACAAAATGCATAGGCACATTTGTAGAAACAAGGTGCATCTCAGATTACATTTCTAACTTTGCATACTCACTCACAGACATATTGGACTTACTGGACAACTAGTTGAGCAATGAACGCTAGCTGCCAAATGTCTCTTTTCCCCCTTCAGTTTGGAAAATTGAGACCAATACTGTTGTGATATTGTCACTAGGAGCCTGGAAGGATACTGGAAAGGCTGGACCAGATGATTTTTGAGGTCCCTTCCAACCTGGTATTCTGTGATTCTGCAGACACAGTAGAAAAGCAGCGACTCATAAGTTCTTTTGATGCTACAGAAGACATCACCCACGGTTTATAAACTGGAGTAAAGCTTAATGCAGTGCTAGAATGAGGAAAATTACACCAAAACCTGTTAGTTCTAGAAATGTTTTTAATTTTACTTACATATTTTAACAGCAAAAAAACAAAAGCGTTTTCTGTTCTAACATTTCATAAGACATTAGTGTCTAAATCTGCATTCTTCTATCAAAGCAATCTTTATTAATTACAAATCAACTCTGAATACTAATACAGTATTTTCAAATATGTACAAACCACTGTAAAAGTAACTATGAATATAATAACCATAGGAAAAAAAAACACACAATACTAGTAAAAATGTAAACATTTTAAACTAATGTCTTTAAAACTGCAAAAAGTACCGTCTACTATTCCAAGACCAGGTGAACAGCTGAAGACATCAGATATAACACAGTTACTAAGTTCAGCCAATACTTTAAAAGTTGCTCATATTCTGTGACATTTGTTTTCACTAGCTAGTTTGCACTAGCAATTAACTTTCAAGTTTTACTTCCTTAAAAGTAGTGGTCATATTGACTATTGCCTCTGCCTGACTTCAAGGTGGCAATCCCACTACTTCATGGCTTTTAAGCAACAACTAATTCATTCCAGCAGCAAACAAGCAGGTACCACTTCCAGAGTGGGCCTGACATATTACTTAGAAAAGTACCTATAGAGAATTACCACGTGTAGTTCAGCAGTAGCAGATGCCACCATTGTCTTCTCCATGCTGCACTGGGTAGTTTGAGCTGCCCATTCTGGGTGCAGTGTCTGAACACAGTTTTCCATAGAGTCTGCAGCCAGACTTGGCCACACAAGTGTGAACAGGGAGCTATGGACACTAGGCCTGGGAGAAGCCACAGGCCTCTGCTGTCTTCCTAGCCCCATCCTAGCAGCAGGCTGGCTGATATCACCTGTGCCTTGCTGAAATATTTCCCATGTTGGCATTGCTTACAGATGCTAATCAAACAACTTGTGGTTTTTGATCACTGGTGTTTTGAGTCATGCAATCAAAGCACCCTGCTGACCGAATGCAGCTACCCTGGTGGGTACATTCTCTGCTAGTGCCCACAGGCAGCAGTTAAACAGTTTCCACCATGTCCTATCAGTACCTGCCTGCCTTCCACCTCTGCCTCCAGGCTCCCCCTTACTCAGGCTGGGGAGTGAGTCAGTGCAGAGCCTAAAATGGCACCACACCACGAGAGAGCTGGCTTCTTCCCATTACACTGCCTGGGTACAAGCAATTTGTTGGTCTTACTTCATCCTCAATTATAGTCAGGAAAACCTGAAGGGTAAAAATCAAAAGAAGAGCTCTAATTTCTGAGCAAGCCTATGCAATAGTGAGGGACCAGTATTAGTAATAAAGTATTACTATTTGTCACGATATGGAAAAGCCAAAAAACAGGTCAGTTTTCCTCACAGATGTATCTTCTAATTATACTCCTAAAATTGTGCTGGTTTTTTTACTAATATTTATGTTCTCCCGTGTAGACAAAACCGGAGTACAAATGCATTTTCTACAGCTGACTTTACTGTGTAGCCAAGATCAACATTTGCTTGTAGTCTGCAGTTTTTATGAGTTAAATCAACTTGCTTAACAGAAGAGGCAAAGGCAATAATAAACAGCAATAAAGAAGGGGGGGACACAACTAAAAGACTAAGTAACATTAAATACTAAAACCTGAAATCAACTGATGCATCATAATGGGGATTATATAGTGGTTATTTAAAATAACAGAAGCCCCATTTGGTAGCAGAAGCCTTTCCAGCTGTAGGAGACTAAATATGCAGTTGGGTAAACAAGTCTCAGCACTGCCATGAAATTCCACAGGACCATAAGAACAACACTGTTGCTCCAAAGTAGTATGATCAGGGTAATTAATGGCCTAGTTTCTTCAGTGGTGATCAGCACAATATAGTGAACTGGCTCATAGGGGTCTAATTTAAGGATAGATATAAAATGTCAATCAACAGATTGACAGAATCCATTCAAGATCTGTTCAGGATCAACAGATTCATGGTGAATTGGTCTTGAACAACAGGTTGCACTTCACTCTTTCACATAGCAAGCTTGGCTTGCAAAGACACCTGCACCAAGGTGTTGCCCTTAAGATCCCTAAGTCACTCCCAGAAAACAAGATGAATATGTCATTTTCTCTACCATATCAGTACTGTATAAAATCAATATATAATGCTATGTCAATGAGAGGAAATTAATTTCAGAATGCAGCGTTAATAGGGAATCAGCAGGAATCTGAATTTTTTTAAGGGTCTGGAAAAAAAAGGGACATGAACTCAATGGCCTGTGTTTGCTTTTCCCCACCCCCCTTACCCGTGTCACTGATGTAATAAAAACCTATCACCTCTCTCTACAAACCTTGCCTTGCATTCAATTTTAAAAATCAATGATCTGGAAGAAACTGAAAAAATCACTTGCAATAAATTTGCAAAGGACATGCAGACTGCTGGAGTAGTAAAGAATGAGGACAAGTCACTTACACAGAGCAATCTGGATTACTTCATGAGCAGTATTTTAATGCTGGTAAAACACAGTGTATGTTTCTAGGAAAAAATAAGGTAGGATAATAAGAGGAAGATGTACTGCATTCTTGAAGAAGACTCTAAAGAGGACTTGAGCCATAGAAGTCAGCATCCAAGGCAATGCTTCCACAAAAAAAGGATAATACACTTTTTGAGGAAAGAGGGGAAGGAGATATTCATCAGAGTAAGAGGATCACGTTCTGTCTCTCTATAGTCCTGATGGATCACTATTGACATGTGGCATCTAATTCAGATGTCACACCTAAGCATATTTCAATACATGAGAAATACAGAGAAGAATGTGAAGATTAGTCTCAGGTAACACTCATTGCCACAAGAAAGTTAAAGAATTCAGTACATCTCATCAGAGAAAAGGTTTGAAGGGACATAATCATGATTTATAACTACATACAAGCAATTAGAAAAGCTGATACTACAGAGATCAATATAAGCAATCAAATGCATAAAAAGACCAAAATAACTTAAGGTGAAGCTAGAAATGCAAATAGAAAATCAAGTGAAAAATGTACCTGGGGTAATTAACTATTGCAACAGGAGGTATGAGTGAATTCTCATCACTTGAAGACTTTAAATTAATATTAAATGCCTTCCTAAAATATGTATGTTCAGTTCAAAACAAAGTCGCTGAATTTAATAGAGAAACTGCTCGTTAAAATTCAATGGCCTGTTGAATTTAAAAATAAATCCTCATTATGGTGCCTTCTTGCCTTATATATTTATGAGATTTATCTTGAAATATAACAACTAAAAGGAAGGAGGATACCAAGAAGCAAAAGCTATTATCTTTTTCCACAACACAGTAACATTTAAGGCTAGATTTAAAGCTAAAGACACTGCAGCTGCATTTTGGAAAATAAGATTTCCACCCCCCTTTATTCTTCCCATTTCTTGTTCAGTTGCACAGTCCACTTAGTCGACTGTGTCTAATTTACATAATCATGTAGTTATTCTTCAGTTTTTCTGTTCCTATTTATAAACCGTTCACAAACCATCCACTTAAGTAACAGCATGATTTATTGTGAGAATGATTATGGTTGTTTCAGGGGGAAAATGGAATGTGATTAAAAGAAGAATGAATAAGGACATTGTAGAAACGAAGGGCTCTAATCCTGCAACAGGATTTGTAAGTGAAACCTGCCTCTCAAGCCCCATCCCAAATAGCCAATGAACTACTGAGGGAATTCAGCAGATACTTAGAGCTTAGCAGAAGACAAACAGATAAAACAAACCAACCATGCACACAATGTCTTCTGGGGAAATGCTAAAGCTCCCAAAGCCATCCACACTTTAGGAAAAAAAAAATAACAAACTGTATGTATACAGTTGCTGATGAGTCTCTCTACACAGGCTGGAATACCAAGGCTCTAGAGGGAGATCTGCAAAGCAGACCTTTGTTCTTGGATAAATTCTAGAATTTGAGATAAATGCATCAGCCAAGGAAAGGGTCAGATATTTAGGTTGTGGATCCAGGAGAACAGAATCTTTTCCATATGCAACAGATGTTTTGCAGGCACCACAGGAACCTATGCTGCTTACAAAAATGGTGAACAGCCTGATGGAAGAATATCAAAGTTCAGTAATCTCACCTGAAGTACTAATTCTCTGCTATTTCGGACAGAACGAGTGGTGGAAAAGCCCAGTTTGTTTACCAGTAATGCTGCCATGTTTACAAACCAGCCACTTAGCAGGAACAGCTGAGAGGCTCCACGAAGGAGCTCTGCTACAGAGTCCTGTTGGACAGAACAATTAAATCCTGAGTAGGTGTTCATACACACTACTGCTTTTAAATGCTGCTGTGAGCCTGAAATAAGCAGCAGGGATGGCTCACATCCTGGCTCATACAGAGATGAACCTGCTCCGTTCAGACTGCACGTGCACCAGCAAGAACTTAGGAGATTCCACCCTGAATTGATAGAACTGCTTCAGACATTCGTAGGGAGTTTCAGAGCCATTCAGAAGAGCGTAAGAACTTTCCACAGCACCTTATTTTAGCAGCAATAGTTCCTAAACAGTGAGGGAGAAATAAGAATATTTTGGGTGAGACCAAGAAAATAAGCTTTGCAAGATCTGTGCTGAATATATATGAAACTCCCACTTGAACTAGTCTGAGGAGCTGCAGATGGGCTAAGCAGAGGGACTGGTAGAAGGCACCCCTGCTCCAGAGACACTGAGTCACCCTGGACACTGCTGGTTTTTCAGGGGGAAAGTACTGAAGCTCTCTTTCCAGAAGCAGCACCCTTATTTCAGACACTGAGATCACACTCCCTGTTATCAGTGCAATTACTCAGATGTTAGCAATAACATGGACAGCTGAGACCACAGTTACTAATAATGCCCTGGCTAAAAGTAAAAAACTTCAGCCTCAATACTTAGGAGCTACATGCTAAAATCTATTTTTACTCAAGAGTTATAGTAGAAGGCCGAGAAATTTACAGTTCGAGGAACTCTTCTTAGCTAGTTCTGATGTCTGTGGCTGCAACCATGATCTAGGGTCTAAGCCTGTCTGTGATGCATTTCTGTCTAGGAGCTGGTACTGGTTTGGTTTCAGACTCAGTCTCGTTCGCCACTGAGATGGGATTCCCATGGCCATCTAAACTGATTTTCCTACAAGAACCAATGTTGCGAGTAGCAGCAATAGGTGTCTGCAACTGCTGCGTTTTCGTAGATAACTTGGCATCCAAGGAAGAACCAAAGGCAGATGTGCAGCCAGACTTCTCCCAGTTTTCCTTGCCCAATTGCTCTGTGTTTGCCTGTGCTTTTGCATCGTATGGTGACTTATCGGGGGGTGGAGGTGGAGCTCTTCTTTTCTTTCCTCTGCTATCATTAGGACTTGAAGGGTCTCTTTTTGGGCCCAGATGCATGTTTTTCTGAACAACCATCTCATGAGATCCATCAAAGAGTGAAGCCCATAGGCAAGATGCAGACTCTTTTTGCTGGCCAAGCAGGAACTCACCATCATTCTCCTCAATTTTTCTTTGTATGATATCAGCTAAGCCTTCATGTTTCACTGGAGAATCAATGCCTGTAATTTTAAGGGACAGCAGTTAACTCGGATTGAAATACTGCCAATAATTTTACTGCTACCTATTTCATTATTTCTGTTCAGAACACAAAACTGTATTAACTATGTCTTGTGAAGTCTGACTTCCTATTAAGAGTATTAATGAATGAAACAGAAAAGATTACACATGCTTGCAGAGGGAGAACTGAGATGACAGGAGGGAACTGTTTTTGTGACAGCAACAGGTTAGACACTGACAGTTCTTTCCAAGTAAAAGGAGAAAAAATAATGTATTACTCAAAGAATTGTATGTATTAGGTATTAAATATATTTTGCTGTAAAGTCCTTTGAAAATTTATTTTCACAGAAGGCCCATGAAAAAGTCTACAGCTAAGTATTTTTGTGCTTCCAGTCTGCAGAAAATGGGACATCTTCACATATGCCATTTTAAATTGTGTGCTTTAAGACTGTTTCGCCCCATTTTTTTATCCCTTCTATTGAGTCTTCTATGTGTACTACAGCAATACTAGCCTCAAACAGCAGCAATACCTTTTCTCTTGCAGGCCACACGTTAATGATTTTCAACACATTTTACCTATAAATACTATGAAGAAGCAGGAAAAAACCCTGGTATTTTAAGAGTGAAAAAGAGTTTGTGTTTGGCTCCTCACTGGCGTACTTGACTACAGTAGAATTATGCTACCCTGTTACCTTCCTAAAACTTCAAAATAGTTTATTTACTGCCTTTCTGCTCTGCATTCATAGCTTAGATGGGACCTTCTTGACTGCTCAGGGTTCTGAGGCACAGTAACTCAGTGACCCACATGGCATTTTCAGCATCTTCACAGTTCCAGGCTCAAGCAGCAAGCAGTCAGGCATTGAGAGATGAACAGTGTTTCTCAGCCAATGCTGCATCAGATCCGTTAAAACAAAGTGACCTACTTTTTCTAGTCTGTAAATATTACTTCTCTAATGAAACCATTAAAATAATCCTGCTGCATACCATTTTGCTCTGTAAAAATACACATCTCAAATACATGCTAGTTAGATTTTCCAAGCATATTTTTCAACATCTTTGCCAAGACCAAACAATTAGGTAAGTTCTGTTAGGTAAACCTTTAAATAGCTTTAAGAATAGCAAATTAATTTCATGCAACTAGCTAAAGACATAATTGGGTTGCAGACTGGATTATTTTACCTTTACATTTCCCGAGCTTTATACTACTCTTACCATGAGTGTTTATTTCTAGTGACAGCTTTTTTGAATGTGTTCAGGTCTCCCTAGTTACAGTTCAGATTGCAGATATTCCCCTGCCTTAGCAGGGGAGTTGGACTAGATGATCTCTAGAGGCCCCTTCCAACTCTGACAATTCCGTGATTTTGGCTGAAGGTATAAAACCGTATTCCTTACTTGTGCTGTTACAAATTCAGATTTAATATTAACTCCTTGGTATGCAATTATGTTGCTCTTTCATTGTGTGAATTGCCCTTGAAAAACTCTGTGTTTCAACATCAACACCAGAAGCCATCTGAAACAGATGATGTTGTTTCTGTTACTGTGCAACTTGAAAAGACAAATCCCACTTACTCATATCATGGTAGACAGAGGTCGCTTCTTTTGTCAGGAACAAAGGTGGTTTCCGTGGTGACATAATCTCAATTTTCATAAGTTCTTCACAACAATGTTTCCACTGGCCTGAGAGAGAAAAGAGAACAATGACTGGAACTTAAATGCTTCAGCTTGAAAAAAAAAAAAATGAAGTTATTAGGTTGTGTTAGGAAACTATCTCCAAAGCAATGCTAAACAGTAAGTGTTTACTCTTGTTTAGCAGCAATCCTCAGGATGCAGTTTGTATTTTCAACTCTGTATTCATTCTCTTAGCACAAAGGTCATAAACTACTCCTTTAATTTAAGTATTCCAGCAGTGCTGTTATACCACGAAGGTTAAATATTATAATTTGCCTTCAAATCCCCAAAACCAGTATAAATTAATCAGGAAAAAACCCACCAAACCTAGAAGTGTATATTAAAGGTCAGGGAAGCTTCATGAAGTTACCAGGGTCAACCTCTGACAGCCTGCAAGCTGGGTGTTATACAACTGTGTTACAATGTTATAGTAAAGGAACATTCTGTCTTTAATAGAGGATAACTTGCCTTTAATCAGACAAGGAAACCTCTTTCTATTAATAGATTTTGACCTTAAGGAAAACAAGACACAGTAAAATTACTTTGTTCATACCAATCACTCCAAGTTTTCTGAGCACATTAATTTTAAGAGAATTTTAGAACCAGGGAAGAAAAAAGGCATTTAAATGCCAAGTGACCCATTTTTTCTGAACCTAAGGAAAAAATATCTCAAAAAATCTGTGGGTATTCTATCTATAATGAATAAGAAGTAGCTCTTTTACCCCACTCTATGGCTAATTTAAAGACAATGCCCTAGTTTTTGCTTGGTGTGTTTCTTTAATTGATAGAGCCTTTTCTCATTGTAAATCAGAACTAGAAAGGACTAGAAACACAAACTACAATACTGGGTTTCCACAACTGATTTTATTGGTGTGGACTCTCACTAAAGACTGATCTTTCATTAACTGACATGGTTCTGCTTTCTGACCTGATAAAAATTACTATCAGGAACCAACTATAATTGACAATGACAGCATAACAACCGACAGTTGTTCTCTACTCTTAATAAACCTGTGCATCAAACTACTATAGCAGAGAAAAAAGATTAAGACAAATTAATCTATATAGTTCTACTAATAAATATTTGGTGTTGAGAAAGCAGCACAGTATAATACTACTTCAATACCATTTCACACCAATAATGAGTTTTTTCTCTCATGTAAGAATAAGTGTTTTTCCAGAGGCTAGCCAAAGAATTGGGGTATCAGTTCATCACCTTGTGTATATCGCCTGTTACACAGCCTCAGGGACAGCTTTTACCAGGTTCAAGTAAGCTGTGTGTATTTGCATGACGGGATTGGAGAGTGGCTAGGTGAGCGTATTCCTGTGTGGCAAGAGGTACCAAAACCAGAGAATTACCGAGAGAATCCAGGAATCCCTATTGCAAAAAATTGCTATTAAATTCATCCATGACACTGTTGAGCAAGGAAATCCTAAAACATGCAACTCCTGGCAAAGGTTGACTCCATCTGCATCCCAGCCAAGACCTCAGTGAATCCATCATTCTCCCCACTTCCCATTGAAGCTTCCATACCCAAAGGTTTCATACTTGCAGAATCCCACAAAACCAACACACCACTGGTAGGATGCCCAGGCAGAAGTGGACTCTTCCTGCTGCAGCAGAGGAAGAGGTGGTGAGAATTTAGCAGCCCTTAAAAAGATTATCTAGAACACTGCTAAAAGAGACCAAGTTCTTTTGAGACTGATGGACATGCTCTGCTTCTGGCTTCCTGCAAAAAAACAGGCTGAACATGACGACTTTGGTTTAGTCAAATATTTCCCTTCCAGTGGCTTAGACCACCACCCAATACTACCCCAAAGAACATTTTTCCTCTCATCATTGCAAACAAAGGCTTATGAGGCAATTCCAATTCAAATTGTTCAGAGATCCGTTTGCTGTTGCGTAACTCCCCGTTTGGAGGGCATGCTGCCAGTGCTGCCTGCTTACTTACTCAGATCAAAAAAGTGCTGCCAGAAAGCTTCCATCCACTTATGAAGTTCTTCCCTACTGTCAGTACCAAAAAGTTGCATCACAGCCTCTCCAGACACGAGGTTGATAACAGTGAAATTATTAGTTCTCCTCTTGGAGTCCTTATCCACAGCTCGAATCCTGGTTTCCTAGGAACGACAAATTGTGGGAATGAGTTATTGCTTCAGCTCCACACTGGCATCATCTTATGGCTAATGGCAGTATAAGGGAGGTGTTATTTGGGTTCTTATCTAATCCAGATTAATTTAAAAAAAAGTTAACAAAAATATTTAGTTAACACATTTGGGTTCTTATCTAATCCAGATTAATTAAAAAAAAAAAAGTTAACAAAAATATTTAGTTAACAAAAACTATTAAAATGGCATAAAGTACGAAAAATAAGGGAATGAAGCACAATTACGGCAGTTTAGTTCTGAATTACAGAATGTACTTTCTGTTCTTCCCCTCTCTGCCTTCACCACCTCATGTCACACAGCTCATTCTTCTCCAGAGTCCTTTAGTGAATCATAAGAGCAAGCAGCTCCTTTTCTCTGAACCCTTCAGCTGGACCACAGTGTTAAAGCTATTTAGGTCTCCTGCTGTCCTTCTGTGGGCCGTCGTTTATGCAGTGTATTCTAACCTTGTATCTATTTTGTGTTCATCTTAGTGAATCAGGACATTCAGGACTACCACTATAGTGACAGGAAATTGAAAAAGAAACTTATCTAGTCCACATTTAAAGAAGCATTTGTAACAGTGACCCTTACAGTTCTGGTAGAACAAGTCTCCAACATTAAAAAGCATTTTGTTCTAATACAAAATGTTTTAAATGAATGCTTGTCATTTCAAAATAGACATTTTGTTTTGCCTTACTTAGCGAGAGCTACATAGAAACAATTAAAAATATATCCGAGAAGTAAATCATCCCAAGTCTATCACATTTCTTAGCTAATGTTAGAAAGGCTCTCAGATTACACAGCAGCACAATCTGAAACAGAACAGGTTTCCCCTTCTATTCAGGAACATATTTAAATAGATTTTTATCATCTAGACTAGATAGAGTGGTATTTTCATAGTCTCTAGTTTCTCTGGTATGGCATTACTACACTAGAAAAACAAAACTCTTTCTCTTTCCCCCAACTGAGTGAAAATTATTATTTTTTTTTTTCCACTCGTGTAAAATACTGAAAGATTTTAGCAAATGCCTGATAAAACACAACAGAAAAAAAAATAATCCAGAACACACTGGTCACACTGCTGCTCCTCACATGATGAACAAATTAAAATCATTACCACTGCTTTATTTACAAAAGTAAATGCGGAAAACCTGGCAATATATTCACATACAGAACTCAACCTGAGGGAACAAGCAATGGTCTATGACAAATCTTGCTCTTAAGAGGAGCTCTGGCATACCCAGGAGAACAATGTGACCCCAAATTTGGGGCAGCACCTTTCAGCTGTGGGCCCTGGAGCCTGGCAAGATGGGGGGCTGCCCAGGCACCCCAGGCCATGCAGCACAATCCTGCCACACTAGCTGTCCCGGCACGAGAGCACCCCGGGGCTGGAAGGAAGCCAACAACCACAGCCAGAGTTGTGTTCAAATGCCTCCCGCCTGGATGGACAGTGAATATGACTACAAAGGTGGCCTCAGGACACTCCTCAAAATGCAGTGGGGACAGGTTAACCATGCTCCTTTATACACAATTCAACCAAATGTCAAACATCTGCTAAAGATGTCAAATACACACCTTATGACAAATCTTGCTCTTAAGAGGAGCTCTGGCATACCCAGGAGAACAATGTGACCCCAAATTTGGGGCAGCACCTTTCAGCTGTGGGCCCTGGAGCCTGGCAAGATGGGGGGCTGCCCAGGCACCCCAGGCCATGCAGCACAATCCTGTCACACTAGCTGTCCCGGCACGAGAGCACCCCGGGGCTGGAAGGAAGCCAACAACCACAGCCAGAGTTGTGTTCAAATGCCTCCCGCCTGGATGGACAGTGAATATGACTACAAAGGTGGCCTCAGGACACTCCTCAAAATGCAGTGGGGACAGGTTAACCATGCTCCTTTATACACAATTCAACCAAATGTCAAACATCTGCTAAAGATGTCAAATACACACCTACAGAAATAAAGTTTACACATAGGATCCTATGGGAATAAGCTTAGTTCTGATACAAAACAAAAAAAATTACAGAACATTCTCCAGATTTAAAATGCATTACTGAAGTAACCATTTGAAATACCAACAGCTGCTTGTAGCATATCTGATGGATATGCTCATTTAAATTCTTCTGTCTAAAAATAGGAGATGAAGTAATTCATCCATAAGTGCTCTATATCCCATTAACTCAGGTAACCATAGATACCAGCAAAAAAATTAAATCAAATAGATTAACATTTGACAGGTAAGAACTTCAAGCATACCATACACACAAGTTTATTTAATGATATTTGCTGCAGGTTTTATCCCACAACTACGGTATTATTCAAAGGAGATAAATCCTCAAGCAGCAATCTATATCTGATGCTTGAATATTTTCGGAGTGATACAAGATGCCATTACAGTAATGGGCTGATGAATTTACCAAGCTCGGGTGAATTACATTACATGCCCAGTTCCACTTAACAAGAAAAAAAAACCAATAAAAATGACCAAACAAAAAGCCTAACCAAAAAAACCCAACACCCCAAACCAACAAAAAGAAGTGTCTTAAGGTATCCTGTTATAATGCTTCACCTTTTGCAGTCCTATAACCTACTGAACAAACTCTGCTACAACTATTGTAAAAAACAGAATAATCAGTGCACTGGAACAGGAAAAACTGAGTTGAATGTCAAACTTAAATGATTCTTTGGAGAAGCCAGAGCCATTATTGTGTCCTATATGCAAAATACTTTTTTAAGATGGGAAAGACTAAAAGGGAAAATGGTAGGATTGGGGTTTTTTTGATAGAATATAAACACAAGCCTTCCTCTCTACTTGTCTCCCAAACCAAAAAAATGTCAGCCTTATAATACTTCCCACGAAAGCTCATCTTTTAAGCTAATAATAAAACAAAAACAAGCAAAAAAAAAAAACCAAGCAAAACCAACCAAACAAACAAACAAATTTTACTGCTGAGGTGCAACATTTCCTGCTAAGCCAATCCTGGCACACTGGAGAGCACTGGTTATAAATACCACTTTAAGACATCAAAACAAATTACAGTTCTTAAGAAAAATACTGAATAACCTAAGATCCAGTTCAGTGTATCTATTTTAAGATTAAACAAACCAAATCACATTTAACAAACATCCTTAATGCTTTTAGTACAAAAAACACAACACTGGAAACAAACTGTAATCTGTTCTTGTGTTGGTTCCTGCTGTAACATTAACAACTTCCACTGGATTTGTTCAGGCAAGCAGGAAAATATGGTTAAATTTAAAATTACAGCCTTCAAACACATTAATATACAAGACAGAATTCACCATATCAGCTATGAATCTTTCCTCCTTTTATCTTTTAATTTAATCTTTCATCAATTAATTTCTCTACTATATTCTATGACCAGGACACAATAGGACGTGTATTCCTAATACTGAGTAACCAATGTGAGCTGCTGGCACACACACCAATTTGCTGAGCTATCAAGAGTAGAAAAGGCATTTAGTATTCATTTCAAACTAAAGAAAAGCTGAAAAAATTTCAGGAGCTGGCCCATAAGGAATATTTCTTGTTCAAATTAGATTCCAGCAAATTTTGTTTGCTACAGAAAATATAATTTCTCCTTTGCTACTTAGTTGTGCAATATAATATGTTATAATCACATTTAGCTGAAACAATAATAGGAGCACTTGCATAATAGGAACTGCAGAAGCATTGTTACTCAACAGCAGTGAAGTCATCTGAAGTTGAAGTAATGACTTTGCTGGTGTTAATGGCTTCCTCAAGTCTCGATTCAAAGGGAATGGGAAATAAGGCTATCAGTGTATATATTTTCCAGAGTTTCTCATAAATCCAGATGATGTCATTACTTTGCAGAAAGTATCTTTCAATTACATGTAAAGGATGCACTTCACATTACAAATGAAAATGCCATATATGCAACTAGAAAAGATTTTAGTTATAACATCCAGAGTTGATGTTCCAACTCAACTTTCATTTTGAAACTGCTGTTTCTATAACAACATGTAGCAGAGGAGCCCATAGGATTAGTTTGAGTTCATTTAATCTGTAACAGAAATTTCCTAACAAAGGAATAATAAATTATTTGCAAACATGAAGTTATTTTCAAGAGAAACTGTTTAAATAGTAAAGTAGCCAAATATGTTTTAAATTGCCTTTTTTTTTTTCCTGGTTTTAATTTAGATTGAAGGATTCAGAGTCATATTCTCCAGCAGTCTGAAATTTTTATAAAATGGTATAAGATAAATGATTATGTAGCTTCCACATGTTAGCTTTAAAGATACCCTGTCAATGTACAGTCAGTCTCCCAGCAAAGGCTCGTTAAGCTGGATTTGATGTTCTACGTGTACTAGTAAATTGGAGGAGCAAAATACTTTACTATGGTTATTTTAAAAGGAAAAGCAAAAGTCGGAGACAGACCCAAACAGAGACCTCCAGGAAAAGACATGAGGTAGCCTGATAATTTTCAAAAATATTACTGTCACATCTATGAATGTGGATTTAGTTGTTCTATAATTTACTAGAGTTTACCATTTGTTAACTGATATTGTGAGCAGCTGGGAAGCAGAATTACAGCAGAGGCTGACAGACTAGCACAGTGAAAAGTGACTGAAGAGGTAACCAAATATGTATCAGTCTCAACATTTATTTGATGCAAATGCACAAACAATTGGAAGACAAAATGGCTTTGTCAAAAGATACTGCCCTAGCAGAAAAGTGTTCTTAATTAGTGAATCGATTTCAATCTTAGTACATTAAAAAAAGAAGTCCTAACACAAACAGGCCACATTGTTTTCCCTAGTGTGAATGTTTGGTTTCTATAGAAGTCTCACTCTAGGTGAGAACGTGGTCATGTTTTCTAAAAACTGTAAAGCCACCAAAAGCTGACGTGGCTTCTGTAAAAAGCAGTTCTTTATTCCTGTGTGTCCCTATGCATTCCCAGTCCTATCCCAGCCCCTTCCCTGTGCCACACAAGCATTTGTGTAGCTATGAAGTGAACTGAACAAGAGAATTGATTACAGGGCATGGCAGTTGAAGCCAACCCTCCTCCTTCCCCCCAGCAAGCTAATTTTAACACACATCACTCCCACTGTCAAGTCCACCAGTCAGCTGCCCCAGCGCCTGCCTTGGCCTAGAGCAGCCCAGCAGCCAGAACGAGTGGCAGGGGGGGGAGCTACTGCTGGCATCAAGCATTCCAGCAGCACAGCAGCCGGATCCAGATCGACCTGTGTTTACAGTTTCCAAACACGTCTATTTACTTATGTAAGATGAATCCAGCTACGTCAATTGCAAATAACATTGAATTCCTCTGCTCAGCCTTACGTAACGTTAACTCCTGATGACTGCACCAAAAACCGTTTCTGAAAGCATCTCTTCATTCTAAAGCTCACCATTATACAAGGTCCTTCCAATAACATTCCTAAATCGAACACTTAAAGATTTACTTAACATTAATTACTTAGAATTTCTTTAACTAAATAGTAAGTAACATGTTAATTTCAAGTTTTGAACCCAGCCTTTCCAATCAGGGTATGAAAAGCAGCAATAATGTTATTCTAGGGAACAGAACTTCCAAAGTTATTGTGTCCTGTACAAAACCAGTATTAAGAAAAGTAGCTTATTTTAAGGCACTAAAGTATTTTGAACAATTTTCCAGCTCTCCTTCTAATTAAGACTGTGGCCAAATAACACACAACAACAAAAGACCTTTTGTTAAAATTCTACCTTGCTGAGGACAAAAGTCTGCTAGAGCATTGCTAAGGATTTGTAGGCAGTATGTTTCCAAGGGCTCTTATTGAATAGTCATATAACAAGTTATCCCTTTTCCTAAAGAAAAACATCTTCCTTTTTACCTCTGTGTTAACCAGTCTAATGCAATAGAAGGAACTGAGCTAAGAAATGTAGTGCCCTTGCTAAAAAATTCAGCAATTGCAAATTTTATGGAAGCATATCCCACCCATACACTACCTATAACACATACTGCAATCCAGCAGCTTGGAGCACAAATGACTGTAGGTATGTCTTGAAACAAAAATGACCTTCCACAAAATAAACAAAAACCCAAACTAAAAACCTGCCTCATAGAGGCAATTTTACCTTGTTGATGGAAACTGTCAAGGCTGGCTCCAGTTTAGCCTCAATTTCTTCTGGCGAGTAGTAGCAGAAGAGCTTGCCCCCTCTTAGTATGCAGTACAGCCTCCTCCAGCTAGTCAGGCTTCCTACCGTTTGCTAAGGGGAAGAAAAGTCAGAAATTGCCAAACATAAACTACAAATTAAGAGTATATTACAAGGTATACACAGATCAGCCCTGTGGGATCAAAACTTAGCCACACTGAATTATTTCCTAAAACACTTTCTTTTGCAGAACTTTTCACAGTCACTAATTTTTGAAATGTTGAGAATACTTTAAATGTCTTTTGGTTTTCACAGTTTTTACAGATTTATTGCCATGTGACACAATAGAATCTGTGGGTTCACACAGAATGCAATCTAAAACTGGTGTCTACTGTCAGAAAGAAACCACCTTTTTAGCTACAGTAATTACACAATAAGAGAAATACAGAGAGTATCTCACTTTGGAAATACAAGCTACATTCAAAAAATATCAAACAAAGACATTTGTCTAAAATTTCCACTTTCTCAAATTAATTTTCTGAACAGCCTTCATAAATGCATTATAGTTTCATCACCAGTTTAAAGAACATAATTCAGCACTCCTGATAAATAACCCAGCTTCTCTGGCCCTTTGCTATCACCTTCTTGTTTGCCTAGTTGTGCAATGAACCAAAATAGAGATGTAAACTGAGTTCACATGAATAGTTTTTGATGGGGTAAGTTTAAATGTGGCTCGCTTGACCAGTCAAATTCACCATGCTGTGATATGAACTCTTGTGCTTGCTCACTGAGAGGCAGGTACAAGGATGAGAGCCACAGAATTATTAAGAGTGCTGCCATCAAGCACCCGCCTAAACTGATTCTGAAACAACTACACTTGACCTTTATGTAACAGCCTAAATAATTGCATTGATAAGCACACCAAGGAAACATTTATTTCTCGATGCTTAGCCACTGAAGATCCTGTTTGTGAGAAAGAATTTTCCCCTTCCTCTAGGTAGAACAGGTAGAAAATAACAGTTCTCAAGGAACCACTTCAGGTACAAGCAAATGTTTTAACAACTGATTCTTAGTGACAGCTATTACCAGAAGAGGATCTAAACACAAGCAAGGTCATCTTACCTGCTGATTAAGAAATCCTGCCATCATATCCCTAGCCATGCAGGATGGCTGAGCAACTAAACGGCAACACATGTTTCCATACAGGGACAGCCAAAAAGAGGATTCCTCTGGGGGAAAAGACCAGGCAAAAGACATACACTTAGCTCCAAACATGTGCCCTAAATAACTAGTATAGCTTTCTACATTCATTTTTACATTAGGATTGTGAATGTAAATATATATATATTTTATATATTTAAAGATACTTCATCCTGAAAGATTTTATTAAAACTGATTGAGCCTTCAGTAAGTTTTTTAATTAAAAAAAAATTCCAAAATAATTTCAAGTAAAAACAGAGATCCTGTTCTGTGAAACCAAGTTGTTCTTACATAAAAATAGTTCTAAATCTCGTTTCACAGCTAGAAACATTTTAAAAGGCAAGTGCACTGGAAGTTACACGAGTGTTTCTCTTCATATTATTTTATTAAGGCTTAGAATTTGTATCTGCTTCTATCTTCAGCACCAGTTAGGATTCCAAGGAGTTTCTAATGAATTGCAATATCCCTCCCTGCTCAGCTCTTCTAGGAAATACGCTCTCTCTTCTGTAATTAGAAGCAGGTAATACAACATCTAATTGACATGACTCTCTTTGGTCATGTTTTAGAAACACTTGTAATGAACCAAAATATTCAGGTATGTAATTTCTTAGCAGACTGCATTTTGTAAATTAATGGCAGAAAAAGAAATTTGAAAAAAGAGTATAAAGTACTAATAAAGAAGGGCTTAAAGTATCAAAGATACTCCGAATTATTCATCCAACCCTTCAAGAAACAAATGCCCCATAAATCTTCAAATTTATTCAGAATTAATGAAGTGTAAATAACGAGATTCTCTTTGAGGTCAAGTTTATCTAAGTAAAAGATAAAAGTTCCCAGAAGCTACAGTGAAATACAGTGAAAGTCCAATGTCTTAAGGTTACAATGAGATGGTGGCTTATGGGATGGTCTGTCCTTTCAGAAAATAATGGCCAGTATCAAAAACTGTACTTCTGCTACTTGAACATCACCTTCAGTTGCAGCATCATCATAGTCCATCTGTTAGCATCTAGGCTGACTGCTGCCAACTTGTGCAGTCCCAGAGCTGAAGCACAGGAACCAACACATACATGCAATGTCCTGGGGTAAATCTGGGCCTGAAACAACTGAACTGAACTGAAGCTATTTGTCTATTTGGGTTCTGACTACAAAGGAAAAAAGCTGTTCTCCATTCTGATTCCCTTCCTTTGCTGTGAGGAAGGGTAAATAATTTGTATATAGCTACAACTCAGATAAGACTGAGATGCAAATGACAGAAAAAACTCCCCAAAGAATAACATTTTTATCTGGACTTAAAACTTTACTCAACTTATAGTTTACTCAGCTGTGTACAGATGCTTGTTTTAGAGCTGCTAAATATTTTATTAAAGTTGTTCTGTATTAAGTATCAAGAAAAATAATCTCTCTAAGCTCTTCAGTTTACGAGAGAGAAATGCAAAAAGTTACTGGTTTTTTATTTCCTTAAATTGGTACCATATGTACTTACCATTTCCAGTAACAGTAAGATTGTGGGTCCTGAAGTTGTCCTCAGCACTTTCCAGTCCCAAAGTGGTATATGCCAGCAGGCTGTACTTTGCTCCACTAAGTAGGGAAGAAAAAGCACATTTAAGACATTTCTGCTTCATGTTGCTCATGCTGTAATTAAAGGGGTCTTCTGCTCAAGGTAATACATTTGGGAACAAGTAATGCCGAGATGCCAGGCAGCATCTGTCAGGGACCACAGATTGCCACCCCTCAACTCTTCACACAGAATTCCTGTATCTGTGTTTTCCCTTGTAAACCAACACTGCCCCACAATCCATTGATCTGCTTCCTATATCCTGATCTCCTGACTCCATCCTGTGCATACCTCCTGTTGTCTCCCACCCCACCACTTCCAGGCTCTGCTGCCCAGGACAGCACCGCAAGGCCCCATCAACTCAGCAGCTTTTGGTCTCTCCACAGCCACCTCTCCTGGACCTGCCAACCACGAGACTTCTCCTGTGGCCACCGCCTATGAGCTGGGCTCACACATACTGGTGAGCCAGCCACTGCCAGCCCCAGGCATATGGGTTCTGCTTCCCAAGCTCTCTGTGCTCTAAAGATGCTAAAAGTATCTCCCACCTCTTGTCAGATGCCCAGTAACTTTTAATAGTTTTGCAGCTTTTATTCCTAGGCCTAATTTAATCAGATTTGATAAGAGGTTCAAAAATCACTACAGTTAAAAGAACAACTGATGACATAAACTTAATCTGAAAATACAGGTTAAAAATTAGGCTTTATAATGCTCCTCCATGTTGCTCTGCTCTTTTCCTTTGTCTGTGTAGCCTACGCTTTTGAACAGTTGTTTATATATGTATTTTTAATAGATTCCAATAGCTTATTTGCACACAGACAAGAATCTGTGCAGAAATCCTAGTCAGTACTGTAGCATAAAGGACTCTTTCACTTATTGTGCTTACAGGCTTCAGAATGTTATATCTTTGACTTGTATTTTGCCTAGGGATAAAAATTAAAAAATCACTTTTGCAGTTCAGCACAGTGCACGTGGAACGCAGTTCTTGGAATAAACTAGCATAAGTTTGGTACATGTTTAACCTTTTCCCCCAAATACTTTTTAGACCAAGTAACAGATTTACAGCCCAGCAGTGCAGAAGCAATTCCACCTGGCTAACGGCAGTTTAAACAAAGTTCAAATGACAACAAATCCCCCAAAATCACTAACTACTCTCCCGAACAGGACCTAGGAAAAGAACCTTAAAATATCTTCAGTACAGCATAAGATGCTTAGTGGTGTTATAGGTGAGAAGATACTACTAAATTAATAGCACTAAAATATAGTTTTCTATCATAGTATTTGTCAAGTGCTGTTTTTCCAAATAGCACAGTGAGAACATAGGTTATAAAATCTTTGGCTCCACAGAGGAACAAGGCAGATGCCTACCTGCAGCAAGATTGTTAGCAGGGATGTCTGTTACACATCTATTTCACGGGAATAAAGAATAAATTAAATACAAGATAAGATCCTGGGTGAAGAACCACTGCTGTGAAATATTTTGTCAGTGCAACCTGAACAAAGACTCACCAGCATTTGTATAAATACCCTGCTAGACTGTTCCCTAACAAAAGATTCTCCACTGATTGTATTTTGCCATGGAGTTGGACAATACATTTACCATTCCACTGAAACTGAACCAGGTTCAGTTTCTTCTCACAGATAAAACTTCTGTGCTGATTTTAGTTACTTTTTTTCTAAAGCATGACTAATTACCACAACAACCTTGCCAAAAAAAATAGCTACTTCACTTTTAAAATATGCTTTCACAGAACATTTTCTTTCTAAAACATAACAGTCATTCCTTTCAGCCAGCTGCAAAATAATTTGGAAAAGTTTTATCTGCAAGTGTTTTTCAAATTTAACTGGCTAGTCAGGATTGTTGACTATGTTTTGCGCTTCTGCATTTCACAGAATTAGCTGTCTGCCTTAAATAGCAGTTTCTTTGTATAACAAAGAACAATCTGCCTGTTGCATCTCATTCAGTACTTTGCATATCTATAGTATTTTTCCATGTAATAAGTTTATTAAAAAAAAAAATCAGCTCATCTCCACAACATGCCTGTGGGAAAGGTTCATTGTTAAATCTGTTTACTGATCAGGAGACAGATGCACCAAAGTTGCCACACAGACACTGGCGTGGGAAGGTGTAACCGTATCACCCTTTCTATCGACACATATTAATTAATGCATCTCGGATTCCAGAATCTGTTCCTGAATATTGTTCCCAGTGTTACAAATCCCAACCTCAGTTCAGTCATCCAGATATATAGAGTGGAGGATTTGTGAGTAAAAAAATAAATAAATCTAATATTAATAATGGGAGATAAATACATATCTGACATTTGGGTTCTAAAAAGAGCCCAACAGTAAAAATAACTCATTAGACTAAGCAGTTGTAGCAAAATACCAGTATGGATTTGCCAACTCAAACAGAGGACACGGAAGCCGTGCCTCCAGCCCACTGGAAGACAATACATAAAAGGCAATAATAACAAGTCCATGTGGAGGCCAGTTCTGCCAGTGAATAAACATGCACTTCAGGGAGTCTCTCCAATGATGCCTCCCAAGAGCAACCTATTCACTCTGGAATTCAATAGTAGATCTGCACTAAACATTTTCCTTCTACAACAAATATAAAAACAGAAAAAAAACAAACCAATGAACAAAAAAAACCCCACTACCCTAGAATAGAAAAATTAATCAGGCCCAAGTCTGTATATAAATGAAAAGAGAGATATTTGAGAAGAGAGAATATCAGTTAAACTGAAGTTAACTAACCTAAGCATGGCACTTTGTCATGAAGCTTTTGCAAGAAGTTGCATGGCTGACAGTTTCCTCACTAACCAGGGAGATTTGCAAGCCAAGAAGGTGGACACAATGGGTCAGTTTTTGGAAACTGAAAACTTTGTCCTATGTGTGCTTTGAAAAGAAAAAAGTCTGTACAACTGATATCTACAGAGAAAAGGTGCTCATATAGCAGAAAGTCTCCCTTTTTGTTGCATTTTAATTTCACCTACTGGACTGGTAAAACTCTCTGGGAATACTGGAAAGATCTCCTGTAATCTTGCAATCCCTCTTCCCCCTGTAAGGGTTACATACCGAGGCCTTACTCATATAAAGCCTAAGGGGAGCCTATTAAAAATAAATTCACAATTTATTTTTGCTTACAACAACCTACTTCTTTCCAAGAATCTTTTTTTAATCACCTAGCAACATCATCGATAAACACATCACTGTTCATTTACCTCTGCTAAGAAAGTAACAGTCAGTGTGAGATGATTATTTACTGCAGAAACACCAAACTTAAAGGCGGAGGAAAGCAAAATACAATTACAATTGAGAAACCAAAAGCAAAACCCAAGGGAGGAGGCAGCTGTTTAGATTGTCTACTGATGCCTCTTCCTTAAAAGACAGGCAATCTATATTCAAGTTGGTATGGCCAGCAAATAAACTAGTGGTTATATCTGAAGCCAAGTGTATCTAATGACAGTGTGTCATCACCCTGCTGGAGCTTGGGAAAGCACAGCCACCTGAGATGATGACACAGAGTGAAAATACATGGTCATGAGGTGGAATACACTGGAAAGTTAGTGACAACATTTGCTTTGCTCTGTGGGTAAGATCTCTTGGCTGTGTCTTTTTGATTGAAACAGTACTATCAGTATACAGTAGTATCAGACACAGACACAACATGCTTGACTGTTTCCTTTTAAAATCCAGGCAAATATATGAAGCCAGATTAACATTGCACTCAACACCTGGTAAGAATTAGGCATTGATTCTTTATTGTTCCAAAAAAAAAAAGTAATTTATTGAAAAAATTGGTTTTTAATTTTTTAATTTTTTTTACAAAAAATCATTGTTAGTATTTACAGTTTAAGTACCTGGCCTGAATAAATCCCAATGAAATTAAAGTAGCTGGTAAATATTAGCAGGCAGTTAACTTAATTAGAAAATGCATTAAAGACTTAAGACCATTTTTAAAAGGAAACAGGTAAATTACTGGGAACAGCACTTATTTCTATGAAGACTGAAAACCAGTAAGGAATTTTAACATGTTCTGTGCTAAAGTCAATTAAGAAAACTCCTGTTAAGCAGCTTGTAGCTGTAAAGTGGCTTTTGAAAGTTCAGAGTTTCACTCAAAAGCCAGCAAGTTGGAATGGCCCCATGTGCACAGCACATGCCCCAGGCACAGCAAACAGCTTTGCTGGGGGCAGGGTACCACAGAGCTTTCTCCTGCTTACATACCACACTTTCTTATTTCACACAACTTGTAACTTTTAGACATGTCTACCTGTCTGTCAAGTATGAGCCAAACTGGTTAGGTGCAAAAATTAATATGGAGAAGGGAGGAAATGGGAGAAGGAGAAGGAGAGGTAGATGGACAGAGGGGCACAGACTGATCACACAAGCTTGATTTCCTCCTGAGATCAAACTAAAAAATATTATAAAGTTTGTAAGCAGCAGTGGATTTACCAGCTAGCTTGCTGTATAGCAGAAAGATACAGCCTACTCGTGTGTTTCAAGATCAGAGCCAGGCCCCAAGGCTGAGCAACATGGTTGAATTCACACCTACCTTCTCATTTCCTATTTAAAATGTAAATTATTTTTTTTTACATTCAGGCAAGTACAGAAATACTCACTGTCTTGAGAATTTTCCAAAACTTTACAATATATTTGACTTATTTCTATTTTAAAAATTATAAAACAAGAGTATCAATATAAATATGGCTTACTGGATGACTGGGTCAGGAGACAAAAGGGATTCAGTGCTGTCTTCTTCCAGAGCAGCTTTGAGTTTCTTCCCTGTAGCTTTGCTGAGGGATGTTTTAAGCTTCTTCGCTAGTTTCTTAGGAGTGTTTGTTGCATATAAAGACTCCTCTGTACAGCAACTATACACTTCAACCTTCACCTGGAAATCTGGTCTTGCTTCATCACTGAAGAAGGGAGGAGAAAATTTCAAAGCATTTGTTAATACACTGAGTATGCAGCCAAAGAATCCTGTTGCTACTATATGTATTAAATAACATATAGGCTAATCAAAGGAAGCAATGTCATCAGATTCAGGCAAAGACATGCATTTATATGGAATTAGAGAGTAGATTACACAGCCATAACAGTGCTGAAGTCATGAGATGGATGTTATAATTAACCATAAACAACTGCAAACAGGAAATTCAATGTTTAGGTTAAAAACTGAAAAAAAAACAACTAGGCAAAACATTCAAGCACACTTCAATCTTCCCTCTACTGTTACATGAAAATCACACGATGGGAAACCCAGCCGTGCCTATGGCCTGAAATCAGATTGAACTGTTCTAAGATACCTCATCCCCTTCACTCTGCTGAAAACATTGTCTCACTTCCAGCCACCAAAATCTGTCATTCATAATTCAACTGCCTGTGTTCTGTCCCCAGCCAGCGCTTTCTCTGCTTTCAGTTCTACCCATTCTCACGTTCTCAAGCTTATTCATCAAGCCAGGTGCCTGACCCCATCTTTCAGTTACAAATCATGGCATTACACACATGCCCAGAACAAAATCATCCCAAATGCTCTTATTAAACATCTATCTTTATCTCGGAGGATACAAGGCAAGTGACAGTGCCTTTTCTGCTTTTGTTGCAGTCTTTCACAGAAAACTATGATGGTCAAGAGTTACATCTTTGCCCCCACTCCTAACTTGAACAGGTGGCTAAGAGAGTTTAAAATCTAATTTAAAGACCTAGTCTCCCTCAAGCACTCAGTTTTCAGGATCTTGATTCTAAGTTTTCAGTAGTTCTAGTTTTCCAGTCAGTCTTCCTCAGGAGACTGGATCTAAATTGCTAATACAAAAAATAAAGCAGGGAAGAAAAAAAAAAATAAAGCAGGGAAGAAAAAAAAAAATAAAGCAGGGAAGAAAAAAAAAAATAAAGCAGGGAAGAAAAAAAAAAATAAAGCAGGGAAGAAAAAAAAAAATAAAGCAGGGAAGAAAAAAAAAAAATAACTAAGTGCCTCTCAGAACTCTCTTTAAAATTATAAAGCAACTAAAAAGTTTATGAGAACACCTTTCTACTCTTTTCCAGGTTACCTTTGCAGATAAGTGAATAATTTCCTGTCTAGTATTGTTCAACTGTAAGGACTATGGCTGCAGCACATGCTCATAGAAGTGTAACAGAACATGAGGTGTGGAAAGGATGTCTGTTTTTAAGAAAACTGTGTCACAGGAGCACATCAAAAGAGACTATAGCCTGCTGTACAGAACAATACTTAGAACACCGGGTGCAACACTCATGCTTTCAGGTTTTAGTATTCATTTCATTCAATTCTTGAGATACAAGTTTGTTTATCTTTTTACATAAAGAAAAATGCTTCAGCATGGTAAAAACATAAAGAAGTTCTAGTAACACATCTACAACAAGCATCATTTTGTACATAAAAACAAACTTTCCAGACATGAGGATCCACCATTCATGCAAATTAACAGGACCCTCAATTCCTTTGCCCACAGTAAAACTTAGTGTATCTCAGCCAACCTTACTCACAATCATATCCACTTTCAAATGAAAATAGCAATATTTGCATGTCATTCAAGAGAAATAAATGATACTCACAATATGGTCACATTTTCAAAGCAAATATCTGTCACTGCTTTATCCACCACAGCCACCTCTGTATCAAAAACCTCAGCTCCCATTCGGAATAAACAAAACACCGCATAGCGCTGCGATTCTGGAGAGAGTCAGAGAAGTGCTTTATTAGCCATATTCCACATCATGATATCAAGTGCTTCCAGTAAACTAAAGTAGAGGAAAGGGTCACTCAGATCTCTAAAGAACTGCCCTCAAATTCTTCTCACCACAAATTTTATATTGTAGGACTTTATGATAATTAAACTATCAAAGCTGCTCTACAGGTAGAACAACATTTGCAGAGGGAGAAGTGCCTACCTCTGTTCCACTGTTGGGTTTTTTTCATGATAATCAGGGTAGTTTGTGCTAGCAACTTCAGAAATGTTAGTAAAAATGCTATTTTGCTTAATAAAATTGATTTTAAGAAAAAAAAGCTCAAATATTTGATCCAAAGCCTGTACCGTTTTATGAAAGAATTATACAGGATTAAACTATTTTGCCACGCTTAGCCCCTCTGACCCCATTGAAAATCAAAGTGAAATCAATGTCAGGTGACAGCTGGAACATATTTCGGGTTAATCTCCATGACACAGCAAAATGCATGTACTTGAAGACTATCCAATAATCCATTCAACACCAACAGGCAACTTTCATTTAAATTTCTCACTGGAAACAGCCTCTCTCAAGTGTGGACAAGACATAGAACAACATACTTAATAAAAAACTTCTCAGCCATCCATTTAATAACAGCAATTTTCTGTTACTTCCTCTGGAATTTCTCCTCAGAAGGACTGACGAGAGACTATGATTTAAAAGTACAGAACTATGGGACTTTCAACTAACTCAGTGTGCTACAACCAACAACTTCAAGTTAAGAGCAACTACAAAACAGACAGTAAAATATGGACCTACTGAAAGGTCAGAGAAGGGGCTGAAATGAGTATTGGATTCCCCATCCAGTTTAAATTTACAGGCATAAGCAATTGCTTATCACAGTAGCTTATTACATACTTTCTTTACTGCTGAAGTGATCAGAGTCTTTCCACATTAACGGTATTCGAATATCTAAAGGGAAGAAAAAAGTAGAGAAGTTTAAGTTCTAGCCAGTACTGTAGATCTGTGATCAAAACAAATTTTAAAGTTTCTTTTTTCCTTTTCCTGATGTTCTGGAGGTAACACGACCTTCTACCTAATGAACAGCATAACTATTTCAATTTTATTATCCATATCAAAAGAAATTTCATAAATTAGTTCAATGTGAAATGTTATTTTCTTTTATAATTATGCTAGGATAAAGAATATTTTAAATCTAATTTGAAAGTATCTGAAATAACCTTTCAGAGTGGCTTTGTAACATAGTTCCAAGTGGTATTCTCAGAACTCAGAGGTTCTGAGCCTATTATTATGCACAGACATAAACTGAAACCCTGCTTCCGTTGTGCTGGAAATCACTCATCCAACTGCAAGAAGAAAAAATTCCTGTTTTAGTGGAAATGACTAGAATACTTATACTGCAACTACTTAAGCTTTGTTTTGCTAACCACAGAAAAAATACCACTTGCAATCACATTCCCAGTTAGAATTGTCTTAGTTGGCATAAAAAAGGAGTTTAGAAATCTGTTTGGTTTTTTTTAAAACTTGAAAATATCCTTCTACATCAGAGCTGTAGTAGAGAAGCAATTATAGAACCATTATTTTGAGTCATGCCTGTCATTTTAATGTTAGGAGAGTATTCCACAGATTTTCCAATTCATCTACCCAATCCAACACAGTACTGAGTGACATTTTCCTCTAGTTTCAAGGACTCAAGTTCAATCATCATGTTTTTTATTAGTCCCTTGTTAAAAGACAAATGCAGTAGGGGCTTTAGAAATCCAAAGGTGGTTTATTAAGTACAACACAGTGTTGTATAAATGTATATGCAATATATTAAGTGACACATGATGGCAGCAGTGAACAGCACTAGCTCAACTGTCTTTTGATAAAAATCTTCAATATTGTTACAAAGGAGCATTGCTGACTCTGGTGCTGATCTTCATACAAGGCTGATGGAAAAATCCATGTATCCTATGCCAAGATGCAAAACAGCAGTGGTAGTTTGGCTACAGACTGACGTATTCCAAAAGCATTTTATGCATAAAACTCCATTATTTAAGTGAAATTCCATATAGACATTCTACTTCAGAAGTTATATTGAATAGAAAAAATTAAATTTAAGTCAATTTTATTATGTTATAGGACATCTTATTCTACATGCTCTTTCTATCTTGAAACTTGCAAATTCATCTCTTTTAAGTGTTTGTGAAAACTAATGGATTTTCAACAGTGAACTGCCAGTACACAGCTTTGGACTGCCACAACTTCCAAAAAATCAATAAGTCACCACATTCTGAAACTGCCTTTCACTTGATGTACTTGCACGGCAAGCATTGCCAAAAATAGTAATGTTTTTTAAATAAGGAAACAGAGACAGTTTCAGCAAAACAGTTACAGAAGTCACTTTTGAACTTTAAAAATATATATACACATTTCTCTGTCAGAGACAAAGCCCAGAATGTTTCTTTCCTAAAAGACATACACAAACATGGGAAAATGGTTACAATAAAAGCTTTTTTTTCCATCTTTAATCACTGCAAAATCTGAGTGACAATTTTCATGCACTCAGTAGGTCTTGTTAACAATCCAAGTACTAGATTAAAGATTGCTTCCATGTGCCACTTTCAATATCCTGCTAGCTGAAAAAATTACACCTTAGAAAACTTTCATGATATAGATAGTCAATCATTTGAAAAAGTTTAACGTGATACTTGTAAATCAGTTTTCAACTAACTCTTGGGTTGAAAGAGCTGCCTTTTATCCAAAACACAGAGTAATTTTCACACACCTCCACTTCAGTTACCATTAGCTGTGGATTAAAATGGCACACATTCAAGCACTCCTATTAATTAACTTTAAAGCCAACTATTTCTTTCTAAAATTACTTTAAATTACGATTGTGCTTTTCGATCAACATTTAATGTATTGACTTCTGACAAAATAATGGATTGATAAGATCAATTACACAATTTATGCATACACATGGGCAATAAGTAAGTGTGAAAATCTGTGGATTAAGGAATGCACACCCCACACAGTATCTGACATCCGGTTGCTTTCTGTAGGAGAAAATTCCTCAAAAAAACTGACCTTTTGGTGTTGTCACATGATCACACTTTTTTTGGTAATAGTCTGAGCTTCTGGCACGTACTAACCATATGACAGACTAATTCATTTGTTGGTGGGTGGATTACTTCCCCCTAAAAGAATCCAATCTACGTCTTCAATTCTTAAACTACACGCCCTGTCATGTAAGCAACACATACAGGGCAACTGCTCCTGCATGTCCGCTGAGGGTCTGCATTCAAGAGAGGAGAAATGATGTGTGCCCAACATGCTACACAAGGTCTGGGAGAGAAGAATAATGGGATGCTACAGATGTGAACATGTTGCAGCTGTGGAAGCAGACACAACCTGATTTGGCATGCAAAATGGACACAGAGTAATGGGACAACGCAAGGAGGAACCAGAGACGTGTGTGTCAAAGTCATCCCAGGATCTCCTAGACACACCTGTTGTCCAGAGGCTCCTGTCCTTGCCAAGCACAAAAATAGCCTGTCCCCACAATTACTTCTCATGTACCCCAGTCCTCTGCTTCTCGGGCACACAGCGTGGAAAATAAGGAATTAAAAATAGGTGATCTATAGAAAGCATAAATCTCTCCACAGAGGCCAAGAAGAAAGCCAGGCTTCCTGACACAAGTATCTGAAGCAGGGCGTCCCCACATGCACAGACTGGAGTTCAGAAGGAGGCAGTTGATGCCTCTCCATCTACACCATATTTCTTAGGGTATTAACCTCCTAAAGAGGGGAAATGATGTGTGCCCAACATGCTACACAAGGTCTGGGAGAGAAGAATAATGGGATGCTACAGATGTGAACATGTTGCAGCTGTGGAAGCAGACACAACCTGATTTGGCATGCAAAATGGACACAGAGTAATGGGACAACGCAAGGAGGAACCAGAGACGTGTGTGTCAAAGTCATCCCAGGATCTCCTAGACACACCTGTTGTCCAGAGGCTCCTGTCCTTGCCAAGCACAAAAATAGCCTGTCCCCACAATTACTTCTCATGTACCCCAGTCCTCTGCTTCTCGGGCACACAGCGTGGAAAATAAGGAATTAAAAATAGGTGATCTATAGAAAGCATAAATCTCTCCACAGAGGCCAAGAAGAAAGCCAGGCTTCCTGACACAAGTATCTGAAGCAGGGCGTCCCCACATGCACAGACTGGAGTTCAGAAGGAGGCAGTTGATGCCTCTCCATCTACACCATATTTCTTAGGGTATTAACCTCCTGTTCAAGACACACCAAGTTAGGAGCAGGACAGAACCATTAACAGATGGCATGTCATAGGAAGTGGTGGATTTCACCTTTCTGTTCCCTTGTTCCATCAAAATACCATTGCTACGTTTCATATTCTAAACAATTTTTTTGTACTCAAAATTGAGTTCTTACACAATCATGATTTTTCTAAAAATAACAAAAGCATACTGTGTGATCCTAAAGTCTTCACTGCAGATAACTGTAAATGCCAAGAAAGGTGCAACCACAGCACAGACAGGCAAACAGATGCTTTCATCCAACTGCCATAAGGAGGAAAAACAGACACATTCTGCAAACAGCTGTGTTGGCAGAAAACACTATTGAACCATGTGCTCATCACTCTTCTCCTAGTATAAGTTACCTTGCTTAAAGATATGTCAAAATATGCAGAATTAACTGTAACAGCTTAAGTAGTGAGTTCTTCTACACTATTTTATTTTTAACAAGACAAGTCAGGGAGCACACACAGATCTGTTAGCAAAGGCAGCAGAACAGCAAGAATGAACAACTACAGGAATGCTGAACAAAGTAACATCCACTTTTGGCACAGGCAAAGAAGATGATACATCCACAGTGCTGAGGTTTGAGAACAAGCTAGGAAAATAGTGTACCAGCCTGCTGGAAATCACTGTTAAATACTGTTTGCATTGAAGCCATACCACTGTTATTTTACTGCAGTAACGTAACCTGCATTAAATAATATTTACATACAAGCTCTAATTCTGCACTCAGTTTGTTAGACGTGTCCCATATGATAGAAGTTTGTCTTTGTGGGGAGAAAAAGAAGTTATCAGCACATTTCTACTTATTTAGCTGAAATATATTCAGTGTTTAGCGACAACCAGAAAAAAGTATCTCCCACTGTGAAAGGCCCAGAAAGTAAAATGGGAATACTAGGTAGGATCTGCAAAAGCACAGGTGTGACTTAAAAGCACAAATCCCTTTGAAGCACAAAGGATTTACATCCCTGAATCACATACACATTTTAAAAATACCACCTTGTTTGAATTATTTGTATTACAAGATACTGTCCAGCCAACTAACTCATATCATCAAGTGACTACCCAGCCACCTACCTGATATAGCAACCTTTGCTCTGCATGCCACTCGGTCTTTTTTCCCATTTACTGAAGACCTGCCAAAAAGAAGAGCAGAAAAATGAGGTTTGAGAGCTGTGCATTTAAACTTGTAAAACTCAATCCTTTAAACATTAAAGTGTCAGGATTTCCTATTATAACTTCTTTCAAATGCTTTTCTTTAAAGTTAAGTCTGGTATCTCTGGTTTAATATATGAGTCATTAGATTCTTGAGGATAACCTGGAAGGAAGGTACACCATAAATTTTCTTAATTCCTTAGAAGGTTTTTCTCCAAAGCTTATTTAACCTGGGTATTAGAAGACAAGTAGATTCATCTTCTTTGTCTTTTCCAGCTCTAATACAATCACATTATCAATTTTTTCCCCCTCTGTAGACATCCGTGAATAAGCAACTTACTTTATCAGTTCTGTTATTTGTTAGAGAATTGCCTCCTCCTCTATAAGCAGAGACCAATTACAAAATGTTGCAGCGTCAATATTGTGATTTTACATGCAGGCAGAGTTTGCTAAGTAGCCAGAGTGTCAATCTTAAATTGTATCAAAGCAATCTGTGATAATAAGTAACAATAGTGCTCTTTTTATGCCTCCCACTGCTCCTAACTCCTAACCAAATAAGCTGAAAGTAAAATTTCTAGCTGCTACCAATATCCTGACTTCCGGGGTCAGTTATAATATCTTCAGAACAAACAGATTACAGACCTAGCTAACAAGAAATGGGACAAAATACACTTGAAAACTCACTTTTCTCTCTAAGCCATCATCATTTTATCTGGATTAAACTTAAACCATATTTCAGTCTTGAGCAAACACTGGAAAAAGAACTGCAAATGCAGTCAACTCACAGATCAAAAGATGTGACCTACATGGTAGAGAGGTGACTCTACAGCATTCATCTCTTCTGCTGACCTCCACTGACAATTCAAAGTACCCCTTAAGACAGAACTCTAAGCACATACAACAGACACACATCAAGTAAATAATACAGCTGTTCAGACCAAACTCCAAGTATCTCTGCCCTGTACTGGACACGTGCCATCACCATTCTGTGGTCACTGACATCAAGCAAGAGTTGAGTAAATCAGCATATATACATACTTCATACAATTCCACCATTAAAAACATAAATAAAAGATGAATGAGCATAAAGGTCTTCATCATAGTAGGAAAAAACAATACAACTGCAATAAATGCAGGATATCACAAGCAATAAGTGCTAGTATTCAAACTCAGCTTTCAATATAATTGTTCATACAGTCAGAAAATGCAGTTATTTCCTTCAATAAATTGATCCTATAAGTTGACATTTCAGAAAGCATAAAGTAGCAGGACTGTTTCTACAGGTACAAGTAACTGGAGCTAAGTGTGTACTCAAAGAGTTTCTATGCTAAATTGCAATACAGTATTTCATTAAAGTAATAGTGTCTCTGCATCATGGTTCTCAACATTGCACTCAAAATACTCTATTAGGCAAAAAATTGTAACATTGTTCAAATAAAACACACATACGTCAGCTCATTCAAGAGTTACAAGGTTAGAATATTTTCAATTAAAGTGATTTTTCTTCGTATTTATTGTGGTCTTTATTATTTTTCTGTAGTTAACAGAAGTCGCCAGCAGAGGGTACCAATTAACCACGAAAATTCCATCATTAAATGGGACCTTTATAACAAGAGAATGGCTCAAAAGTAGATATAGGTGTATTCCAACTTTGATAGTTTTGGTTTGTTCCTTCAGATTTGGTTAGGTATCTTTTTGTATATTAAAGGCAATCAAGAAAATGTGTTCTGTTATCTGATATTCAGATGCTGAGTTATAGTTCAACGTCAATAATAAGATCTACCCAGAAAAATTACTTGTATTTAATTTTCTAAAGTAAAAAGAAGATGGTGGAATGGTTGTACAATGTTTTAAGGTTGCAGTAATCTATATTTGTATTAGATAAGACAGAAGGAACGGTTTAAATCCACTTTTCCTAGAGGCTGCTAAGAATTAACATAAGCAAAAGCCCTTTTCATAATGCTCAGTTTGAATTGGAACTGTTACTCACTGTTCTTGGGTCCTGCAGGAGATGGACTCTTCTCTTTGGTTCTGTAGCTCTCTCCTGTAGGCGTGTATCCGAGCATTGCAAACCATCAGGTTTTTAACTGCTTGCAAGAGCTGCTCTTTCTGTGTGCTCACTGCAAGCAGCTTACAGATGCCTTCTCGCATGCGGATTTCAAAGTTGATCTTCTCTTGGATGTCACTTTCCTAGATATGCAAAAAACCAAACAGACTAAACAAAAACCCAACTAACAATATCCTGAATTTTTAACAAGCTCTACTTATTTCACAGTTAGGATGGAAGACTCTAGGTTTTAATTATTACTAAATGTAAAATGATGGTTCTCTCTTCAGAAACAAAAGAATAAATCACAGGATTTAACAGATTTACTATATCTTATACTTGCAAATTCCAAAGCAGGTAGTTACATTAACTCACTGTAGTATCTGAAAGTTACTAAAAATTTATGTACCTCTATTTGTCATTCATTGGATAACAAAATACAGTCCCCTCATAGGGTCACTGAGAGGCCTAAATAAACAAAGCTTATAAATTGTCACCCCACTTTTTACAGTGATCCTTACTAATAAACACTAAATGCAGAAAAATATTTCAGATATTTTAAATCAGAAATTCAATTTCATTACTTCTTTGGCCATCTGAAAAGAAGTTTAAAAAAAATGTGGTTTCTTTCACTTCTGGTTACTGTCAAATTCAGATAACACCAGAAGTGAAAAAAGGAGAATATCCCAATACTTGACTGTTTCAGACCATGAACTGTGGCAGCTTCAACACCACACATGAACCATACCTTGTCTGATGGCACAGGCATGTTCATTTCTCATTCAAAAGTAAGAAATAAGATAGACCTGCCTATCAAATCACTGGGGAGTTTTTTTGAAGTGGGTTTTTTTTTTTTAAGGTATTATAAAAACTTCTGGGAAGTCAACTATTTTCCTACCTACTTTCAGAGAAAAGAAACATAAATGTATATTATTCCTCTCTTCCCATTTCAATAAGGTACATCCACACCAAGCCAGAAGAAAATTAAGGTGAAGGATGTCAGTTTGCCATCTCCTGAAGGTATGCTAGATGCCACTGATGAATCTGATACTCCCTTCCTGGTTAAGTGGCCATCCCTGGCCAAACCTAGTATTTCTGACACAGAAAAAATAGTGTTGCCACTGTATTGCAGGGCTGCCTTGCAAACACATTGCAAACCAGTGATAAGTGAAGATTTTTCAACAAGTGTCCCAAATACCGCTGCATATATAAGCATCATGACAGTTTTCAGTTTGATAGTACATGTGAACTCAAACCTTTCTTGGGGATGGATCAATGAGCAATTGACTGAAACTCATGGTACAAGAACTGGAATTTACAAGTTCGCTATTTCAGCTGGTAGAAAAGTACTGGCAACTGCTCTGCCTCAAGCCTCTAAACAGGATAGAGCTAAGAAGGAGCTAGTTTCCCAACAACTCGATTACCTCAAAAATCTAGAGCCCATGAAAGGAGTAATGCAGACCATTTTCTTCCTTACTTGGGGCTCACTCTGTCATTAGCTGCCTTTGACACAAGGAAGTGACCCTTCCTAGCAGTCCTAAGAGGCAGGTAGAAGCTCACTACATAGTAAATCACACAGTGAGAACATAGATGTGGATTAGACATCACCATGAAGGAGGACACTGGTAAAGGAACAAAGATGTCTCAATCTGAGACCTCGTGAGAAACATCTGGGACACGTACAGGTTACCACGAAACCAGTCCTCTGGCACCAGTGTGTTGTTAGGTGGTAAACAGCTCCCAAAGCTGACTGCAGAGAAGTTTTCCATAGAAGTTCTACTAGTATCTCCAACAGTGAATATACAAAGGCCTGCGACCCAGTATGGCACCAATTGACTACCCCAGTTTCCCCCCTTGTGGATGCTATCCAAAGTTTCAACCCCAACCACTGCACCTCTGCATCCCCAGCACCTGCTTCTCTAGCCACTCCTTTTCTCAGCTCTCATCCCAGAAGGAAAGCAGCAGCAAATAGCTTTCATCTACCTTCTTTTATTCTGAGTCAAATTTTACACCACTAGGAAAAGCTAAGAAAGACCCATTCCTGCCCCTAAGAAATAATTACTCATTCTTTGAAACTAAGATGTCATGGAATTTTCAGAGTTGGCAGGGACCTCTGGAGATCATCTAGCCCAACTCCCCTGCTAAAGCAGGATCACCAAGAGCACATTACTAAGGACTTCACCCAGGTGCATCTTGAGTATCTCCAGAGATATTCAGCTGTTACAAAGCTGATTTTCATCTCAGAAGAGTGAAATAGTACCTCCCCCTAACAATTCCCCAGCTAACAGGCTCCTGCAGTGACCCAGCACAAACCACACCTCCTATCACCTGGTACATAACTACGGTGAGGAAATAAACTCTCCTAGCTTGGGACATCTACACACCAGGACTGTCAGTATTACACAAAGGATTTAGTCCATGCTACATCTCAGCCAGGCTCACCTAAAATATTCTGGACTAGCATTAAATGATTGTTAGCTTAAACACTTAATAGCTGAAATAACTGCACAACATAAATCTCATCTGAAGAAATGACTTAGCAGCCTGCTTTGGAATGCATGAAGTTCTTCACATCTACCAAAAAAAACATTCGTCAGCTTCTTTCTTTCTTTTTTTTTTTTTTTTTTCAGCAGTTCCTGCTAAAAATACGAGCACACCATCTGGGCTTGGGGGAGTGACACAGCACTGTTTTGCCATATGCTGTCTACTAATGCACTGTTTCCCTCGTGTTCTCCATCTTACCCACTAGTGGGGGCATAACCCAGACACGATTACTAACAGCTGCTGGGATTTTCAGCCCCATACTCAGAAACTGCCTAAGCAATACTTCCAGAAAGTTTTTTTTATTCCTCCCTTAAGTATACCTATATGAAAATTTAAAGGATTTCCAGTTTTACACAGGTGATGGAGTCATGAAACAAACAAGCAAACAAAAAAAATTCCAAAAGGAGCTAATAACAATTATATGGATACTGCTGAAGGCAGGACAGATTGAAGTTTTACTTTATTTAACTGATACCTTAAATACAGGCTTTCAGAATCTTATCCCAAGGTACACTCTGATTTATTACCATAGAGACTTAAATCTAAACCCCATAGGTCTACTAGATTTATTCTTCCAAAACAGAGGCCGTGAAGGCAGATCCTAGCTCGGGGACTTTCCTAGCCAGCCACAGGAACAGTATCTGTCGGAAGTGACAAGAGGAGCTTTACAGACACGGCTCAGTTCAGCTAATTCAAGTTTTTAAACAACTTGAGGTTTACAAAGCCTGAAAGTCAATAGGAAAAGGTCCAAGAGGTAGAAAAGCTCAATCTGAATCTCACGCTCCGAGGCCCCAGAGAGGGTGAGCAGGGCGCTGAACCCCACGAGCTGCTTCACCCCATCAACCCCCGCCGCGGGGCCGCA
>NW_009952798.1:617988-622033 GCF_000747805.2 Chaetura pelagica
CGCTCCCTCCGGAGTGGCACACGGGCCGTTTGCTGCCGGCTTTGCAACTCTGGCTGTCCTCGGCAGATGCACCCAAGTGGTGCCATCCATCCATCCATCCATCCATCCATCCATCCATCCATCCATCCATCGTCCCTGATTTCCTGGCTGAACGCCTGCTTGGCGGGCGGTGGTCGCAAGCACAGCCCCCCACTGCTTCGCACGGGGTTGTCAGCATTTGCCAGAAGTCAAATGTGCTGGAAGGAGTAAGATGTACAGCGTTGCTGACAGCTTTCTACAGACAGGAGTCTCCTGGCTAACATACACTTATTTAAAATAAAATAAAATACAGGTAGAAGGAAAAATGGGCAAGCTTTGTTGCTTCATCAGGATTTCACATAGATGCTCAGCAGTTCTGTTTGCCCCCTGACATTTGCCACCAGGGCACAAGGAAATCTTCAAGGAAAATCATGAACTTCATGTATTCCTCAGTGGAAGGCAGAGAACAGGGAGCTCTGCTTCCCTCCAAAGTGTTCAAGTTTCACCCCAAGGCAGAGACAGCAGCAGCAGCCATCCTCAGTGCCTGTCTCCATCTTGGGCCACCTTTGTGAGGGTAGGGAGGCATTCAGATACTCATCAAGTAACTTCGTATCATCCCGAAGTCTACTGCATACCATTAGCAGGACACATGCCACGACTGGGAAGCCAGGTTATATATTATAGACACTATGGCTTTTCCCATTTTTAGATACTCTCCGCTGCTCTTTAGCTACTGCAACTTTCTCAAAAAACCTCCTTCTGGACTACTTACAGCAGAGGGATCCCATCAGGGAGCCAAAAGGCTTTTGTTTAATCAAGGTACAATCCTTACAAGCTGCATATGGACAGCCAAGATACCTAAGGGTGGCTTTGAGGGAGATCAAAAGGAAAGTCTCCATGTGATCCTTGTGCTTCATGCATCCCAGAGGAAGCCTCACATTCCTCTCTCTGCTGCTGAGTTCAGGATTTCAGACACATCAGTTGAGACCCATCAAAAGAGGGGGAAGAAGAGATGCCAAAACAGAGTGCCCTTTTGTTTCACAGCAAGACATAATCTCTTAAGGTGTGGTCTGGCCTCTCCTGAATCAATCAGGGATGGGATTTGAGCCTCAAAAATCTCCAAGTCTTTTCTGGGGCTACAGAGAAAAACTAAAAACAAGAACATGTCTTGGAAAGACCAGTCTTTAAAATTAAACCAAACAAGTGAAAGTTTCAAGTTAACTGAACTGCATTATTGTCAAATCAATGCTTGACCAAAATAAGTGAGAAGGAGCTCCAGTCTCAACAAATATCAATGGCTGAAACCTTTTGATGAGTTTTCTGTAAACTATGGGAGCAGCTGGAAAGGACAGCCTTTACCATAAAGATAAACAAGCTTTACTATAGATAAATAAGGAAAGAAAAAATGTCATTTTGCCTTACCAATATTCATTCACCAACTCACAAGATAAGGTGCTACCACAGAAAACGAATCCAGGATGTAAAATAGACACACTGAAATGCTTTCCACCCAGCATGATCCCGAGCAGTTCAGCACTCCAAATTAGATGTCAGAGCAACCCCCGCTGGTTCAAGTTTTCCAAAAACACTCCCTGTGAGACTACCAACAGCTGTCCTGGGTGTGCACCAAAGGGGTTTTGTTGTTAGATGGATGCATTAAAAATCACTGCAAGAGGACAAGTTATGGCCGAACCTATTTCAGACAATCAGCATCTCTAAAGTCATTTTTGCTGATGGTGTAGACAGCTCTCAAGAACCTGTGGCTGCTTTCCAAGAATTTTAGATGCTAATTAGCATGGTTTTGCAGCACAGTCTGTTCAGCAAATCTCAGTCTTAGCAAGTACCAAAATGTGACTACTAATAGCATAAACAGCCCATGCCTGCAGCCCTCACATGTTCCTACTGACATTGACTGGAATTGGAACCCTTAAGAAATTGGTGGGAGTTAAATGTGTAGGACTCAGCCCTAATTAACGTGAATAGTATCTTCTCAAGCTCAGTGCATATCTTCTCTGGTTCAAATGCCCCCGTTTTCCACTACATTAGAAACCTATCACTGCAAACTCTGGCCTTTCACACTTTTGCACCTGCTTTGGTTCTCTTTCACATTCACTTCCCAGAGACATTAGGTTTTCTTCTTTTTATAAAATCAAGCTTCATAATTCCATTGATCTGTTAGTTGCTTAATTAAAAACCCTAAACATTTCACTAAACCTATAGTCCTTTCTCTTAAGGGAACATGCAACCGAAGCTTTAAATGGCATTTCTGCAAGTGTTGTATGAGGCGAGATGTTCTCTCCATGCTCCAAGCCTAACTCCAGCTATGCTGCCCTGCTGCCGCAGAACAACACATGCTAACTTGGAATGAAGAAGGCTCTGCACCTCTTCATTGACGGCAAAGAAACCCCAGGCACAACCTCCAAAACAAGGAAAATCCTGCAGTCACTGCTGCACTAGTACAGAAAAGCCAGATGGGGGTAGGGTGAATTAAATAAGGGTCTGTATCCTGCCTTCTGGGGTTGCTTAAGTGAATTTTTGTTTTCAGATTAATCACACCTTCACACCATCCTTTTATTTGCCACTCTATTTGCATTGCAAAGCATTTGGCTTCCTTCTAGTATCAGGGAAACTGGTAAGATCATTGTCTGTCTAAATCAGCGTTCTGCCTGAATGTTACATCAGCATATTATTTTAAATGTTAGGCCCATCATTTTGGTTTAGCATGTACAAGATGTCTACACCTACTCTTGACAGTACTGCAGTATTTTTCTTAATCTTTTAGTTCCCACAGCTTGCTACACCTACTCCTTGAATATCATCAGAGTGTGCCAGTAGGAATCTATTAAATTCCAATTCAGATTTCTCCTAAATGGAAATATATGGAGATTTGTACTGGATGCATGGAAAATAATTTGGAGGGTTTTTAATAACTGATGTCTACTTATTTATTATTAAACTGAAAAGCAAACTGTTGCCTCTGATTGCGTGCCACTGACCTTCATTACCATGACACATGACCACAATAGATTGGTTAAATGGGCAGAGACTTTGGAATATAGGGTGTTTCTCTGAATGATTACTGAAGCCAGGCCCAAGTTACAAGGCCACATTGTTAGCTTGGGTAACTCCTTTCTCCACTTCAGCCTGCTCAGGTCAGTTGATGTCTTAATATTCACTTTGCTGGGCTGAAGGTCAACATGGAGTCCTACATAACAAATTAATTATAGGTAATTGTGTCATGCACATCTGCTCCAGTTTCGACTAGATAAGGTGCAGCTTAATCTTCTAGTCAACGATAGTGAGCCTAACCCTACCAAGGTGAAAGTCATAGCGAAAGAAAAGCTTGTAGGTTCTATTTTACCTAACTGGACAGTCTGAAGTACGTATCTTCTCTAAGGTAGTTGTGGAGTCAGACAATTCAGATGTCATCCTCAAACATGCAGGTGCCTAAATTAGCTAGGATGCATCAGCCTTACCCTCCTCTGATAATGAGACACAGAGGCCAGAATAGCTTAGAGTACAATTTCAGGTGTTCTCAGATTAGTTTTACCCTAAAACCTAGCTCATCTTCTGCTCAGTGTTTTTAATATTCTGCAGTCCTCCTTCAGCTGCTGTAGTGCTCCAAATGGCACTGGGGCTACATCTCCATGTGATGCTTTCCTAGAATGTTTATGGCACCATTAACAAAACACTGATACAGGTGCTTCAATGAACTATTCTGTTGTTAGTTTCATATTCCTGCAGGATTTCTAAAATTAAGAGTAAAGGCTGAAAAAGCACAATTAATTATTTTTCCTTTTTCCAGAGAAGAGTCCAGAAACTGGCTCTGCCCAGTAGTCCTGATGTCAATCCCATCTTGAAATGCCTCCAGATTAAATTGGTGTAGCCTCTCTAAATCACCTATCTAAACGGAGTCAACACACTCAAAATAAGTTTCATAACAGAAATATTAAGTTTCAAAAAATCCATCCCCATGTGACTTTGGAAAACAATTTCTGAGCTCAAACCTGAAAACCTTAAAAATCAA
>NW_009952798.1:622341-636824 GCF_000747805.2 Chaetura pelagica
TACACTTATTTAAAATAAAATAAAATACAGGTAGAAGGAAAAATGGGCAAGCTTTGTTGCTTCATCAGGATTTCACATAGATGCTCAGCAGTTCTGTTTGCCCCCTGACATTTGCCACCAGGGCACAAGGAAATCTTCAAGGAAAATCATGAACTTCATGTATTCCTCAGTGGAAGGCAGAGAACAGGGAGCTCTGCTTCCCTCCAAAGTGTTCAAGTTTCACCCCAAGGCAGAGACAGCAGCAGCAGCCATCCTCAGTGCCTGTCTCCATCTTGGGCCACCTTTGTGAGGGTAGGGAGGCATTCAGATACTCATCAAGTAACTTCGTATCATCCTGAAGTCTACTGCATACCATTAGCAGGACACATGCCACGACTGGGAAGCCAGGTTATATATTATAGACACTATGGCTTTTCCCATTTTTAGATACTCTCCGCTGCTCTTTAGCTACTGCAACTTTCTCAAAAAACCTCCTTCTGGACTACTTACAGCAGAGGGATCCCATCAGGGAGCCAAAAGGCTTTTGTTTAATCAAGGTACAATCCTTACAAGCTGCATATGGACAGCCAAGATACCTAAGGGTGGCTTTGAGGGAGATCAAAAGGAAAGTCTCCATGTGATCCTTGTGCTTCATGCATCCCAGAGGAAGCCTCACATTCCTCTCTCTGCTGCTGAGTTCAGGATTTCAGACACATCAGTTGAGACCCATCAAAAGAGGGGGAAGAAGAGATGCCAAAACAGAGTGCCCTTTTGTTTCACAGCAAGACATAATCTCTTAAGGTGTGGTCTGGCCTCTCCTGAATCAATCAGGGATGGGATTTGAGCCTCAAAAATCTCCAAGTCTTTTCTGGGGCTACAGAGAAAAACTAAAAACAAGAACATGTCTTGGAAAGACCAGTCTTTAAAATTAAACCAAACAAGTGAAAGTTTCAAGTTAACTGAACTGCATTATTGTCAAATCAATGCTTGACCAAAATAAGTGAGAAGGAGCTCCAGTCTCAACAAATATCAATGGCTGAAACCTTTTGATGAGTTTTCTGTAAACTATGGGAGCAGCTGGAAAGGACAGCCTTTACCATAAAGATAAACAAGCTTTACTATAGATAAATAAGGAAAGAAAAAATGCAATTTTGCCTTACCAATATTCATTCACCAACTCACAAGATAAGGTGCTACCACAGAAAACTAATCCAGGATGTAAAATAGACACACTGAAATGCTTTCCACCCAGCATGATCCCGAGCAGTTCAGCACTCCAAATTAGATGTCAGAGCAACCCCCGCTGGTTCAAGTTTTCCAAAAACACTCCCTGTGAGACTACCAACAGCTGTCCTGGGTGTGCACCAAAGGGGTTTTGTTGTTAGATGGATGCATTAAAAATCACTGCAAGAGGACAAGTTATGGCCGAACCTATTTCAGACAATCAGCATCTCTAAAGTCATTTTTGCTGATGGTGTAGACAGCTCTCAAGAACCTGTGGCTGCTTTCCAAGAATTTTAGATGCTAATTAGCATGGTTTTGCAGCACAGTCTGTTCAGCAAATCTCAGTCTTAGCAAGTACCAAAATGTGACTACTAATAGCATAAACAGCCCATGCCTGCAGCCCTCACATGTTCCTACTGACATTGACTGGAATTGGAACCCTTAAGAAATTGGTGGGAGTTAAATGTGTAGGACTCAGCCCTAATTAACGTATCTTCTCAAGCTCAGTGCATATCTTCTCTGGTTCAAATGCCCCCGTTTTCCACTACATTAGAAACCTATCACTGCAAACTCTGGCCTTTCACACTTTTGCACCTGCTTTGGTTCTCTTTCACATTCACTTCCCAGAGACATTAGGTTTTCTTCTTTTTATAAAATCAAGCTTCATAATTCCATTGATCTGTTAGTTGCTTAATTAAAAACCCTAAACATTTCACTAAACCTATAGTCCTTTCTCTTAAGGGAACATGCAACCGAAGCTTTAAATGGCATTTCTGCAAGTGTTGTATGAGGCGAGATGTTCTCTCCATGCTCCAAGCCTAACTCCAGCTATGCTGCCCTGCTGCCGCAGAACAACACATGCTAACTTGGAATGAAGAAGGCTCTGCACCTCTTCATTGACGGCAAAGAAACCCCAGGCACAACCTCCAAAACAAGGAAAATCCTGCAGTCACTGCTGCACTAGTACAGAAAAGCCAGATGGGGGTAGGGTGAATTAAATAAGGGTCTGTATCCTGCCTTCTGGGGTTGCTTAAGTGAATTTTTGTTTTCAGATTAATCACACCTTCACACCATCCTTTTATTTGCCACTCTATTTGCATTGCAAAGCATTTGGCTTCCTTCTAGTATCAGGGAAACTGGTAAGATCATTGTCTGTCTAAATCAGCGTTCTGCCTGAATGTTACATCAGCATATTATTTTAAATGTTAGGCCCATCATTTTGGTTTAGCATGTACAAGATGTCTACACCTACTCTTGACAGTACTGCAGTATTTTTCTTAATCTTTTAGTTCCCACAGCTTGCTACACCTACTCCTTGAATATCATCAGAGTGTGCCAGTAGGAATCTATTAAATTCCAATTCAGATTTCTCCTAAATGGAAATATATGGAGATTTGTACTGGATGCATGGAAAATAATTTGGAGGGTTTTTAATAACTGATGTCTACTTATTTATTATTAAACTGAAAAGCAAACTGTTGCCTCTGATTGCGTGCCACTGACCTTCATTACCATGACACATGACCACAATAGATTGGTTAAATGGGCAGAGACTTTGGAATATAGGGTGTTTCTCTGAATGATTACTGAAGCCAGGCCCAAGTTACAAGGCCACATTGTTAGCTTGGGTAACTCCTTTCTCCACTTCAGCCTGCTCAGGTCAGTTGATGTCTTAATATTCACTTTGCTGGGCTGAAGGTCAACATGGAGTCCTACATAACAAATTAATTATAGGTAATTGTGTCATGCACATCTGCTCCAGTTTCGACTAGATAAGGTGCAGCTTAATCTTCTAGTCAACGATAGTGAGCCTAACCCTACCAAGGTGAAAGTCATAGCGAAAGAAAAGCTTGTAGGTTCTATTTTACCTAACTGGACAGTCTGAAGTACGTATCTTCTCTAAGGTAGTTGTGGAGTCAGACAATTCAGATGTCATCCTCAAACATGCAGGTGCCTAAATTAGCTAGGATGCATCAGCCTTACCCTCCTCTGATAATGAGACACAGAGGCCAGAATAGCTTAGAGTACAATTTCAGGTGTTCTCAGATTAGTTTTACCCTAAAACCTAGCTCATCTTCTGCTCAGTGTTTTTAATATTCTGCAGTCCTCCTTCAGCTGCTGTAGTGCTCCAAATGGCACTGGGGCTACATCTCCATGTGATGCTTTCCTAGAATGTTTATGGCACCATTAACAAAACACTGATACAGGTGCTTCAATGAACTATTCTGTTGTTAGTTTCATATTCCTGCAGGATTTCTAAAATTAAGAGTAAAGGCTGAAAAAGCACAATTAATTATTTTTCCTTTTTCCAGAGAAGAGTCCAGAAACTGGCTCTGCCCAGTAGTCCTGATGTCAATCCCATCTTGAAATGCCTCCAGATTAAATTGGTGTAGCCTCTCTAAATCACCTATCTAAACGGAGTCAACACACTCAAAATAAGTTTCATAACAGAAATATTAAGTTTCAAAAAATCCATCCCCATGTGACTTTGGAAAACAATTTCTGAGCTCAAACCTGAAAACCTTAAAAATCAAGCACTGCATTACTTGATTCTGCAGCTCGATGATCCTCTATGTCTTAAAGTTGCTCATGCACAAGATGCTAAGAGTGGTTAATTGAGGTAAACCAGACACTTGGGAGTCACTTGTTCCTGCTTGGGAGACCAGGGACACTGGTTTTGAGGACAATTCACAATTTGAAGCCACTGTGGTCCCCACCAAGGATTGGATTGAACCCCATCAGAAGTATCCTGTTGGACAAAGATCCTCACAGGTGATTGGTGGCTTCACTAGATTTCCTCCAGTTAGGAAGGCACTTAACACAAACACAGAGTGTCTAACAAAGCATGAGTTTTGCAGCCTTTCCCTAAGTTTAGAAATGAGTATGATCTCTCTTTTATATGTGACTTCCTATCTCCACAGCAGTTGAAGGAACAAAACTGCCTGTATTCCTTTTGCCACCAAAGTTGGTTCAAGTTGGCTACTTGGATCCACCGTTAATAGGGGAACATTTACAAAGAGAGAGAGTAATGGTATCTATAAAAAAATTATACTCCTCTGTTACCCAGAGGTCCTTTCAATATTGAAAGGTTGTTCAGTATGAAAAGGATTTCTTAGAGGATTTACACTGCCACTCCAGTGGATACCTTTATGTCAGGATTTCTCTGTTGGGTCCTGTTTCATTTCTTATGCATGTACTGAAGGTAGCATTTGATGTATAAAATACCCAGTCTAAGACAGGTGCATGCAAATGTTTACTAGTGAAGTCACCATTTTGTGTCACAGGAGAATGTAACTGGTCTTTTATGATTTCTCCTAATTTAATCTTGCACAGGCAAGTGAAAAGTCACTGTATCATTCAAATGGTTGCCATTTTGAATTTGAAAGAGGGAATAAGTGCACTGACAATATCACAAATGTAAAGATAAACTCCTATAAGAGAAAATAATGATGGAAAATTACTTTCCTTTTGATGGCCAGAGAACTGCCATCTGCTGGGAGAGCAGATGTGAGCCCACTTCTGGTAGCAATTTCCCATGAAAAAGGGGAGACTCTTCAGTTACCTCTCAGGGTGGGCATCGGATTTCTTCTTCAAAGGTGAATACAGGCTGGGTATTTGCAGATGGTATCTTTTTTTTTTTTTTCCCCCCACAATTTAGACTATCTCTGCAGAAGACCATACTTGGCAAATGGTCTCTGCCTGAAGTGAGTTTGTAGTCTGGTCTTATTTTTCCGAAGTGGAAATTTTTTTCTCTTTAAGGGGAGAAAAATGTCACAGATGTGTGGTCTTGAGGCTAAGCAACATAAGGCACCCTCTGGGCAGCCACAGGTGTTCCAGTTCCCCCTGCATTGCAGTATCACTACAGAAGTAAACAGTGACTGTCCCTTACCAACAGACATTTTGAGATGACAGCTGTCATCCCAAATAACTGAGGCACAAAACTCAAGACTGGTAAGACTACTGAACCAAACACTATTTCTTTGCATTTCACACACTTTGGGGTTGTTTTGATCCTGCCACAGGGAGATTATTCAAAGGGGCATGGGGAGGAATCTGTAGTTTACTGGAAACTCCCACTTTGCCCTCAGAAATGTTTCTCATCAGTAAGCACTTGGTTTGTCTCAGTAGTTTTTCCAGTTACACTTAGAGCTATAACTGTCTATAGCTCTGTATTTCTTCCTGCCTTGCCACAAAGTGATGGTTTTCCTGCATTTTTCTAAGTCCTTAGCTGGGAACCAGCTGCATAAATGGGCATTTTTCATAAAGATTAGGCCAAGAGAGAGAGCTAAAACAAGAAAGATTAAGGTAAATGTTATTTCATGAAAATAACACAGTAAAACCCAAATTATTTCTCATTACTATTTATGTACTTTTTAAAAGCCACATAACTATTTGTGGTTGGAAATTTCTATCAGAGGTTTTAAGCCTGGTCCTTGAGGAAAACCTGGCTTGTAATTATGCAATTATGTCCTGTTTCTCACAGAAACAGATACTGAAAAACCACTGAGCAGTTCATCCACTCAAGTGTTTAGATGGAAGAAAAACATCCACAGGGATACAAATGTTTCTGTTTTTAGAAATGCCAGTTAGTTGTCCATTCCAAGCATCCCTAGTCCCTGATCTCCACCAAAACTGTTGTTTTTCCTGTTACTCCAGTTCCCCTTGAAGTCAAACCACAGGAAGAAGATGACATTGGGCTATAGCTATGTTCTCCTCAATGCTAGATGGAAACATTCAACAGTTGGACTTGATGATAATAAAGGTTTTTTTCAACAGATGCAGTTCTATGATTTCTTGCTAAATATAGTACTTTTTGCCTAATAAGTAGACTCATTTTTATTCACCATTATGAAAAAATGGGTTGAATAGCAAACATGAGTATCTGCATTTTACCTGAGGTTCATTTGTCAGAGATTTCTATCATCCTTCTAAACATTTCACAGCCTGTTAAATGAGCTGAGACGACGCTTCTTGTCACTGTTGGCATTTTAAATTACACATAATGGTAACAATAAATAGTATCTCATGTTTTTTACAGACAATTTCATCTGGAAGAATAAAACACCTAGTTCTGCCTGGATGCATGTTTGACTTACACACATGCACACATTCACTTGCTTATTTTAAAAACCAATTTCAGTCCTACAAAGCTATTTCTAGCACTTGATTCTAACCGTGTGTTTGTACAGCGTGATCAAAATGCAATCAGGTTGTTTAAAGAAAACCCAACAAATAGCAAGCAAAATTTTTTGTAACAGGTTCTTTAAGCAGCTATTGCAGACCCAAAGGGAATGTTGTCCAAGTCTGATCTGGGACACAGACAGTCACCTTTTAAAGATAATTCCCAAATACATGTATGCAAACAGTGTTTGTGCACTAATGCCTGAAATAGGCAGTTTTAACCAATAAGATAAAATCTCTGTTTTCTCTTATTCTGGCCTGACTTAGTAATGTCTTCCCTGACCGCATCCATCAACAATCTCTGCTACACTGAGTCATCCTTCTTACACATATATGCATTACATTTTACGGGGGAAAATGTAAGCAAAAGCAAACCACTAACATAAAGACCATTTTTACTTCATGTATTTTACAATGGGGACACTCATACTACGGTCTTAATTTTTTAAGAACAGCCCTACTCTTTTATACAGTCCCTTCCAGACCTGTATCAGCTTTCACCTTTAATACACCAGCCCAGGAAGAAGCTTTAAAAGGCACATGTGGACTATTGCTCCTCAGCTGCCCTTTGTGTCTCTCTGTCTCTCCCCAAACCTTCTTCTCTTGCCATACTTTTAATGAGGGGCTTGTTCTTAAACACACACATGTTGTTACATCTGCCTGCTACACAGACAAGTACATGCTCTTGCTGAATTGATTTAAACAGGCAATTGGCACCAACAGGCACTGCAGCACCCAGAACTTCATTGGCAGCTTTCATGCAGGCAGTACACACACCGCTCATCTGAACAGGTTTTTCTCATCACCACCGCAGTCACACACATTTTTAGGCATTCCTTCTAAATTATCTTAACCTGTGGCATTGCTAAGTTGGCAGAGAACAACTACATCTTTGACCATTTTAGGAGGTAATAACTTTCAAACATAATTGAGACCACATTGGTTTACCATACAGGCAACTGAACTTGACCAGAAGTCACCTCGACAGTCAGCTAGGAAGTCATCCATAGTAAACAGGCTTCTCCAGGATATGTATCTGAGGGCTCAAAGATGTTTTTACAGGACAAATCGTTTTCTTGTTGCTAATGGCTTTGCCTCTGCGCATTTCTGAACTACATTTACTGATCTATTCACATAGCCTGAGCTTAGGATAAAATGTTCCAGCAGAGAACAGAAAGCTGACAGTGTGCCCTAAATGGGTAGCATGGCAGCTTTTGTGTTAGCCTTGGAAAGAAACTTGGGAAAGTTGGGAAATCTCACATGCTGGAAAGGCTCACCTGAATTTAACATAGGAATTAGTCAGTCTGGAGATGGAAGTAAGCCTATTTGGGCTCTGTTTCTGCTCACTGTGGGAGGATCTGAGGCTACAAATTACATAAAGAGCCATCTGGGGTGCAAGAAATTTAAGGAAAAGATAGAATGCAGCACACTACAATAGTACTTCTTTTTTCCTTTGGTGAAGACACATTCCAGTTTCCAGTCTCCTCTGAAGCTGACAGTGTCTAGTCCCACAGCCTTCAAGACCTACTGCATGAAAACCAGGAGTGTATGTGAAAACACCTGGTTTTGGGAACCAGCTGTTACTTATCTTTCAAATCAACAGTCTTCTTATGATTTCACTACCAATACAGCAGTGGCAGGAGCACAATATTTCCTAAAGACTATGCCTTTTATTTACTTAATCTTCCCAAGGATGCATACAATTAAGATTGGCTAGAACACGGAGTTGTCTATTTGTTTGCCAGCTCATCGCCCTTTTTAGTCCTTGTGAATGAGAATCTGCCATTGTTTTCAGAGCCTTCTTTTGAACCTGTTTTGGGTGTAAAATCATTAGCTCACCACCAGTGCATTCAAAGTGGTTAATATTAAAGATGATCCATCACCTTGCTCTGGGCACTGCAGATTTAGCAGTTGCAATGGGTAGCATTCATTGTAACAAAAATAAAATTGTCTTTTGAAGGACAATGAACTCCTGCCTCATTGTGCACTACACAAGACATGGTTTTAACATTTGGCACAAAATACCCAATGTAACTAAAGGCCAATTCTGCAGTAATCTAGCACCTAACACTCCCACAATATGTGCCATTTAGACAAGAGCAGGGGCTGCAACAAGGGAAAAATGATGCTTTGCCTTCATGTTGGCCCTGTGTGCTCAGGTGAATTTCACCCCGTGTCGAGCAAATTTCTCTCAATGATATATGCAGCCTGTTGCAGAAGAGGCAAAGGACTTCAAAATGACTGCAGCCACTTGGTTTTTCTTGTTCAGTCTGAGCTGTTGTTTAACTGTGACATGAATACTGAACATTGCCAGCAACGCTAAAACACCAGAAAGAACCAGCATATAGGAACTAGTAAGTGCTCTGTACTTTCCTTCTAAGTCCATCCCTTTATTGCAGATCATGGGGTCCTTTTCTTCATCATATAGGATAGCTGTTGGTTTAAGTGTCTCACTCTGCAGTTACTTTGAAGCCCACTAACTCCCTGCATTTGGTGTCCTGCCCCTGCCCAATTGCAGAAACCTCCAGCCTACCAGTCATTCCCCCAGGAAAGCAACAGTTGATGCCCCAGACCTTTACACGTAGTGCTAACTAGAAAAAGAACTGCTCATATGAATATCTGAAAGGAGAAGACAGGAGGTAAGAGGAGACGGTGGGAAGGAATAGAAGCAATTTTCCCTAAACATCTAATAAAATAAATGTATTTTCAGATGGTATCAAAGATGCAGATCAGAATTGCCTTCTGTATTCCTTTGTGATACCCACCACAGCTGAGAACTGTTCTTTTTATGTCTCTGCTTTTGCAAATGAAAAATGTTTAAAATCCCAACACATAGGATTAGGCATGAAACCGAGCTAATTAGTTACAAATGGCAATTCTCAGTCCTTTCATGGTCTTTCGGGGCACTTTTTTAACTTGGGAAATCAGTGCAATTTATTTCATACGTATATCCTCGAACATGGAAGGCATGTGACATGACCTTTTAAAAGTGATATTCCTTACCATCCAATGTCAGTTGCAGCAAAAAACGCTATCAGAATGAAATACATTGAAATTCTCTTTTGCTGGTGTGCTTTGTGCTCTTCTTTCCTTTGGAGAAAAATGTCTATATTTTAATAAGTCCCAATGAGAAAAAAAGGCTTTGCTGCAGGGAGAATTCTTTCTTTAGAAGTTATTCTGACATTTTTGCTGCCTTTCACTCTATTTTTTTGAGTGGGGCAGCTTATTCCAAAAATGAATGACCCCCTTTCTGCAGCAGAGTGTATCTCATTTGGGAAGAGCTCCAGGAACAGCAATTGCTGTACACCTCTGTGCTCTGTTCCGTCTTCTTTCAATGTGTACGTCCAATACCTAATCCCACAATTAATACCTGAAGGGGAACTCAAGTGCTAGACAGAGCTGGTGTATGCCAGGCCAGTTTGTTGCAGCCATGTAAAACATCCTGTCCCAGTTGGAGAGCCATGCTAGGTTAGTCCCTCACTGCCACCAGTGATGTCCTTACCCTGTTCAACTGCTGTTACTTGTCCCCAAGTACCAAACCTGAAGGGGTCCCAGCACTGCTGCCAAATTGCTGTGCAAGATTTCAAAAGGCTGCCATTGTGGAGAGCAGGAGCAAGTTGGCTTTATTAAAAGGCTCCAGCTCATTCTTGTGCACATTACAACTTAGAGCTGAGACTTTGATCCACTGAGTAAAGGCACTGGAAACTCAGCATGTTCCTCTTCCCCTTCAAAATGTACAGAGTAACCCAGTTGGAATGCAAGTCCTGCCAACTTTTCCTCTCTTGAGAGGTGTTAGTTGCATTTTCTTTATCCTTCTAACTAACTGAAGTAACTTTTTTTTAGGAAAAATCAAAATGGATGAAGTGCAGGCCAAACCCACTGCCAACACTCCTCCCCATCTCTTTCTTCTTCTGTATTTGGAAAATATGCCTGCAGCCCAGTCACACCTGACAGCTCTCGCCAGGAGTGAGCTAAATGGTACAAAACAACACAAAAGAGAATGCTTTGTTCTCTTTTTTTTATCCTGAAAAGCATGCAATGGTGTGGATAGAGAAGAGAAAAGCTAAACAACTGAAGTCAGCTCCAGCCAGAGGTTACCTAGGGGAACACTAATGACATTGGAGAGTCAGCAGAAAGGCTGCAAGCAGCCTGAAATGGGGCAGGATAAGCTGCAGCACTCTCACAGCACGCTGCCTCTCCTGTTGCCGTGACAACAAAACTCATTTGAAAACACAGCCTCTACTTTTTTTTATTATTTCAAAAGATGGTAGATCTTCTAGACTTTCAGTGACCAGATCTGAGCCCCCCTAAAGAGCAGAAGGCAAAAACTAATCAGCACCGAACAGCTACACAAACCCAATGCGGACATTGACGCTCTCTTCCTGTTCACTCTCTCTGCAAATGGAGTGTTTAGCCATCAGTATCCTGGAAATGCACCATGGAAAGGCTCTTTCCTACTAAGTGGGTATGAGTGCCCGTGACAGTAAAATAAACTTGGTTGTGTGTTTGATGTACCCTGAATATATCTGCATGCATGAGTTGCAGTGTAAGGCTCCACTACTACAGAAGTCACTAAAGCAATCCTTACAAGATTCTAAGGTCTTTCCTTAGATTTTTTTTACTCACTTGTTACTTCTTCTCAATATACAGAGAGAGAGGAAATGGTAAATATTAAATACAGATAAGCTTCATCAGCTCAAATCATGACCTGCATCTGTCATGTCATTTCCCAGCATACAAATTAACTGAGCTGAATAGACATACCTATTTCAGGCACAGGTTTTGCAGCAGGATGGTGGAACTGTGCTGCTTGCCAGAGCCAAAAGCACAATCCCATCTGCATGCAGTTGTGTGCATCTATCTTTGTATACCCATGTATAGTTCAGTAAAACTTCTCCAACAGAAATTCTGTCCCCAACAGAAATTCTGTGCAGATTCACATCTCTTCTAAACTGGGTAGATCAAACAGTGAAGACCTGGCTGAGGAGTACTGGCATGAAGGGGAGACACAAAAATTTCTCACAGAAATTTCTGACACTCCTTTCCAAAGCAAACCAGTACACAAGCAATGCAAATCAGAGGCTGCTGAATGCAGCTAAACTGATCCTGGGGAATCCAATTCTATGCCACAAGAAAAAGGCTCCCACAAACTTGTCAGGACTGTGAGCCTGAAGGGGAAGGAAGGCAGCTGCAAGCAAAACCAAAACTGATTCACCTATTTTCCTTGTCTAGGATGAGAAAAAAAAAAAATCAAAAGATAAACAACTTTGGTAACTCTTGAAAAGCAAACTGATCTTATAATTTCTAGCCCCCTTCTGGAAAGCAGAATTATCAGCAAAACAAAATTTATTTCACTTTTGAAATGTGTTTTTAAACTTGTAGAAACTCTCAAATTAGGAAGAGGATAGGTAATCAGTTTCCACCAAAAATCAGAAACTAAGGGACAACAGATACCAATCACTACCTGAAAAAAAAGCTGAATATACTGAGTATTCCACCTTTCTTTCAGCACCAGGTAGGTTGGTACATGCTGGTTTTATTTAAATAACTTTCATCCTTCTGGAAATCTTACTGCAAAGTTTTTAAAGAGATCTTGAAAGAGACGTGCATACAAATACTCTGGATAATGCCTCCCCAGCGCTTGGCAAAATTTCAGGGATGAGTCAGACATTATGGCTGTGTAAATTTGGGCTTTGTGTTAAGCTATAGTGTAAGATTCTACCCACTTCCAATTTAAATCACAGGGGATGAGGCTCAGACATGTAATGGTTGTTGTACGTCCTCCACTGTAAAAAGCATATGTATTGATATATCAAAGGGAGACTGTTCTCTGAATGCTGAGAGAAGGATGGGACTGCACATCCAGATAGGAGCACCAGTAGATAACTAAAGAGATGAGAAGTAGGATCTCAATCCCACAAAGCAAATATTTAGAGTGCAAATAAATCCTGAGAAATCTTGAAAGATTTGCTGGGGCTAGATGGTTGCTAGTCAGCTGGAGGGGGCGGGTGGGTGTCAGCTCTTGTAAATGCAGGTGGAGCAGCAGGCAGCATCCCTCCAGGCTAAGTTCAACTCACTGGTATAGCATTCATCTGCAACTTTGAGCATCAACACTGAGTACCTTTCCCTGATGTGGAGAAGGTGGAAAGGCAACGGGCACAACAGAGAGAGATAATGGACAACAAAGGACAACAGCAAAGAAAGTGGGGACCAAAAGAGTGTCACACCCATACATCTGATCCTGCCAATGTTGGTGTCCTTCACAAAAACAGTCAGGACACCCAAATCTGGAGACAAGAACAGTTCAAAACTATTTCTCCCTGACCTCTCTTCTGATTTTTGGTACCACTTGATGACAAAAGAAGGGAAAATCACCACATTTAGACAAGATAATCCAGGACAACTAACTCATGTAAAATGTTGCAGCCTGGATGGCAGCCCACACACTTTAGAGATTAGCTGAAACTCTAAAATGCAATTTGAGTAACTTCCTTTGATGTGCCATCTGGTGAATCGTTTACTGGGAATGTCTTAATCACATCAAAGGCATCTATCAATGTGCATGGATTTTCCCAGTATCTAGGACTCTGCCTATATATTGCACTCAAGGAACAGATATATTAATACCAAATGAAACTTTACCACAGTGCTTTCTCCAACAGTAATTAAAAAACCCCGCAGCATATTACCACTATGGCCTCAAGCAGTAGATTTTATAAGAACAATATTTCACTATTACCTCAAAAAGGCTGCTAGTCTAGTTTCTGAAAATGTGTAAAAATAGACACACATCTGTGGCATTGAAAAAAAGCTGAGAAGCATATTCCCCTACTGAAGGGACCCACTGGCAGCATGATGTAACACCAGTAACATCCACTCCTCATACTCAAAATGGAAATCCCATTTCTACTGACTCCACTTACAGAAAAAAAAAATAAATCTTCCTGGCTACTAATACAGTTTTAAAAAACCCCACATACTATTATATTCAGTATTTGTAGCACATTCATCAGTGACCTGGATGAAGGGACAGAGTGTACCTTCAGCAAGTGTACTGATGATGCAAAACTGAGAGGACTGGCTGATAAACCAAAAGGCTGTGTTGCCATTCATTAAGACCTGGACAGGTTGGAGAGTTGGGCAGAGAGGAACTTCATGAAGTTTAACAAAGGCAAGTGCACCTTTGGATCCTGCACCTAGGGAGTAATAACTCTGTGCACCAGAACAGGTTAGAGACTGACCTGTGGGAAAGCTGTTCTTCAGAGAAGGACCTGGGAGTCCTGGTGGACAAACAAGATAACCATGTGCCCCTGTGACCAAGAAGGCCAAGAGTATCCTCGGGTGCATTAAGAAGAGTGTGGCCAGCAGCCTGAGGGAAGTTATCCACTTTTATCTGCCATGGTAAGGCCACATCTTGAGTGCTGTGTCCAGTTCTGGACTTCCCAGTTCAAGAAAGGCTAGAAACTACTGGAGAGAGTCCAGTAGAGGGTTATGAGAACGATATGGGGACTAGAGCATCTCTCTTACGAGTGAAGGCTGAGAGACCTATTCAGCCTGGAGAAGACTGAGAGATCTTATCAATGCTTAAACATATCTAAAGGGTAGCCAATAAGATGATGGGGCAAGACTCTTTTCAGTGGTGCCCAGCAACAGGACGAGGGACAATAGGCACAAACTCCAACACAGGAAGTTCTGTCTGAACATAAGGAAAAACTATGATGGTGACAGAGCACTGGAACAGGCTGACCAGAAAGGCTGTGGAATGTCCTTCTCTAGAGATACTCAAAACCCGTCTAGATGCAACCGTGCACAACCTGCTCTAGGTGAATCTGCTTTGGCAGGGGTTTGGACTACAAAATCTCCAGAAGTCACATTTCCAATCCTTAACCACAACATGATGCTATATCCCCAGAAAGACATGGCCAGGCTATATCTATTTGCACGTATCATTCTCGTCTTGCAGCTTAAACGATTTTAATTGTTAATCCTTCAGCATCTTCCGCACACACCTCTTGGACAGGGTCCTGCAAACCCTCCCGAATCCCAACCGGCAGGGCCCAGGCAAGCGGGCTCCGGGAGGGGAGCGGCCCGGCTCGGCT
>NW_009952798.1:637657-690306 GCF_000747805.2 Chaetura pelagica
AGCTGATCTCTCCGCCCGAGCGCAGCGGCCAGGGAAGCCCGGGGAGCCCCGGCAGCGCCGTGCAGCACAAAGGGCCCTACCTGAGCTTCTGCGACAGCGGGAAGCGCGGGCGGGCTCTGGAGCTGGAAGCAGAGCGGCCCGTCTCCTACGTGTCAAGCTATGCGCCGGCTGACTCTCCCAGCGAGCAGGTTCCAAAACCTGGCCCCCCGGCCGCTGACTCCAAAGCCTCCTTCGAGGCACACGTCAGAGAAAAGTTTAACAGGATGGTAGAGGCCGTGGACAAAACGATCGAGAAACGAATCGACAAGCTTACCAAAGAGCTGGCCCAGAAGACAGCGGAGCTACTGGAGGTGCGAGCAGCTTTTGTGCAGCTGTCCCAGAAGAAGCAGGAGGTGCAGCGACGGGAGCGGGCCCTGAGCAGGCAGGTGGACGTGGCAGTGGAGATGATCGCAGCCTTGAAGCAGCGCCTCACCGAGTCCGAGGAGGAGCTCCACCGCAAAGAGGAGTAAGTGGGCAGGCGAGAGCTGCTGGCTTTGCGCGGGGCTGGCCAGCACCTGGCGAGGGGTGGCCGTTCAGTTGCTTGCTGGTTATAAAAGAGTCTGGTGCCACCAGCGTCTGGTCTCTGTGTTTCACAGCCCCTGTGGCCGTGTCTCCCGAAAGGCAGGGGACAGCTCCCCGAGCAGGTGGCTTTCATGCTTGACTCCCCAGGGAATTTTACACCCTCTAGTGACTGTGTTGTGTCCATTTTTCATGGGGTAGGGTGGAGTAGAAGCTGTCATCAGCGTGTAATCTGCTTTACACTGACACCTCTAAGCCACTATCTTTTGAAGAAGAGAGGGATGGCTAAGTGCTGAAGAAGTATGGAAGAATAGCCAGTAGTATGTTTTTCCTCAAGTCTTCCCACCAGGGTCAGCAGGGCTGTCCGAGGAGTGGGATGGTCTCCCACGCAGCAGCAAAGCTGCAGTGGTGACAGTGCTGAAAAGGCTGTGCCCAAGTAGGTGTTTTAGATAGACACAGAACTGTGAAACTGGAATCACTTATTGGAAAACAGGAAGCAGATGCCAGAGTCGTAACTTCAGCCATCTAAAAATGTGTTTGTGATGCATCCATTAAAAATATAGTGATAGGTGATGTATTATTTATACATGAACTAATTAGTTAATTCAGCATTTGCTGAAACCTTTCAGGCTTTTCGTAGCAGCATAACTTATTTTAGAGGAATGCAAATAAAGAGTCTTGGTGGTGGAGTGCCTCTAAACCAATTCATCTGCTTACAGAGGGAAAAGATGAGAAGTGCTAGTTGCCATGACACTGATTTTTGAAGGAAGAAGAAAGGTGGTGTAGGAATCCAGTGTAGAAAGTTTGGAGGGCTTTCATTGTTCCTTCCTGTAGTCTAAGGATGAGAAAGAAAATATTATGATGGCTCTTACATCAGTAGAAGTCATTTATCTTGAGGCAGTGCTGTAGAATTCCCAGAAGAAGGGACACCAGAGGTGGTGGGATTTAAGCATCTGAGGCTTGTATCCTCCTTGAAGGGATACTCAACAGAACCTCTGATTTTTGAAATATCGGGCAGTCCTTATAGAAGAGAATACTGAAGTACTAAAGATAATAGTGGAACTGAGACAGATTAGAAAGTAGGCTGGAAGGAGGCCATGATGGTAACTTTAAGTTTGATGCAGTTTTGGTATTCTCATCTAGCCAAGTTGCCCTTACAGGCTGTTTCACAGCATGGTTCATCCTATTTGTTCAAGAAAAGTGTCTTAGAGGGGAAGAGATTGCTCTGTGGAGGTCCTTCCTCCTCTGCAGACTAGAAAGGACCTCAGGTAAGCAGCTGTCTTAGGCTAGATGCTAAACTTCAGATATCTGAAGTGGTATGAATATTACCCCATTCTAAATGTGGAATGTACTTTTAAAATTCAAGGCTTGAGATCCACAGGAAGAACATGACTGTAAGGAGAAAGCAGAAACCATTCAGTGGAGCAAAACCAGAGTGCTGCAGAAGAAGAAAAGATCTTGTGGAAAAAGAGGAAGGGAGAAGGAGTTCTGTGGGTAGAAAGGAGTAATATGGTATGGCGAAGGGCACTGATCTGTGAAAAGAACAAGGCAGCAGAAGTTGTGATTTTTAGCTATACTACAAAAAGGCATGAGGAAGAGGCTTCCTGCCCCCCTAGCAGTGGTAAGCTGTGGTTCTCAGGCCAGAAAAGACAACACAGAATGAGAGAAGTGGCAAAACACAGTCCTTCACACTAGAACATTACTAGGCCTGGGAAAGGGTCAGAAGCTCAGATGATTGCTGTTAGAATTCTAGACACCTCTAAAGGAGGAGGGTGAATGCATAAGCAGATGAAGAGGTGATTCTGTGTGTAGGTCCTAAGTTGGTGTTACAGGGAAGAATGAAGGTTATTTGACTAATAAGAAACACTAACCAAACAGGCAGCTGCTCACGAGCCTTCACTTGAGTACCCAGAGTATTGCTCTTCTAGGATTACTGCTGGCTTGCTTCAGCTTTCAATAAAGAACATAAAAAAACTTGGAAGTAAAAGCAGCAATAAGAACGAGTGAATAGATACTACACAGTGGTGTGTTAATTTCTAAAGGCAATGAGCCTAGTGCTTGCTAGTGGGTAACACAAAAGGATGATCAGCCTACAGTATCAAGGGGAAAAGGGGGAAGTGATAGCATGTTCTTGCACGTGCATGTGCCTTGCGCCATAGCATTGCCTCTTAGAAGTCACTATGAAAGTACTCCAAGGAGGCTGGGAGAATAGGCAGGCTGTTAGAATAGGCAGAGTTCACTCAGAAAAACATGTACATTTTTTCTTGTTCAAATGGTTCTTGCATTTCCCATCTCGGGGGATTGCAAAGGATAGTGCCATAAAAAAAGGCACTGTATGGATTTCCAATGAAAAGGTCATAATATAATTAGTAAATTGAGAAGGCAAGTAAGTACAAACAATGATTTGTAAAAGCAGGACTAGTACTTAGGGGCAGCTTTTCAGCTCTGAACTTCTAAAAATGTCTGGGACACTTAGCTTTGTGCCAGTAGCCAGGGGGCACTGAGTGGTACCCTCTGGCAGAGGGGAAAGAAAGGATGTTCATTACTCTGGCAGCAGAAGTCTCACTTGTGTGGTTTCCTCCTGCACTGCTAGTAAATTCTGAGATCAGTCTCCATATTCAGTCCTTTGTGTGTTCAAAAACTTACTCATTTGGTGTGCTGAGAAGACTTTATCCTTCAAAAAAGGAGGATCTCAACTTTGGCTTTGATTTCTGGGAAGAAGTCCAGATGATTAGAAAGCCAAACAGGACTGCTTAATGGAAATTGCAGAAGCAGGAGTTCTCACTGCAGATTGTGGAAAGTCAAAGGCAGCCCTTAGGGACTGCTTTGGTACTTGCTGACCTTCAGAAATAAATGCTTTCGTCAGTTTCTTTGGATTTTTTTTAAAGCCATCTTGTGAATACAGATAACTTTTCCCAAAACTAGCATTGATATTGAGCCACTGTAGCTGAAAATTTTCTCTTTGTAGGAAGAAAAAGCAAGAACCTGTTTTCCCTGAAACACCTCCTTATCATCCTATTTCTAAGGAAGTAAAAGAAGCAAGTCTTCCTTTGGTCCCTGGTTATCCCCAATAGCAAAGGCCATGGACTAGGGTTCATGTGAAAACAAAAAAGTGTTTATAATCAATATACACTTCTGGATCTCAAACTGACTGAGGTATGACTACTATAGATCAATCTGAAGGTTTAAAAAAAACCAAAAACACCCCAAACCAACAAATGATCCAAAAGAGGAAAAAAAATCTAGTCCAAGACTTAGATACGGTCACAAAAATTATTCTTTGGAGGCACTGTAGAGAAACTGGCAACTGACATAAAAGCTGTGATCCTCTACATGGCCACATTGTTAGAAAGCTGGCTTCTCTGGTGTGTTCTCCAGAGCAAGCCGCAAGCCTGTAGGCATCACACCTCCAACAGAGTTATGTTGTCATTGCTAATCCAAGTAGTAAATTCAAATGACAGCACTAAGAGGTTTTACTGTTTACTCCCTCATTCCAGTGAGACAGAGGCATGCTGGGTTTGGCCCCCAGCAGACACAGGGCTGCCCATTTGAAGAGTTTGTAGGGATCAATAGGGTTATTTCTCTAGATCTATCAGTTGATCTTTTTGGGTTTTTGTTTGTTTTAAATAAAGCCTACAGCAGTCCAGCAAAGGCAGTGATAAAGCAAATATATCCCTTTAGTTAAATGTTACTCCTGTTCTCTTACCCAGTGTGTCTGCTAATGTACATCCTACTGTGATGCCATTGTAGAGATGAGCTTTGATGAGTGGCAAGACAGGTGGCAGTACCGCACTAATATTACTAACACACAGTTGAAGTAGTCTAAACACAAGAAAGTGTTACAGAAGTCACTCTTGTATCACTCTCATATTTAGAAAGTCAAAAGGTCAAAGCTTTTTTATTATTATATGGAAAAAGAAAAAAGAAAACAGGATATTCTAGAGAAGCAGGCACAGCTACCAAAGACAAGTCCCAGTTCACCAACATGCCTCAGTTGGCCCCTGGATGTTTCAATGAATGATGACTACAGGGTTGAGCTTTCAGCAGAGCTGCTGAGCAAATGCATGATTTCATTAGAAAATGTGCCTGGAAAGGGATTATTCAATGTTTGATGAAGGATAACGCAACACAGACTGAGTACTGTAATCTTAAAGATAACACAGAAGCCTGCCCAAAGGGAATAAGACTTTTGTTGAATAAGATACTAAGAAAAACATTGAAACTAAAACCAACTATGAACATAATTTACAGAGGACACCAAGAGGCTTGCTTGTGGAAGTTAGGTAAGAAAGCAAAAGTGGTACTTTTCAGTAAGTCTGAACAGCGTAATTGTTTGAAGCGATGGTCCTCACCTGGAAGCTACCTTCAGTAGCAACTTAATTTCACTTTGTCTTTTAACTACAGGGTAAGAATATTAATGTAGTATGTTGCTATATCTCTGACAGTGATTTCTTTAACCAGGCTAATGCATTTGTTTGGAGGGTGTGTGATCATGCCTCTGCTCCAGCATAGCCTGCAGTGTGAGGGCTATTTCAGAATAGCTATGGTAGGGAGTAATTATTCTTGGCAATGGCTTCACCTTAAATTTGCAAGTAATGGCTCTATCTATGCAAATTAACATCTTGACAACGGGATTTAGAGTTGGCTTTTAGAGATCACTGCAATTTATGCTTTGAAACAACAGCTTTCCTTTAAATATTAATTCCAGTTGTACGACAAAACAGTTTTGGTTTTGTTCTAAGTAGAATATGACCACAACTACACATGGTTCTTCCATCGTCAGTTTCAGGTGGTCCTGTTCTCTCTTTCCCATTACCTTTTATCTTCCCACTCCAGAGATTACTCCCTCCCCAGCTGCATTGGTTCAAGTGTAGCATGACTATCCCACAGAAAGGCTCTGTGAAATGAAGCATTTTAATCTTCCCAGGGTCACCTCAAGTAAGTTCACCACTGAATGGGTGCAACTGGTAGGACAGTAACTTTCTGAGGGGAGGAGGCGTGAACATTTTGAATTGACTATGCTGATAGCAGTGCAGGAATGTGAAACCACAACCTAATGAGATAGCCGTCTTCATGCAGCAACACCAATTGGATGTCGGATGAGGTCAGTGGTGTTAATACTTAATGAATGTACCTATTTTAAATATTGTGGAATTTTCACAAGTAAATCACTACTTACTGTAGTAGGAACTTCCCTGTCCTTAGGTAAAATAACGCAAAGATTTGTTTTTCTATTAATTTTAGGCAGAATTATTCCAAGTGCAATTCTCAAAAGGGATTTGATACTTGGGTGCAGGATCTGCATAGAGACTCATGATTGTCTCCACCTACAGAGCAGTTGCTGGTGTTGAAGTTGCTGTAAATAGTCTTGAGACCAGTATTATGCAACTGTAGGCGGGCTTGGTTGCAATGTGAGAAATCATTAGCTCTTCTTGTCAGTTGTTAAGGAGCTGGAGCTGTCCCAACCTCTGCATCTATGCTGTGCATCACATACTTAACTGCTGAAAGCCATACAAATACTAAGGGTATCTGCAGGCTCCACGTGCCTGCAATTGCTTCAATAAAGAAGAACTGCAGCTCACTAGCCCTACAAGGAGAACTATATAATCTAGTGGTAAAGGTAGAAAAATAAACATCACCTAGTTAGTCTATAATTTACAACTTTATTTACCACAACTCATGCTGTTTCATGACAACAGCTTCCATAAAGGTGGTTTCAGGAAAAGTTACAAGGCAGGCTATCTGTGGTTTTTCCATGAGGGCAGCTAGGCTGCAGTTGGAATGCAAAACACCGAACTACTTAAGTTTGGTTAACTATAGCGACTCTTGTTAATTCTCTGGCAGAGTCAGATGAAAATAAAAGCTTTGGCAGCAAGTCTGTCTTGCCTCTGCACTTGTTTTTTCATCTGAGCCTCTCAGAGCTGCCTGCTGCACTGCTATAAATTTTCCTTGGACTCCTGGTCCCGAGAAGAGCTTTTCTCTGGCAGTCTGGCAGTACAGGCACCTCCTGCTCCACTTGGACGCCTCCCAGATTACATCCTGCTTTGTCTTTCCCTCTTGCTTGCCTCACCATGTCACCTCAAACTTCTGGCAGTTCTATGTGCCCCCTGCTCTCTGGGCAGTAGCATCAGTCTCTCCTCCTAAAAGGTTTTGTCTGAGGAGAGCACCCAAGACAAAGCAAGAAAGCCACACTTCCCACTGCCCAGTCACAGCCCTTTAACAAAATATTTTGCTATACAATATACCTTACTATGTAGTAAACTGTGGGCAAACAGATGAGATGACTCTGCTATCCATTACAGAAATGTACAGATGTTTGAGCTGAACTGAACATTGTCTACTCCACCTAGAAAATTTGTGGCAGGATCTAGAGCTTACAGTGCTACAGTGAGTGCCAGGGTGCAGCTGAGTAGAAAGGAGCTGGAGGCTGCAAGCTGACAGGCAAACGGTGGAGTGAAGCAGAGTGGGATAGAGATTATGCTGAGAGCACAGAAGTTCAAGGGGAGTTAATAACTGTACATAACCTTTTCTTAATATAGCAGCAGAGCTCCACATGTAGAGTAGTCTGTGTAGGGTAGTAGAGATCTCATTAGGAAGGGCAATGCTTCAGGACTGGGCTGGGCTTTCACACATATTCTGGTTTTAGGTGAGTGCTGCTGACAAGGCTGTTCTGCCAAGACACAGAGGTCAGTAGGCCTGTGCTCCTGGGCTCTTGTTTAAGCCTCTACCAAGTGGGCCCCACAATATTCATGGGCTCAGCTTCACCCTAACTTCACAAGGAGCACCATCTGACTTCTGTGAACATCGGTCTTTCCACAAGCATAAAAGCAGAGAGTAAAAGATAGAAATCGTATCACATAGTCCCAAAAAAATTGGTAGAGGCCAAATAAATTGGAGAAATAAACTGAAAGTAAAATAAAGAACAAGCAAAAAATCATCACAGTTATCTAAAAATAGAATTGTGTCGGTGCAGAGGTATCCAGCGAGGGAAGAATGCAAGACAACCAGTATGATTGATAAAGCAAACTTCTTCTTTTATTAGAAATGACAGGCACTTATATACTTCCATCCCGAGTTGTACATGTCCAGAACTACACTTATGATTGGTCAGTTGTACTAGAGCCTGTCACAATCTGAACAGTGATTGGCTCCTAGGCTCAGGTATGCATATGCTCAGTCAGAACTCTCCACCCCAACTCCTTCTTCGGCACATCCGGGTGTTTACTTCGTTGCTTCACTTTTATCAACTGGTTCCCATGAGAAAGTACCTTTGTTACTGAGGCCCAGGTGTTCTCAGTAAAGCTGGATTGCTCACATATCCATTATTTATTAAACAACCTGCAACAGAATTGAAGAGCGAGGGTCATCAGTATGGCTAAGAAAAAGCCCTGGCAAACTCTAAGAGACAAAAAAGCAATTACACAGCTGCTGCCGGAAGCTACACGAGTTCTTTGAACCGTTTCCCTATTGTTCATGGTGGAAGGAGGTTAAAAATTCTTCTGGGAATTCACTTCAGATAACCAAGGCATAGCCACGGCACAGAGTGGGCTCTCTGAGGAAGAGATGTTGGATCAAGTACAGACACTTATTAGCAGTCACTCCTTGGGGTTGATGTTGTTCTTCTGAGAGATAAGAATGAAGTGGAAACAAAGAAAGTAGCTGAACTAACAGAAGTGCTACTCATCAGAACAAGGCGTGTGACGAAGACCTAGTGTCTGGATGTATTCTGTCCCCTGTCTTTGTAAAGGGAATTTACAGTGTGTTGGTACCATTTCAGCCGAAAGGAAATTTTTTAGATAAAAAGTTATTAAAGGCAGGTTCATAGGCTGTATAGGGGCAGCTAAACAAACAGAAAGAAATGATGGAAGCACTACTACTGCTTCTAGTAACAGTTTCTACAAATGGTATGTAGAATGTCAAGTTATTTTAAGTAGTACAGAAAGCAAGGAAAAGAATTTATTGACACTGTCTCTCTTCTCCTGATAGTGATCAGAGCCTTCCAGAAAAAACACTGCTTCCCCCTGCCCTCCCTGTAGCACAGCTCACTAAGGATAAATTTGTAGGAAAGGAAAATTTGTGGGTAACTCTTTTCATGCCATCGAGCAGGCAATTAAACAATGCTTTTGAATTACTTTTTCTGATACGATTACAGATGTTAGCATTCATGAAACTATCACCCTTTTAAAAAACAAATGCCAACTCTTCTTAGTGCAAACCAGCTCACTGTTAAAACAACTATACCGACTTAAACCGATGAAATGCAGAGAAATATCAGATTCATTCTAAACAAGCTAAACTTTGAAAGGCTATTACTGTTACAAACTGTTTCCCAGTTTCTGCTTAAAATGCATTTTCTGCAGTTGATGTATTTCTACCAAGGAATCACGCCCTTTTCATTTGGCAAGCAGTGGTTCCTTCAATTCCCACCCCCTCAGTTTTGTACAATGCAAAAATCAACATGGTTTAATTGGCAGAACAAGAACTGGTTATCCAGACATTTATTAACTGGGGAAGTTCTACATGCTCAGATTTGCCATTTTTTGTAATACATGGTTCACTCTGTAACCAGACTTCCCCACTCAGAAGCTCCTGATATCAGAGGTCCAAATGGTGGCCTGATTACTGGTGGCAAATGCATGTACTCCTTGGCAAAGAGTAGATTAATGTAGATTAATTAATTAAATCTAATCTGTAGATTATCTGTTAATCTCCCATGCTCCCACTAGCTCCAGATGATAACACTGCATTTTGACATGTTGGCAGGATTGCAGCCAAAATTAAGTTTTATGGCCACAGTAGCTCTTTTAATTTAGGAACCACCCTAGCATCAACATTAAACTACCACTGTAAGATTGTGATGAACTGGGAAGATGAATTTGGGGGTTCATCCACTGCTCTTCATGTTTCAGGACTAAGATACACATGGGTAAGTAAAAAAAAATCATCTAGCTGTAGCTGTCTCCAGATACCTCGAGAGGTGATGCTTAATAACGTTTCTGCTCCGTGAATCACTAAGGATTATTTCCAGAAGACCTAATGTGACAAAGATACCCAAACCTACTGCCCATAAACTTAAATTCAGCATTCAGGGTTCCAGATCTTCACTAAGTATCCACAAAAAGATTGAAATCTTTTTACAGAGGTCAAGGACAATAATTAGCCACCATGAAAAAACAGAGAAGCATCAGTAATTCTTTGACAGCAGTGAGACCAGAGAACTTCCCATTATATAAACATGACCTCTTTGCAATGTTTCTGTCTTGCAGAGAGGTTGTTACTTTCAACCACTTCTTGGAAGAAGCAGCAGAAAAAGAAGTGCGAGGAAAAGCCAGGCTCCAGCACTTCATTGAGAACCTGTTGCAGCGGGTGGAACTGGCAGAAAGGCAGCTAGAGTATTACCAAAATCAGCAGATGGTGTGCAACCACACAAACATCAGTGAGCATGTGGTAAGCCCGTGAAGTCCTTCCCTTCATTGTCACTCACCAGTGGAGAGAAAGTATTTGAGTTTTAATATGGATGGGCTCAGTGGGTCAGGGTTATATGCTATTCCAGACAGATCTAGATTTGTAAAGTGTTTCTTTGGATGTGTTTTATTAATGTTGTAAGTTGCTACCTCACATGAATGAAAGGAGCACAGAGTGTAAGAGCAGTAGTTGGCAAATACAGCAAAGGGAAATCAGAGAATAATGAGGCATTTGGTAGATATTTTTCTTTTGAGCTTTGGCTATTAGTGCCTTTACCTTTGCAGCAACCAGTTTCCTTTATGTCTCTTAGTGAATTGGCAGGTTTTTGGAGCTATCTAAAGATTTTCAGGAAAGATGTGCATCTGTACACAGGACCTGTCAGCCTGCTGGTGAATCAGCTTGCTTTCTGTAGTTACCAATCACAGGACCCTTAGAGAAGGTGAATGGATTCCCACAGGCCTGTCCCCCTCAGATGAGAAACCAAAGCTGTCTGAACACTGTTTCTTTTAAATACATTATTTCTTTAAAAGCCTTCATTTATTAATACTTAATATTTCCCTACAATGCATCACATTTATATGGCAAGTTTTAGCCACATGACTTCTGAAGAACATTTCCATTTAAATGACCCTATGCTAAGTAATTGCTCATCCTGGGATGTGAGAGGAAAGGCATTTGGTCATGTACAGCACTGAACAGGTATGCAGTAGTGGAAAGCAGAGGTTCCCGTAGCCACCTGAAAGACAATGAGCATTAGGTAAGACCTGAATAAATGTAGATGTGCTGAAATCCAGAGCAGGACATCTCAAACAGTGCCTGTGAGAACACTGAAGGGGACTATAAGGTGGGCCTCCATATTAAATCATCTTCCCTGTTCTCAATGTGTTTACGGGGATCTGGCTCAGCAGTGTCACCTGGGGAAAGCACTAATTTTTGAGGCAGCTGCCCTTCTTTCTGAGTGACTTCAGCATTCCTCTGAGGTCATCCATCCAAATATTAACCAGCCTGACCTTCAAGAGGTAATTACAGAGAAGCACACCATGAGATGGATCCAGACTCCATGCAAGGCAGATGACAAGCAAAGTCAGGCTGGGCAAAAATCCATCTGCAAAATGTGGACATTACCAGGGACAGAGGGAACATTTACAAGAACATAATAATTTTCAGATGCCAGATCTGACTTGCTTGGCTCAGTGACTTCATTAAATGACATTCAAAAATTATATTCTAATAGCACTGATGGGAGATCAGTACAAAGAACCAATTTAGTACCCAGATCGATTTAGGCTGAGTTGGCATCAAACACCTCCTTTCCTGACCCCCACTAAAAGAGGGACTAGACAAAGTGTTTTCACACTGTGAACCAAACTGTTGTAAAAAATGAAGTTATGCAAAGTTGTGCTGGCACTGAGGCTATGCTGTCCCTAGCTGGCCTTGGGATTTGGGGTGAGAAGGGACAGAAACACTTGTGTTGTCACTCTCTACACTTCAGTGCTGCTGTAGGCAGAGCCACAGGCTCATGGCTGCAGTTTCCTAACCACTTGTATAGCGAAAATCCATCACTGCAAAATTAAAGGCTCTGAGAGAAGGTTAATTCAGTACAGCTTATTCAGGCACTGTCCCTTATTAATTATCTTGAACACAATAATTACTTCTCATTGTATCCATACTGTTTAATCTAATTTCAAAGATCTCTCTTCAGCCCACACTTCTTTAGCAATTTACTTTGATTATAGTTACAATAAAAATAACGTGGGGAAAAATCCAGCAGCTAACAACTCACACATTATGAATTTTTAAAATAGATGTAATAAGTTGGAGGAGTAATAATCTGTAAAAGCTTTTTCTTTATTATTTATTTCATGAATATTCTTCTAGTATTAACAGCAGGTAAGAATGAATGTATGATTTTGAGGACTGCTTATATTTTATCCCTGTACTTTAATTACTTGATAATGTAATACTAATAACCTGTTTCTGTTTTCTTTGCAGTTTACAGACATTTCATTAAATAAGAAGCCCAGATGCCTGTATGTATATCTTTTTCTCTATTCAATACACTAACTTGACATGCTTACATTTCTGCTTTTGCATTTCACCTTACCAAAATGCCTGAATCAGGTTGGGTTTGGATCAGGTTCTATACTTGAGAATAACCTATATTTATGTCATGTAATTACATTAAGCACGATTCTGCTAAATCAAAGCTAAAATCAGATGTTATTTAAAGAAAAAAAAAAGCTACAATAGTTGAATCTCTTTGACAAACACAGGCCAAAGTTCAGCTGAAAATATCTTTAACATTCTGTAGGTAGGAGAGAGACAGTTGTCATTTCCTAACTGATAGTAACACTGTCGACTTTAAAATCATGTATAAGCAAACAAGTCCCCTGACAAAGCACAGACACTAACAACATCTCAGGTTACTCAAGCAGCTGTCCTGGGAGCAGCAGAACTAGTTTTGGCTGGTTTTCCATGTCTTTGTGACTTGGTCATGAGTCCCAGCGGCTGGTTGGAAGCATCACACATACTGCTTGGCTAAACGACAGTCAAGCAGAGCATCCTCCCTCAGGGCAACCTTTCTTAGTGGGGACATGAGTATGAGTCCTTTTTCCCATTGCCATCAGCACAGGTCTGGGACTTCTGCATCCCTGCCAGATTTGTGTTTGACCAATGGGTTCAAGAATTACTGGCAGACTGAAACATGAATAGATGGATGAGTTGGAAAATGAAGTAAAAATACAGTCTATAGCCTAATGGGTTGTGAGAGGGCTCTTTTTGCTCTTTGGGTTGTTTTTGTTTGTCGTATGTCTTAGTCCTAGCAGGCAACTGGCCAAATACCCTTTTGTTGATAAGCAGTGTTTGCATCACTAATTAACAGCATGGGGCTTTAGCTTTGTTTTGGCTACTTTTTATAGTGTTTATAGCTGTCTTTTTTTTCCCTACCAATCAGATCCTGGAAAAACTTAGTTGTTCTAAGTAGACTTTGAGTTGACTATGTATACACTTTTCAGGCTTCTAGGTGTCTTAATATGATTGGAATCAAGGAAAATGTAATTTAAATATAACCAGTGAATTCAGTGACTTGGTGAGATGAGTCCTTCTGCTAACAAGTCTTTGGTCTGAATTAAACGCAGTTTGGTAAAACTCATTAATGGCTGACAAATAGTGGGAGTTCAAAGGCATTTTATACTACAGCATTAGAGTTTTCTGTTTAACTACTGATATTTTCCTTTGAAAAGGCCCTGTCAAAACTGAAATCTAGTAGTAGCCTTTAATTAAGGTTACCAGATTAAAAATGTCCCAGCTTGTCTTACAAAGCACAGAGAGGCTAGAGGAGAAGATGCTCAGAAATATGGGAAAGTTTTATTTTGCTCTGCCTGTTCTGTGGATGAATCCAGCATTTGCATTCACCAAGCTAGCTGTTTTTATGAGCTTTAACTCAACTAAGTATATAAAATGAGGTTTTAATGAGATGTACCAGCTAAAAAAATTGGGAACTGTTACTACCCATCCAGAAAATTCAGTGTAATCTCAGGGTTTGGGGCCTCCAATGGCTTAAGTTGTTTGGAATCAATGGCTGGACTTAAAATCCCTCTTGCTTCAAGTCCTCTGCCTTGCTTCCCAGTTCCTTTTCTCCAGTTTCTCCTGGCTGAGTTCAGGAAGTGTGCCACTGAAGGCAATGACAGACCTTTGCTGAAGCTAACTAAGCCATTTCTCAAAGGCTTTGAGACCTGTCTGCACATCTGTGCCTACATTAAGTTTAAATGACAGCTCCCACTGTGGACAAGCTAAAAATTAAGTCTCTCAAAAGCATAAGATCTTTCTTGAAAAGTACCTGATGTTTGTGAAATGCAGCATGAGTAAGTGCCTGTGGCAGTGGGTTGTATTTAGTCACATCATTTCAATCTTTCTCCATAATGAGGCAGATTAGAATGTGTCTGAGTAGAAGTTCAGACTCTCAGAACCACCTGTATCAAGGAGCTGCTGCTTTCAGTCAAAAAACATTGCCTGTATCTGGACCTGGCAGCGTGACATGTCATGTGCAATGACCTGCATCTTCTTTTGTCTTACATACCTTCTTACCCTGACTGTGAATTAGAGGCAGACATCCAACTTCTCTGCCATAAATTATTTCAATTTAAATACAGTTTAGCTCTTCTAGGCAATCCCCTCTGATTATATTAACTTTGATCTTCTGGTTTTAATAGCATCATTCAGTACAGCAGAGGAGTGACATAACACCTGCATGTGCTTTGGGAATAAGTTATGTAACTTGTTCACCATAACAACATCTGAGAAAAACAGGGCACGATGTCTTTTAACAACAACTAAGTAATGGACTGTTTCAAGCAATGCCCAAGAAGTGATCATAAACCGGAGTAGCCAATGCCTGTGCATTTACACAAGTAATTTCTAACCCCTAGCAAGTGGTCAGAGCTCAGGCTTACACCACACCAGCATGGCACAGAACCTGTAAGCTCCAGCTTCGACCTGCACAGCAGTCCCCCTCCAAAATTTCCCCACAGTGAAATCTGATTGACAAAGGTGCCAACCAAGTAAAACTGTTCTACAGGAAAAGCTTGGTTTATGTGCTGTCAACTGGCCCTCATTGCCTCCCACCAACAAATACAGAGACTTTCATGGCACCCTTCTGGTCTTTAACGAGGAGATGGCTTGCACTGTACCCATTCAAACCACTACAGCTTTTTCCAAAACTGTCTTTGTCAAGTGTGCAATATTGTTTAACTCCCAGGAGAAGCAGTACTACAGAAATGTGGTTTCCAGAAATACCAAACTAGGGAAAATAGCCCTATGGGAACCCTTAAGAGCTCAACTTGTACATTGGCACATCTGTTCTTCACTTCAGTCACAGTAGCTGGGCAGGCATGAGTTGGTGCCTTATGTTCATGTTGCTGCTGTTAAATTACATGTATCTGCTGTAAAACATCTAAATATTATGTTTAAAGGGCCTGTAATGATTTTAGCTTAGCTAAACTGTGAAACCAATTTCAACCTAAAAATTTAGAGTAGAGAGCATGGTTCAGCTGTTGCAGCACCACACACCGTGCTGTCACTGCACCTGAACTCACCAAATTCAGCAAATGCTGCTGGGCCTAAAACATGGCAGAGAGAACAAAGAATTAAACTTACTTTGGCCTTTAAGCTTTCATAATGTTCTTCCCACCAACTTCTGTACTGCCCTTTCCTCTTCTGTTTCAAATCAAAGCCTAAATGCAAAGCTAAATTTTCCCTAGATGGCTGGGCACCACAAAGGCAGAGCAAGGAGTTTCCTGAGCCACTGACCATTAGTAGCAGCCACAGTCAGGGCAGTGCTGAGATACCACTGAGAAGTCCCCACAGTTCCTGCACCCATTTTCAACTGTTAACTGGTGCCATATGATCTTCCAAAGGCCATGGGTTTGGTTGCTGTGAATACATACACCTTTAAAATCCATGTAGATCATAAAGTTATGAGAATACAGACCTCAGTAAGGTTTCAGTACTCCGCAGTCAGCAGAATGCCATCTAAATAAAAGTGTAGATGAACCTGCATGAAGAGTCCACCAGTAACACATGTAGAGGTTTTTACACTTTTAAGTACTGAGACTGATTCATCTTACAACTCTTGATTTTAACCTTCAGCCTGGTCCTGTAAAACAGGGCTACATTTACTTCAAAAATGTAAGGGCTGGGTACATTTTGGGGACCTTTCCCTTTGCAAAATTGAGTAAGAGTAACTAATAATGACTGTTATTAATTTCAGAAGCAGAGGAAGTCAACAAGCTTTGTATAACATCTCTGATTCAAAGCCTCATTCCTTTCAAAAAGGAAGAATCTTGTTGAAAAAAGCAAAGGATGAAAAAACCAGCTTGCAGCCAGTGAAATGCTTCTATGAACCTGTTGATTGCCCAAGAGAAATATGGAGAGCACAAAAGAAGGGTGAATCAGTTTGCTCTGCCAGGAAAGTGAGTTCAAAATCCAAGACGGGGAAGAAGGCCAAACCACTGTAGGAATGGTTAGCAATATATAGTAACACAGGAGCTTGGTTTCAACGGAGCAAATATTGAATGAAATTCATCATCCTACTTTTTCTTATCTATCTGGCCATGCCAAAATGTATCAGATATAAAATATAGAAATATATACAGTATGGAAGATTTATATTATTTAGTAATGCCATTCCCTCTTTGGACGCTATAAGAGTGGTGACACTTTAGTCAGTTTACATGGAGGTTTTTCTATTTATTTATTTATAGAGCTTATTTTAATTGACTGCTGTTATCTTGCTGGGCAGTACTGTGACTGTATGTTTAATTATTTTAGTAGCAGCATGTGGCTTGGTAATTTCTTTTCCATCTGTGCTGTTGCTGAAGTTCAGAAGAATCCATTTAATTGGCACCTGAATACTTGGACTTTCAGCTTAGGTAGGTAGAAGATCAATAATTCACTGTTATCTGCACAGACGTACTTAGTTGCAAAACATCTACTTGGGTTTCTTGAAGGCTGTTTGCAGCAGCAGGTTGCTACTCTGTATATTCTGCCATAAACCCAGTGGGGTACATTTCCACATTTTACTGCATACATTAGACTGTTTAATTCTGGCAGCAGCCATGTTACCCATTGGTACAAGTTTGGGCTGCTCCAGTGTTTCAAGCACAGCTTTCCAACTCCAGAAGCTTTATGGTTTTGCTGTACACACCAGCCTCTGGTGTCACAGAAGCCCTGAGAACATTTCAGTACCAAGTGCCAGCAGCAGGTTGTTAGCCACTGTGGAGCAGCAAGTGAAAGGCTAAAGCAACAGCGTTACCTTGCATGGCACCGCATTCAGCACCTCTGCTTGGCTCTAGGCAGGAGAGGCCTAAAATGCCTTAGATCATCACAATATTATCTCTGAAAAACCTTTGCAGGGCTGACATATCCCTGCATTTCAACTAAAAACCTAAGAGCAAGAAGTTAGAAACAATTGCAGGACAGGAATGTGAGTTTTGCATTGGTTTGTGCCAATTAAAAGGATCCTTATTTATCAGAGTATCTATCAAGATGATTTTTTGTATGTACAGTATCTTGGTAACATGAATTCTCATGCCATGTTTACAGATATGGATATCCTGTTGATTTTACTGATGAGATTTGTTTTCTCAAGAAAATGAAAGGATAGGGGAGACAAGTCTGTAATTTATTTTTTAGATGCTCATAACAGATGTAAATTGTTTTTGTGGAAGGTGATTTTTACAGTATGTGTACAAAGATTTGTGGAAAATGTTTTTCATTTTTTATAACTATAATTGTAAGCAAAACTGAGCATTAATAGAGAGTGTATCACTATGACTACTGCTGCAATAAGCACTTGAGTTGCAATTTTTTAAAGCAGAAGATGACTGATCAGTCAACTATGATCAGGTAACTACCGATGTCATACATTTGTCAGTGTACAGAGCTCCCAGAAAGCAGCAGAGTGAAGAAAGAGAGTATTATTCCTCACTTTTACTTTAAAAAGCGTATATGGAACAATCAGATATATGTTTAAAGTTTCTCAACACTGTTTCAGTAGAATGTCACAGTGTAAAACCAATTCAGGTATTTAGGTTGTAATGACATTTTAATACTTATTTAACCACGTCACAAGGCCACGCTTGGCCTTATGCTCAGCATTGTGTGTGGTGAAAAGGAATTGTTAATTGTATTGCATGGATTTGGGTCAGATTGTATGTTACAAAAACTTTATTAGGAAAGCCACAAAATAGAAACACTTCCTTTAGTTTTTTCTATTGCTTCTGATATCCTTTACAAACCTGAAAAAATTGCCTTTATTGAAGATAATATAGGTAAACTTTAGAAAGATAATTAAAATATATTCATCTTTATCCACCTGACACTGAAAGAATATTTTTATTTTTAAATGCCTGTCTACTCTGTTAGTCACCAAAGTTAAGTGCAACTATTAGTTCACAAATGAAATGTTTATTTTATTATTTATCACACCAAAATCATGGCTAAGTTGTCCTTTTAGGGGAGGAAGAGAAAAAGAGTAAAATAAATTGCATATTCTTAAACTTTTCAAATCCTAAGTAACAGTTTTTGTGGAACAAATGCCAGGTTAGTTAATTAGAAAGAAATTGGATTGTACTGTAACCCCAGATAAAAATTTTTAGTATATAAACATTCTAATAATAAAGATATATTTCTCAGTTACTGTGTCATTTAACTCTGTGAAAATACAAGCCTACCCAACAATGGAGAAAAAGACAAGAATCAGCAGTGCTGCTTGGACTTCTCTGTTCCTCAGATAAAACACCATCTCACTGAAGTTGGGCTGTGATCTTTCCAAGCATTACAAATTAACCTGAAAGACAGCTACAGCAACAGGTCCACAGAGCTTCCTGATATCACCCACCCATCTCGTACTATAACAATGCTTGAAGTTTATTCCTGAGATAACCCACATGGTCAGATAACCTACTCAAAGCAAAGGTGGGGGGAGTGGAGTGAAGGATGAGGCAAAAGAAATCAGGGCAGTGGGGATACTGGGGAGTGTAGGTGATAAATTTTCCCTCACATGGCCAGTTGCAGAATCATCACTTCCATCAGGTATATCCTTCGTTAAAGATATCATCCCCCTCTATGGGGGAACCAGGTTCCTATTGGTTTAATCCTATTGGATGAAAGTCCATGGGAGAGGTGCAGTAGGAGACTGGACAGGACATGCGGTCCCTCTGACACCTGAGAGCCTGAATAATGCTCATAAGGAAAAAGACTCCTTCCCAATCATGTTTACATGATTTACTAGCTTAATTTTTAAGTTTATATCTGATCATCATCAGAACTTGACTTCTGCAAGTGTGGATCATGTCCACACTTCATGTCCCATTAATAGAGGTGGAACACTTGAGAAGGATCTGTACATGCAGTAGACTGGTAACTGCTGATAGCTGGAGGGACTTTGGGAGGAGATAATATTTTGAAAATGTCCATTTAAAAATATTTTTTTAAATAAAAAATCTGAAAGTGTTCTGACAAAGCTTACCATCCATTAATTAATTTGGAGCAGTTAACATATTTTGCCCTTTGAGATGCTCTGATGACATCTAGGTGGGTTGTATGCTCACATCAAAGTGAAATTCAGTAGGACCTGGATGTCTCATTCCCGTATACATTTGTAAAACCACACCTTGTCTGTGACTAAAAACATCCCAGAGCAGTATGTATCCTGGCTGGGCCTTACAGGTGAGCTTTGTGCTTAAAACAGAATGTTCTGACCAACATGTAACCTTATAGGCCAGGAAAACAAGAGACTAATTGAAACAGAAACCTTTAATGAAAGCTGTACATAGAAAAACTACAATAATTTTCAGATGCTCCTGCCAGATGAAGAGAGAACATGTTTTTAAAGCACTCAATAGCATCTGACCTCCCCCTACCTCAGCAGTAAAAACAGTCTCTCCCTGCCTGGAGATCTGAACTCATTTGTTTTGTTTCCAGGAGAGTTACTGGAAATGTTCAATGGGATATTTATGTTCAAAGGGATGGCCACCAATTAGAGCAGCTACTAGGTCAAACAAATTACCACTTGTATCATGCTTAATAATCCTTCCAATGCCACCAGCTCTTTCAATCTACTTGAGCAAAATCCCTCTCTTGTCCTTCATTATTCTGCGTCACCAGATAGTTGCCTCTATTTGTTCTTACCTCAGAGTAATGCTGATTGTTTCCATATATCCTGTCTGAAGTGGTTGGAGTGGACTATTTTAGTGCTCTCTGCAGTGGGCATGGGCTTTATTTTTATTTTTTTTTAAAGAAAAAATAATCCTGTAAGTGATTTTATCACATGAAACATACAACAAGCTCTTAAAAAAAGATCCTGCTGTAACACGAACAAAATGTCCTTTCCCATCTTGTTGCTAAATGCCACCCTCTATCTAGCCACGCTTTTTTTATTCCAGTCTCTTGAATTTTCATTTGTACATCTCTCCAAGGAGAGAAACAAGCAACATACGTTAAATGCAGCTGTTGGCTTGACAAGCTTTTTCCCCCTTGCTCTCTCTGTCCTTGCATAGCACGCTGCAGGCAGGTAAAAGTTGGCTCAAATTTTTCCAAAATAGTGAAAAAAGTAGATACAACAGATTTTGGGTCCATTATATGAAAGAGAAAGAGCCTCTTCTGAGCAGAGAGGAAAGAGAAGGACATCTCCTCTGTTTGCTTGAGAAGTCTCTTTCAAAGCTGAATGCGACAGGTCAGATGAATTTATTGTGCTAGAGGGAGACGAGAGAAAACTAGTGTTTTGCATAAGGCAGCAGTGAAAGCATGGGGGACATGTTACTGCCTGCTGTTTCTTAAAGGGTTTGACCTAAAACACATCAGAAAATACATGGGCTGACACATTCACTCCTTAAATCTCACTTTAGACATGTTTTACTAATTTCAAAGTAATAGAATTTATGACCAGAGCTTCCAAGAAATGGCCCATACTCTGCCCATAGTGTTTGTTCAAACCATGGTTTACTGGCTTACAATGGGTAACTGTGCCTAAAGGGACCTGTCAGCAGCATGAGAGGTAGGATTTCTGTGCATGGTCAGTACTTGCTCTCTCTTGTCTCTGCTTGGTGGCGGGGGACTGGCAGCCCTGCCTGGACAATACCCCGGGCTGCCTGTCAGCCAGGTGCCACAGCAATGCTTTTCCTTACACTGCTTCCCAAGCTCCCTCCCTCTTCTACCAAGTCAGTACTTTCAACAGCCTCTCTCATGCAGCAAGCACCTTCCCTGGACCTCAGTCTTCTAGCAGGTCACTGCATCATACCAGGATCACTTGCAAAACACTTTCTTTGGGGCATGGGGGCAACTGCTGCAGTAAAATGTCAGATGATCCAGATGTGTGCAGCATGGCTGCTTCACTTGCCCCTCACTGGACTGGCAGAGGAGACACAGCATCGCTTATTACACCACACACACACAGTATTGATATTTTCCCACACCAGGGCAAGTGCAACCTGTCTACTCCAGCCCTGACTATACCTACACATACTTTTACACCAGTCCAGGGAAGCAGAGGGCCAAGCAATGATCTTGTGTTTAGATTAGACACCTCCTGTTCAGAGGAAAGGCATTGAATGCACATACAGCTGTGTGCGGCAGAAGAGATCCTGACCTTAGGGCAATACAGGTATGTGGTCAGCTCCAACAACCTGAAGGGTAACTGAAAACCTCGTGCATGGGCTGGATTGCTGCAAGAAAAAATGCCGTTTTTTACAATATGCAGAGTTGGTGGTCTCTGCTGCAGCCGCCTCTCTGGACCAGACGGCTGCTCAGGCTGTTACTCCTGGCACACCATTCCACTTATTCCCCAAGCTTTACATCGCCCGGGTGGCAAGCCTGCCTGTTGTCTTTCATGCTTCTCATGCCTGTTTGCAAATGGATGGTGCACCAAGGAAAGGTCAAAGGTGTGTGTTTCTAAGAAGACATCTGCAGCCCATCGCCCCTCAGCTGGAGAATGAGGGCAACCGTGGCCAAGCGTCCTACGCTTCAGATATATTTTCACAAGGATACCACACATATGGTAATTGCCCTTTGCTGAAGTACAGCTCAGGCAGGTGTCACACAGCTCTGCTCCTGAAGGGATTTCTAATCTCCCACCAGCCAGCATTGTTGGGGATTTTTGTAGGATGAGAGACACAATATTGGTCATCTGAATAATACACATCTGAACAACACACATACATGTAAACTACAGCTCAGGTGTGTGTACTAGGAAAGAATATGACTGAAAGAAGGTTGATCTTGTTCTGATTTTACTTTTCATTAAGATTGTATTAAACTCAAATCCAAACTTTTCAGAGGAAAACTACCATGCTTGTGTGTGAATTGTATATACAACTTCCACTCAAATCACTTTCAATGTTATAGAACATATTAATCTGATGCAATTTTTCAGAAAGTTTTCTCTCTTGAATTAAACAATAGGTTCAGGAGGTATTTTTCAAATGTTTTCTTACACAGAAGAAAAAACAGCCAGGAAAAGTGAAATGTTTTATCACGAACCAGCATCACCCATGAGACTTAGGCTGAGAAACTCACCCATCAGTAAGCCATTAATTGTTCTTGTGTCAGACTGCTTGCTTGGCCTACCAACTGTCCTGAGGTTCAGAGTATAGAAGTGACCTCCTAAAAATGACAGGGTTTCATTATCTCACCCTCTGAAGCTTTGTGCAAGCACCTGTTTAAGAAGAGCACGTGAAAGTCACTGGTTTTGTACACCACCAAGGTATGCTGCGGTGTTTGTGCCAAGCAATGCCAGGACCACCCCCGGGCAGGCCTTTTGCAGGGATTAGACTGAGGTACCAAGGGATAGATCAGGCATCACCCAAAACCTGGTGATGGTAGCCAAAGCAATCTGGATTTATGGGAACCAAACCCATTTCTGCATCAAGAGCCATGACTCTCCAGCTGCTCAGCCCAGCATGGCTTTGATCTTCTTGAGCCTGCTTAGGCTCCACCCCTAACCCTAATATTTGGGGTAACAGGACACATGGGGATGTGTTGAAAAACACTATTGCCCACAGCAGTTTTGAAAGCAGGATTTAGAGGCATTGAGGAACCATCTCAAAGGGCAGTTTATGAGCGTATGCAAGCTCATCCTGCCCTTCCCTGGCGCCCCAGAGGCAGAGGAGGTATTTCTGCCATACTGGGAGCCATCCAGTTTGGAGACAGGGAAGAGGGAGCCCACTCTGCCAGCAAACAATCTGCCAACCTACTCTTAAGGACATCAAACATTTTACCTATTTGCAAATCATAACATTAAAAGCATAATCACAACTATTATGAAGGAGCCATGACTCCTTTGCTAGTTAATATAATTGCCACAGTGAGTGCAGTGAACTGTCAAGAAGTTGTTTTACTGCAGTCTTTAACCGAAGAAAATGTTGTTACAGATTGTTGACAGATTTCACCTGCAGACTCCCCTCCGAGAGGGGCAGCTGAGTGCAACAGGCAGAAAGCAAAAACCTGGGCCAAAGTGAACCAGAAGGTTTTTTATTTTAGAAACAAGGGCTTCTATTCCTTTTGTTGTAAGCAGATGAAAACCTACGTCACAGATCCCCATCTCCTTGGATTTCAGGACTGGGATTATATAACATGAGAGTCTGGGTGTTGGAAAAGGTCTGATTACCTCCTGGGCAAAAACTAAAACTCTTCCATTTCCTCTGCATACACAGTTGGGGCCTCTAAGAGGCAACACGTGTGAGTCAGTTCAGATGAAGCAGAAGTGGTTCCCCACAAGGAGGGAAATTTCACTTTGTCGTAACAGCTGGTGTGAGTCCAGGATCAATTCTGCAAATGTGAACCCTGTCCGGAAATACAGCTTTTAGGGGAAAAGACCTTGAAAGAGACACAAATTGGCAGCCCTTTTTGCCACTAGATGGGGATGGCTGACAATGAATTGGTGCATGTTCTCAGTCCCAGACCCGGCGCACTTGAGCAGTTCACACTCTTCCCACCGTTCAGGTCCCACTTCAGGGCTTGTGTATGCCACTTCAACGTGCCCTGCTGTGGCCAGAGACAGCCGACTCTACCTGACCTCAGCTAGAGTTATATGTTCACCAAACACACGAAAGTGTAATTTAATTGACGAGAGATGATGATGAATGGAGACCAACAAATGATGTGCTACAGCTGGTCACTTGAGGTACTATCAGTAGCAGAACCAATCCCAAAATCACACAAACTGAACGTTAATTAAGATTTCTTTTTTCTGACAGAGACAAACGTGCACAATATCCACCACAGTCCACTGGCAAAAGGCAGTTTCCTGGAACAGCAGCCAAAGACCAAGACACAGAGCAGGCTGGCAAAGTGCAGGGAATCCATCGCAGGAAGAGGAACATGCTGACAGCAGGGGCCGAGCACGCCCCTCACCACCCGTGTCAGGCAGCCCTTGCCTGGCCACAAACCTCCTGGGCCACGGGCATCCATGCAGCTGCCACAGTGCAGGGCCAAGCCCCTTCCCCATCCCACCCCCTTCTGTCAGCTTAGCAGCTACTGCCTTTCCTATTAAGCACATGATATTCTCCTTCTTCCTAACCCTAATTAAGCAGTTTTATTCTTATTATAGAAACAAAGTCTACTTGGAACAAAACAGCAATTTTCTCTTGTAAAATGATGATTTTCTGAAAGGCATAAGAGGACTAATGCACTCGGGAACAACTAATGACTACATGTGAAATGTCCCTTTGCTTTTAGTGTGTTCCCATCTGCTTCTCGGTGCCCTGTCAGAGCCTGCACCTATGGAGTCTACTGAAGACCATCCCAGCCAGTAAAGGTACCTTTAAAACAAGGGGGCTGCAGGCGTGAACGTTAATTAAGATTTCTTTTTTCTGACAGAGACAAACGTGCACAATATCCACCACAGTCCACTGGCAAAAGGCAGTTTCCTGGAACAGCAGCCAAAGACCAAGACACAGAGCAGGCTGGCAAAGTGCAGGGAATCCATCGCAGGAAGAGGAACATGCTGACAGCAGGGGCCGAGCACGCCCCTCACCACCCGTGTCAGGCAGCCCTTGCCTGGCCACAAACCTCCTGGGCCACGGGCATCCATGCAGCTGCCACAGTGCAGGGCCAAGCCCCTTCCCCATCCCACCCCCTTCTGTCAGCTTAGCAGCTACTGCCTTTCCTATTAAGCACATGATATTCTCCTTCTTCCTAACCCTAATTAAGCAGTTTTATTCTTATTATAGAAACAAAGTCTACTTGGAACAAAACAGCAATTTTCTCTTGTAAAATGATGATTTTCTGAAAGGCATAAGAGGACTAATGCACTCGGGAACAACTAATGACTACATGTGAAATGTCCCTTTGCTTTTAGTGTGTTCCCATCTGCTTCTCGGTGCCCTGTCAGAGCCTGCACCTATGGAGTCTACTGAAGACCATCCCAGCCAGTAAAGGTACCTTTAAAACAAGGGGGCTGCAGGGGATCCATCCTCTCCACAGGGAGAGGCCTTCACCCTGCAGCCAGCCCTGGAGCAAAGGGCTTTGCTACCAGGGCAGAAAGGCATGGGCAAAGGAAGGGAGAGAGGATGGACCACGGGTAGGAACCATGGCAAGAGAGACACTCCCTGCAGTCCTGTGCCTGGAAGGATCCTGCTCAAGTCCCAGGCCAATTGTAAGGGTGTGCAAGGTGACCAAAGCTATAACAAACTCTCACCTAGGTGAGGTATTAATGATGAATTCGATGTACCCATTACACACATCATTATTACACTGATCAGTTTACTATGTGTACAAGCCTGATGATCAACAGTTTCTTGCCCCAAGAAAGCTTCAAGGGGCTTTACAGTTGCAAATACACATTAAAAACATTGGGTTTTTTTTCTAAACAACATGATATACTCTGAAAAGGTTTTGATCCAGCTGGCATAGCTCCCTCCTTCACTCCAGAAATTACTCCACTCTTTTCCAATGTTTCAAGGGCTACCTTCTTCTGCTTGGACCACCAGTGCCCAAGGAGGGGGGACAGGTCTGCCTGGCTGAAGTGACCCACAAGCAGCCCCAGAGAGTGACATGCTGGTACAAATGCAGTATTTGCCACTCACAGAGAAATATACAGGCAGAGATTTGTTTTTATGAAACATTAGTAATTGTAGATAACAAATCAGAACAAATCCTATATTCACACAAATTACCAGCTGGGAATAGCTGACCCATTTTATATATAATCTTGGCACAAAATCTTGACTATGAAATTTGAGGCAGATTGGTTTCCCTTTGGTCAACTTGGAAAGAAATAAATTTAAAACATGTTAGTAAGGGGCTCAGAACAAGGGTTTCTTTCCACTTTAACTCAGGCTGTCTTGTTCTTCTTACAGTAATAAAGGGACTAAAATCTTCTGCAAGGGTCCTGTTTAGGTTATCTGCAGTTCAGTTTCCCATGGAAGTAAATACAGGTGACTAACACAGTTTGAACCTGTCCTTTGAGTGCTGTACTATGAGTGTGATGAGTGCTATTCTCCTGGCTACCCTGCTCTAAAACCAACATGAGAGAGCTCCATCAAGCTTTTCCAGCCACACATATCACACTGCGCAGGTAACTACGCGGCAGTGCACAATTTCTGAAGACTGCACTCAGAAGAGAGGTAACCACTCCATGCCAGGATATACACATCTTATAGCAAAAATCCTAAAGCATTTCTAATTTGAATTGACCTACCAAACCTCTGGACCACCAGTCCCTGCAGTTTAACAAGCATTTGTGACTATTGTGTCATTGTAGGGGCTGTCCTACATTTTCAGGGAGTCACAGCAAACCTGGCTATTGCTGGCTTCTCCTTTAGAATTTGAAAGTGGAGCTCTAAGTTACTGGCTGTACCTCCTGTTTAAATATATGAGATTTTTTAAATGAAAGTGCAGGCTAATGAGAAAATTATAACCTGTTCTAGAGATGTTACAGATGAATCGGAACAACAGAACTACATCACAAGTTGGCCAAAAATTCAGCTGAGCCCCTGAACACAGTCTAAACCAACACAAGCTTTTTCTAGCAAATTAGACGCAGTCTTCTGGAGACCAAATGGACACCAAACTGTAGCCTATCTTCCAGTCTTTTTCTAGAAGGATACTAAGACCTAACACTGTGTCCTCCTCTCATCTCCAGCTTCAAAAATCATATAGTGGAGCTACAACTACCAGCAAACATCACCTTTACCTTTGTGCAAAGGATGCAATTCAATGCAAACTTTTAATCAGCATCTGTATGCAGAAAAATTTCTATTTTAAGTTACACACAAAAAGAGGCCTGAGAGCAGAGGCCTGAGGCCATTGATTCACTGTAACAGAACAGCATGCCTATTTACAAGTGTATAATTTCTAGTTGGTAAAGATTTGAGGTGAGGGAATACAAGCAGACAACTCCCAGGTTACCAGAAGGGAGGGCTACACACAAGAGACAGGTCTAATATTCAGAGTACCTACTGACAATAACAATGTAAACCTGTCACTAACTGTAGCTTGCAATGAACAGTGGCAATGGGGTTCTTGGGAACTGGATGAACTCACATAGCTTGTTATTTTAAATAAATACTGTAATTGATATGAAATCCCAGCAACTAAAATATGAAAACCAGTATGAACTACCAGGTTTTTTTGGGATGGAAAGAATTATCCATCGCTATCCAAAGGATAGTTTGGCTTTCATACACTTGTATATAAAATATGAGTCACTTCACATCATCTTGCCTCTGACTCTTTGCAAAGCACAGAGGTTGTGTTAGTGGTGTTTAACCTAACTGCAGGTATTCTGAGTTTAGTTTGTGTGGGATGAAAAGAAATACTAGCCTTTTGCTTAAAAGGAGAGAAAATGTAGATTTATATTGATACAATGAGAGCAAGGCAAGGAAGAGTACATAAGCAACTGCATTATGAAATTCTTAATATCAAATACTAGAGGAGAGAACTATGGGTATTTATCTTCTTATGACAACGGAACCAGCCCCAGTCCTACAAGAGAAGATGGCTGATTTGACTTGCAATCCCCCCAGGAAGGTTCTGCATGAGCTACCCTGGTGCACAGCCAAGTGGATAACCTGAATCTGTAGGCTGCATACAGATCTGTAGCACTTCAAAATGTACACAGTCTCCTGCCTTGCAGCAGTGTCCCTGTTGCTGCCCTGAGTTTGTACCTGATGCCCCGAGGGAGAGGCAGGGAGTATCAGAAAGCCCGGCCTCCTGCTGCTCACCCATTCTGACACTTCTCTGCTTAACTTTCCCCACTTAAAAAATTAGAATAACAATTAGTCCATTGAACACTTTCAGCCCTTTTGATGGAGGTTGCTACGATTACCACATCACTATTGTGGGGTATTAGATAAGCCTCACTGCTCTGCAGCACTGTCTAGGTGACTAATTTGTCCATTTTACAGACAAACTGGGATACTGAGATGCTAAGACAATAAGTTGGCATAAGAAGGGAAAAGACACATGATTCATTTTCAGTTTCCTCCCCTTTAGCAGCTACCAAATGCTCATGGGAGTACAGAGGGCCCCATCTTAGCAGCTGCCTTAAATTGTAAGTGCACTCACTCATTTTAAAGAAATTTATAATACTTCTCGGTCAAATACCATGTGCATTTTTAACTTCTAAAGCTGACATCAACTTCAGTGCTTTGCAGCAAACTGCCAACAGCTGGCAGTGAGCTGGCTGCTGCCTCTACCAAAGAAGATTAATGCCAAATAATATTGACTGGAGGTAAAAGACCTAATTCTACTTCTAGCTACACTGGTACAAAACTGGAGTAATGTTGTCTACAAAAGATGAATACAATGGTGTACAAATATTACAGTCAGAAAGCATAAGGCTCAGAGGAATTGTTGGTGTATTTTTTTGCAAGGACAGATATGTTTGGAAACTAATGGAATTGTTAAACTAGCTATAAAGATTTCCAATGGCAAAGCAACATTACTTCCTATAATTTCAGCTGCTGCAAATAAATGCAAATATAACACATTTAAATTTGTTTAGTAATTACTCAAAAAGGTTATTTGCAGTCTGTAAAGTAATAAGCCTCTAAGTTTTATCGGTAGCATGTGATTTGACTAGCTGCAAAACAAGCAAAATATATTGCAAGGTGAAATTCCTTTTTTACCCCCTCTAACAAAAGCTCTCCTAACCCCTTAAGCTAGAATAGTTGCAACAGGAAAAGGCCTTTAAAGGGGTTACTTGAGTTTTGTTGTTTCTTCTTGATTGTTTTTACAGATCAGATTTCCAAGTCTGCTATGTACCATTTCTTGTTAGGCAAATGCACAAAAGAACATTCACAATTAGTGGAGTAATTATAAGTGTTACAAAAAAAAAAAAAAAAAAAAAAAAAAAAAAAAAAGAGCCAAATCTAAAATATTAACATCATCTTATTTCGCATATCTGCTCAGCCTCTTGTGAGCTGCATTTTAGTGTCTCAGGCAGGCAGTTTATTTGTGAAGAGAATTTAGAAGTACAGGAGACTGACTTCCCCTTAGTTTTCCCTTTTCTTCCTGTCATGAAGTGAGAAGGTACTAGATGGAATTTTCTAAATTTCTAAATAAAAATACACAAATGGTGGAGAAATTTTAAGGGTTAAAAAAAAAAAAAAAAAAAAAAAAAAAAAAAAAAGCTCACAGTAGCTGTAAGCACCGCACAGAGTCCCCTTGGGCCCCTGCTTGCTGTTCATCAGCAGAGGCCTTCTTTAGATGCACTCAGGAGTCGTCAAAGGTGCAAGGAGTTCAACTGTCCTACAGCTTCTCCTTACTGAAACCCAGCCACTCAAACCCACCTAGACAGTGAGGAGAACAGGCAGGACATGTGCAGGCATGGGGCTTTCAGGTGTCTGTGCAGGCCACCCCAGCTCTCCTGGCATGTTCAGACCACAGAGAATGGTCTCACCCCACATACACACCTCTGTTAGACAGAGGAGCTGTGCCAGGAGGGATGAGGCTGGGACAACCAGCTCACAGGCAGCAGCTGATGGGGTCAGTATCTCCAGTCATTTGGACCACCTTCTCCTTCAGCCTCTTTCTGGGGCTTTTTAAAGAGAACACTGCTTTCTGAATTTAATGAGATTTAATTGCCTTTCCTTGAACTGACGCCAAGTGAGAACTTGTTTGCAGCATGCCTTGGGCCAGCTGGGGGAAGCCACACCCTTGCCCAAGCACCTCTCTGACCTTCATCCTTCCCTAGAACAGGACAAGGCACTCATATGTCGAGTGTCTGTGTGAGACTGGAACTGTATGTATGGCCACCAGGTTACAAATTCAGGCTGCTTGCCACATGCAACTGGGGAGGAGCTGCCATACAGGCTGAGATGGCAGAGAAAGGGACTGCAGCTTTGCCCTCAACATGCTTTCTGCTCAGCAGGCAGCTATCCTATGGTAGTCCAGTTTTTGAGACTACTCAGAACCAGCTGAGTGTCAGTTGGACATGAAGAGACAGACTAACTTGTCTGTAGACTAGCAAATTATTTGGTGGTACTTTAAAGTGGCCCTTTTCTACTGGTAAGCTAAACTTAAATACTTTTTTCAGCTCCTCTTCCCCAACCAGCAGTGAGCTCAAGGATGTGACGGACCATGCAGAAGGCCTGGGCAGAGTACCCTGCATAGGGATCTCATCCACAGACAACAGCACAGCCTCACAGACCTGCTGTGAATGGGCTGACCCTGGCACCCCATGCAACTATGAGGAGGACAGAGTGTGTGATGTGAAACCTTGTCTTCCTCACTCCAAATACTCTCAGTATCAGGAAATTAACAAAAATGGAAGGAATACCCAAAGGACTACAAATATCCCCATTGTTGTATCTGATTTGGACCTGGAGTGTTTCCCAGCTTCAGTCTAGCCACTCGATAATCTGAAGTGGGTAATGCTACATAAATTACTCATTATTCCCACCAGATGAGCTGTCAAAGGTTGCGGAAACTAGTTCATGTTCACTTCACCTCTCTCTGCTTGCTCTTTGCAGTTACTTACTTTCCACTCTATTATGGTCTGTTAAAACGCTTCTGTCTCAAGATGCTGAGAGAGAGAGAGAGAGAAAGGGAGGGAGGGAGAGAGAAAGAGAGAAAGAGAGAAAGAGAGAAAGAGAGAAAGAGAGAAAGAGAGAAAGAGAGAAAGAGAGAAAGAGAGAAAGAGAGAAAGAGAGAAAGAGAGAAAGAGAGAAAGAGAGAAAGAGAGAAAGAGAGAAAGAGAGAAAGAGAGAAAGAGAGAAAGAGAGAAAGAGAGAAAGAGAGAAAGAGAGAAAGAGAGAAAGAGAGAAAGAGAGAAAGAGAGAAAGAGAGAAAGAGAGAAAGAGAGAAAGAGAGAAAGAGAGAAAGAGAGAAAGAGAGAAAGAGAGAAAGAGAGAAAGAGAGAAAGAGAGAAAGAGAGAAAGAGAGAAAGAGAGAAAGAGAGAAAGAGAGAAAGAGAGAAAGAGAGAAAGAGAGAAAGAGAGAAAGAGAGAAAGAGAGAAAGAGAGAAAGAGAGAAAGAGAGAAAGAGAGAAAGAGAGAAAGAGAGAAAGAGAGAAAGAGAGAAAGAGAGAAAGAGAGAAAGAGAGAAAGAGAGAAAGAGAGAAAGAGAGAAAGAGAGAAAGAGAGAAAGAGAGAAAGAGAGAAAGAGAGAAAGAGAGAAAGAGAGAAAGAGAGAAAGAGAGAAAGAGAGAAAGAGAGAAAGAGAGAAAGAGAGAAAGAGAGAAAGAAAGAAAGAAGGAAAGAAAGAAGGAAAGAAAGAAGGAAAGAAAGAAGGAAAGAAAGAAGGAAAGAAAGAAGGAAAGAAAGAAGGAAAGAAAGAAGGAAAGAAAGAAGGAAAGAAAGAAGGAAAGAAAGAAGGAAAGAAAGAAGGAAAGAAAGAAGGAAAGAAAGAAGGAAAGAAAGAAGGAAAGAAAGAAGGAAAGAAAGAAGGAAAGAAAGAAGGAAAGAAAGAAGGAAAGAAAGAAGGAAAGAAAGAAGGAAAGAAAGAAGGAAAGAAAGAAGGAAAGAAAGAAGGAAAGAAAGAAGGAAAGAAAGAAGGAAAGAAAGAAGGAAAGAAAGAAGGAAAGAAAGAAGGAAAGAAAGAAGGAAAGAAAGAAGGAAAGAAAGAAGGAAAGAAAGAAGGAAAGAAAGAAGGAAAGAAAGAAGGAAAGAAAGAAGGAAAGAAAGAAGGAAAGAAGGAAAGAAGGAAAGAAGGAAAGAAAGAAGGAAAGAAAGAAGGAAAGAAAGAAGGAAAGAAAGAAGGAAAGAAAGAAGGAAAGAAAGAAAGAAAGAAAGAAAGAAAGAAAGGTCCAGAAGGTCACAATAAAAGCCAAAGCAATCGTTCTTTCTTCATGAGCTCATCGTTCCACCCCACAGCCACCAAACTGCCTTCACAGGGTTACCACAAGTACAGATACAGGTATCCAGCCCAAGGACTGCAGGAAAACCTAGATTAAGAAGAGTCAGGGCAGCTCTGAGGCAGAACTTGTGCATTTCTTAAGTTGCAGCTACTTGTATTTATTTTCAAAGAAAATCACAAATGCCAGAGTATTTCGTACATATCAATTGTTACTGCTTCGCTGCAGCTCCGGTATCTGCTCAGCACAACGAGGAGCTCCAGCCGCCAGGCCAATCAGCCTTTGCTGATTTACAACTAAAGTAAAACCTCACTTTTATTTTTCTAAATTAATCATTAATCTTTGATGTTTGTAATTAGTCACTAGAACCTATATTTCTGTCTGAACTTCATCCCTAAGATTTCCTGTTTGTTGTTGCTTCCACGTTGCAGACAGCACAAGTGGCAGAGTGCTATAGCTCTTGAAAAGGATGTTTTTACATATGGCTCTGCCCCAAACACCTGGAAGTACTTGTAGCCCTGGAAAGGCAAGCCCAAATACTGGGTGGCCCTGGAAAGCCAAATGTCATTTCAAGTTTGCAAATGCTTCCTGTCATCACTTTTGGGCCAGACCACAGCTCCAGAGTGAGCTGACCCTAGGGGTAGGAGAGACAAAGTTTGAACCCAGGATGAAATCTGGCACCTCTCTCATTATAGTGTTGTTTCCAGCATGCCATTGGCTGGCACACCTCTACACAAGCAGCCGCTCTGTGCTGCACAGCATCAGGCAACACCTTCAATTTTTCTGTAATTGCAACACAGTGCAATTCTTGTCAAATGCCATATGTCCCAGGCCCTTTAGCAAAGGGTGTTCAGCACAGTAAGGCACCTCAGCAGCACTCTCCAGCTGGGAGGCAACCAGGACCCCAGAACAGAAGTAGTTTGAAGGCTCGGGGATCATCCCAGTACTATGTCCCTAAGGGCAGTGGTAGCAATGAGGACATCTGACCCAGGAGGGAGCCCTACATCTCCATCTCACCAGCACAACAGTCAGAAAACAACACTGAGTGATGGCTGGCCCTGTGCTGCTCTCCTTTTCTCAGCAGAGAAGCTGCAGCCAAATGTGAACATCATCTTGCCAGCCAGCTGGATGCAGGACAGCTCCAGACTACGCAGAATAGAAGGAAAATGGGGTTGGGAAGGCCCCACAGAGGTCATTTACTCCAGTTCCTCATTCCCAAGACAGGATCAATTTTCTTCTCATCATTCTTGGCACACTAAGAAAGAGAGAAGAATAAAGAAACCAAACCTCAGGGAACTGGGGCAGGCTAAGTGTAACTACGAAAGTGCAGTCTGACCAGGAACAAGGCTGAATGTGCTTATTCTAGAAAACCATGCCACAAAAACAGTGTCAGGAACTTTAATTCTTTTTTAAAATAAACAAATCTGGAAGCATTAAAATCCCGAATATGGGTTGAGAACTACTTCATAATCTTTACTCACCTACCTAGTCAACTGATAAGGAAACGCATCGTATCACATCCTAATAAGCAGTATGCAAATATTTTTGTAATCTAGTGCTAATGACAACAAATATTATTAACGTCATTTGGCACACTATTGTAAAAATAATATTTAACAATGTAATAACTAAAGTTGTAGCAAATGATGTATTTAGCTAATTGTATGCAATTAAATTAGAATTAAAAAGGGGATGTTTCATAATCTTCCTTGCTTTTCACTAAAAATCTAAGCAGGAAATTCAATAAATGAAAGCTGCTGGAAAATCATGGGAAGCATCAAGCGCTAGATTAATATAGTACAAAGCATCATATGTTGTTCATCTAACTCTATTAAAAAACACACCAAGTTTCAATCTTCGGACATTTTATACTGAGCTAAACTTTAGGGGTTTTTTTCCCAATTCCTCACCCTATCCATTATATCACCCAGGCTTAAATCTGTTGCATCATTATATCCAGCAATATGGAAAAAATAATAATAATAAAAAAAATCACATGTATGTGATGAAATGTCTGTGTTTGGACTGTGAAGGCACTGCAGATCCAGTACTGTACTGCATCTTGAACTTCTCCCTATAGCATGCACGTGTGCCCCTTGCACTTCTGCCAATAGCTGGTAATACACATGGGCAAAAATACAAGTGTTAAAAACTGCAGCACAGTTTCTGTTAGGAGTTTGTTCTTTGCTGCACCACTGGCGGTGAACGGCTTGTGTGACTATCAAATGCCTGGATGTGCTCATGCTTTTGGACAGAAGGACTGGGAGCTCATCCTGTAACTGACACTTTTTGCAGATAGTTATTTCAAGGATTTCTCTGCAGGCATTGCACCAGCTTTGTACATGCAACTGTTCTTGCAGTACTTGTAACTCAATAATGAAAAACTGTGCATACAAATTCGGTCACAAAGGATACAAATGAACAACTTACCTGCACATTAAAAACAGATAAAACCGGTTGCTTATGCAGCACCATTTTTTCATTGTCTCTGTTGTTTTGGGAAACACATCCGCCCCTCTGAATGCAGGAACCTACAACTGACCCTACTACTTAGAGAGGTGGAGCTTCGCATTCACCTCTTGCTCTCTCTCACATACACAGGGGAGCCCTGCCCCAACTCCTGCTGCGGTCACAAGTGGTATCAGTGCTGACTACAAAGGAAGCTGGATCAACCCTACACACTACGCATTTCAGATTGCGTAGTTTCAGCATAAAGCTTTGGCAACACATCAGGACTTATTTCCTGATGACTCCAGCTGCCATTTCTACTGTTTCGTGTAGGAATCCAGCTCAGCAGAAAGCTTTGGTAATGCATTTGGACTTTTGTAAGGACATGGCTCTTTTCATCTGCAAAGACTGACAGCCTTCTGTTACTCCTGTCTGATATTCTGAAAATGACAAGTTTGCTTGCATTTGGTAAACCCACCACCTGCATTCAGAGATTCCCCCTGGGACCTAAGGAGCAGTGGCAGTTAATGGCAAATGAGCTGCTTGTCTGCTCATTAAATCTTATTTCTAGCTCAAACTCACAAAAAACTTTTTCCATGTCTGTGCTTGCTACCTGCCAGAGGGACCGGGCGCTATGGAGGTGGGAGGGACAGGCATTGCACAGCAGGAACCTGCAGAGGAGTCATCTCACTATCCCTGCCTCCAGCCATGTCCACTGAGCCAAGGGGCTCTACATGTGGGACCCCATGGTGCCAGAAAATGACTAAAGCATGGGAATCATCTTCCTGTCAGGCTTTGTCCCATTGAAGAGAAACCTTGAGGATCCCACATGTTAACTCATTGTCTGTAAAACCTCTACTCAGGCACAGAGGATCTGAATCTGCTCTTAGATGCTTGTAGCCAGACTCAGTGCTCATTTCTAGTCTAGTAGGCATATCAAAGAGCGAAAGTTTTATTTCCTACTTAAAGAGAGAAACTGCTTTCACACACTGTTGTTATTTACCAACCTGCTGGAGACTGAGGGAAGGTCTCAGTCACCTGGCTTGGGGTCCCAGCTCTCAGGACCTCCTGCCACCCCCTGCCTCACCAGCACATTCTTCAACATCTTTTCACCCAACGGTGGCAACTCAATGAAGCAATGCCACAACTTAAAGTTATTTGCATTTCATTAACAACGACAACATTTATTTTAATACAGTTAAATCAGAGCAGCATTTAATTTAAACAAGATAGTTATTAAGCTAACCAAATATCAATTGATTGCTGAAGAAACCACATGGTGAAAAAAATAAGTTAAGAAATAAATCTTGTTGCCAGGCCATTAATGTAAAATCACATAAATAATAAACGTCTAATTAGGTTCTCTCTAATGAAGAGCTCCAACTGTTCATTGACATTCTCTGGCAGGGCTGATGCCTTCTGATATTGGCTGTTAGAGGAGAGGCACCTGATCCCAGTGCTCAGAAGGCTGTACAGACTGACACAGGTTGGGCAGGTGGGTTTAAAAAGGAGCTCAGCCTCCCCATGTGATGCCCAGTCGGGACAGCCTTGCTCCCAAGGGTGCCCTTGGGTGCCCAGAGGGGTGTGGAGCAAGGCTGTCCTGACAGGCCACTGGGTGCCCAGAGACCAGAAGCACCTTGCTTGGACATGGGTGAGTTGCCAAAAGGGATACACCATGAGGGGTCTGCTCCTCCCAGCACCAGGGGCTGGAAGGGTGAGGGGGTCATTCCCACCAACAGGTGCCACTTCTTAACCCCTTCTTTCTCAGCACAAGCAGGTCATCATACTTTCCTGCAAATTAGTGTGGAAAACCAAAACCAGTCAGTTGCAGCAGACAGAAACATTTCCAGTATGGCTAAGGACTGGTAATTTTCATCCATTTATATATGTGGATATAATTTTCAAGGGGTTTGTTTGTTTGCTTATTTAAACACAGATCTCTTAGGAGGTGTTATTTTCATAGCTTTTCTGACCATCTGCTCTGTCCAGCTGCACAAAACAGACCAAAAAATCTCACCCAGGCAACTCTGAATCAAGACTGTGAGTTCTGCTTAAGGGTATTGTATTACATGCAGCCTCAATTAAAAAAAATAAAAAAAATCACATGTATGTGATGAAATGTCTGTGTTTGGACTGTGAAGGCACTGCAGATCCAGTACTGTACTGCATCTTGAACAACTTCTCCCTATAGCATGCACGTGTGCCCCTTGCACTTCTGCCAATAGCTGGTAATACACATGGGCAAAAATACAAGTGTTAAAAACTGCAGCACAGTTTCTGTTAGGAGTTTGTTCTTTGCTGCACCACTGGCGGTGAACGGCTTGTGTGACTATCAAATGCCTGGATGTGCTCATGCTTTTGGACAGAAGGACTGGGAGCTCATCCTGTAACTGACACTTTTTGCAGATAGTTATTTCAAGGATTTCTCTGCAGGCATTGCACCAGCTTTGTACATGCAACTGTTCTTGCAGTACTTGTAACTCAATAATGAAAAACTGTGCATACAAATTCGGTCACAAAGGATACAAATGAACAACTTACCTGCACATTAAAAACAGATAAAACCGGTTGCTTATGCAGCACCATTTTTTCATTGTCTCTGTTGTTTTGGGAAACACATCCGCCCCTCTGAATGCACGAACCTACAACTGACCCTACTACTTAGAGAGGTGGAGCTTCGCATTCACCTCTTGCTCTCTCTCACATACACAGGGGAGCCCTGCCCCAACTCCTGCTGCGGTCACAAGTGGTATCAGTGCTGACTACAAAGGAAGCTGGATCAACCCTACACACTACGCATTTCAGATTGCGTAGTTTCAGCATAAAGCTTTGGCAACACATCAGGACTTATTTCCTGATGACTCCAGCTGCCATTTCTACTGTTTCGTGTAGGAATCCAGCTCAGCAGAAAGCTTTGGTAATGCATTTGGACTTTTGTAAGGACATGGCTCTTTTCATCTGCAAAGACTGACAGCCTTCTGTTACTCCTGTCTGATATTCTGAAAATGACAAGTTTGCTTGCATTTGGTAAACCCACCACCTGCATTCAGAGATTCCCCCTGGGACCTAAGGAGCAGTGGCAGTTAATGGCAAATGAGCTGCTTGTCTGCTCATTAAATCTTATTTCTAGCTCAAACTCACAAAAAACTTTTTCCATGTCTGTGCTTGCTACCTGCCAGAGGGACCGGGCGCTATGGAGGTGGGAGGGACAGGCATTGCACAGCAGGAACCTGCAGAGGAGTCATCTCACTATCCCTGCCTCCAGCCATGTCCACTGAGCCAAGGGGCTCTACATGTGGGACCCCATGGTGCCAGAAAATGACTAAAGCATGGGAATCATCTTCCTGTCAGGCTTTGTCCCATTGAAGAGAAACCTTGAGGATCCCACATGTTAACTCATTGTCTGTAAAACCTCTACTCAGGCACAGAGGATCTGAATCTGCTCTTAGATGCTTGTAGCCAGACTCAGTGCTCATTTCTAGTCTAGTAGGCATATCAAAGAGCGAAAGTTTTATTTCCTACTTAAAGAGAGAAACTGCTTTCACACACTGTTGTTATTTACCAACCTGCTGGAGACTGAGGGAAGGTCTCAGTCACCTGGCTTGGGGTCCCAGCTCTCAGGACCTCCTGCCACCCCCTGCCTCACCAGCACATTCTTCAACATCTTTTCACCCAACGGTGGCAACTCAATGAAGCAATGCCACAACTTAAAGTTATTTGCATTTCATTAACAACGACAACATTTATTTTAATACAGTTAAATCAGAGCAGCATTTAATTTAAACAAGATAGTTATTAAGCTAACCAAATATCAATTGATTGCTGAAGAAACCACATGGTGAAAAAAATAAGTTAAGAAATAAATCTTGTTGCCAGGCCATTAATGTAAAATCACATAAATAATAAACGTCTAATTAGGTTCTCTCTAATGAAGAGCTCCAACTGTTCATTGACATTCTCTGGCAGGGCTGATGCCTTCTGATATTGGCTGTTAGAGGAGAGGCACCTGATCCCAGTGCTCAGAAGGCTGTACAGACTGACACAGGTTGGGCAGGTGGGTTTAAAAAGGAGCTCAGCCTCCCCATGTGATGCCCAGTCGGGACAGCCTTGCTCCCAAGGGTGCCCTTGGGTGCCCAGAGGGGTGTGGAGCAAGGCTGTCCTGACAGGCCACTGGGTGCCCAGAGACCAGAAGCACCTTGCTTGGACATGGGTGAGTTGCCAAAAGGGATACACCATGAGGGGTCTGCTCCTCCCAGCACCAGGGGCTGGAAGGGTGAGGGGGTCATTCCCACCAACAGGTGCCACTTCTTAACCCCTTCTTTCTCAGCACAAGCAGGTCATCATACTTTCCTGCAAATTAGTGTGGAAAACCAAAACCAGTCAGTTGCAGCAGACAGAAACATTTCCAGTATGGCTAAGGACTGGTAATTTTCATCCATTTATATATGTGGATATAATTTTCAAGGGGTTTGTTTGTTTGCTTATTTAAACACAGATCTCTTAGGAGGTGTTATTTTCATAGCTTTTCTGACCATCTGCTCTGTCCAGCTGCACAAAACAGACCAAAAAATCTCACCCAGGCAACTCTGAATCAAGACTGTGAGTTCTGCTTAAGGGTATTGTATTACATGCAGCCTCAATTTGAAGACTTTAAGTGATAGAAAACCTACTGAATCCAACACAAGTTGCCCTGATGGTTAACCATGCCCGCTGTGAAAAATGTGTGCTGCCTTCTGAGCCTGAAATTGTTTAGCTTTAATATTTATTCACTGACTCTTCTTGGTGCCTTCTTCTGCCAGGTAAAAAAAAATTACCAACAATCAGAAATAAATTATTTGGTCCTGAAACTGCCCGAGGACTAAGGTGTAAACAAATTGAGAGCAAACCAAACAGGTTTGTCTGGTTAGAGACAACAGCCACAGGTGGCCCTTTCTTTGCCAGCCCCAGCAGTCCCTCAGCCTCTGCCTCCCAGGGGCTGAAGCAGAGCCTGCCATGGGACAGGGCAAGGGCTCTTCTCTCTGCCAGCATGTTTTTGGAGGGACACCATAGCAATTTTAAAGAAACAGAGTCAGAAGGCCAGCTTACTGGAATGCAAATGAGCCTCCCAGTAGAAAAGTGTTTTGTTTGTTTGTTGGTTTGGTTTTGGTTTTTTTGTGTTTGTTTTTTTACTAAGTGTAATCCACACCTTGTATACCACTCACCCTTAAAAAATAGTAACTGAAAAGAAGCCTGTGCACAGCCCATGCCCTCAGATAACCCCCACAAAAATGCACTTCCTACAGAAAGAATTTCCTATTCAGGCACATAATCCTTCTTGCAACTGGATCAGTGGAGGAGGGCGAGTTGTTTTCGGTTCTCTTTTGGTTTACAGATAGCCAACAGGTTCTGCATATTAACATTTGGTGAGTGCCCAGTGAGAAGCTGCTGTCTCTGCCAGAGCAGTGGAAGCCCTCAGGCAGAGAGCTCCTCTGCCTGAATCATATCAGGGAGGCGGCACCGAAAGGCTGTCACCTCCAGTGGACAGGCACTGGCGGCAAGGGATGAAAGACTGGAAGGTACATGGGGAAGCTTGGACTCAGGCAAGCATGTCCCCTTGCTCCCTGCAACCTCTGGGGGAGCTTTTTCAAGGTCAACTGCAATACAAAGTAAACCTCAATGGATTAGTCATGCTCATTAGATAACCTGGACCTGCACCATTACATTCTTGCAGTAAATGTGGCTGCAGTTCACATCAAGACATAAGGACTCATATAGCTGAAAGCACCTTTCCACTAAGGAGAAAGAACCTGTCCAGGGGATCAAACGCTGATAGAGGCTAATTTTGCACAATTTTGCTGTACCATGTGGAGGCAATGAAGCCACCACAGCTATGAGAGTAGTGTCCCATCTCTACATGACCCTGCCACGTGATGTGCAGCACCAAAGCTGCCTCTCTCCACCCTGCTTATTCGCACACAGGGAGCAGGCCCCAAACAGAGGCTGAAACAACCCAGCACATACACTCCTAATCACAATAAAAGCAGTGACCTGGATTTGTTGGTGTTACATTACACAGATCAGAAGCTGTGATTTCTAAGAGGGAAGCAGCTGGTTTGGAATATGATCTATTTTTCCAGGAGGATGTGATAAATACTTTTCAGCTAATTATATTGTGCCAAACCATAAGGAAATCATCTCCAAAGAGGAGAGCCTGTAAAACACTCAGGAATTTATACCAAATTTAAGCTTGACAGTGAGCACAGGGCAGGACGGGTGATGGCCACAAGGGATCCAGCCTGCCTCAGATGAATCCCTGCACCAGGACTACAGCTTCAGTGGTAGGCAATGTGGGGTAAACCAAACTTTTTTCTTGCATCTTTCCATCACTGCTTTTCAAACAAAGCAACTTAAACACATATGGTAAGAGAACTAAGCAATTAAATAGAAAACATAACAGACTTTGTGTAGTATAAATGAAATAGCTGTTGAAGACCAGCTGAAATAGCCAGGGGATGCACATAGGCCTAAAGGCTACTGCAGGCTGTCAGCCACAGGGCCAAAGAACACACATCAATCCCTTCACAGCCAGAACATGCTCCTCCATGGATACCTTTCACTCCTAGAATAACCAGCATGCAACAGGTTAAAACAATTATGCTGAAAGGGGAGAGAGCCTGGAGTTCAAATATTGTTAGCACATCCATCACTCACAAAAGAGTAAATTATTAACCTCTCTTAATTAGGTGCCACGCCCATCCCACCACTCAGTGTTACTGGGCTTTGAAAGGAGGGACCCACCACGTTCAGAAGTTTAACAATGCAATCTCCTTGCCACATGACTAACCGGGACCGTACCAACACCACCCAGCCACCAGCTCCTTTGGTTATGGCAGATGAAAACTCACTTCCCCTGTTTACAGTCCTGCGATAAACCAACAACGGAAACATTTTTTTCCTGTAAGTGACAGCCTTTTGAGAAAACACCCACAAATCCCCCCCCCCCCCGAGAGGAATCTGTGATAGCCCTGAGAGATCCTACTAATGCCCACCAGCACAGAAGGCATCTGCGAGGACTCACTCTGTCCCTTGCACGGGCTGTTACATGATGATTGCCACAAAGAGCCACCACCAGCACACAAGAGTCATTATCTTCCTTGGAAGGAAACAACTAATAAAAAACCAGAGTTGATGGTAACAGGACTATTCATGTAATCCCCTCCTATCTGATCCACTCCCCTCACTTGCTTCTCTGCCATCTGACCACCACTATCATCAATCACCTGGGAGTAATGTGCCAGGCAGGATCTCAGGGAAAGCACAAGGGCTTACCCACTCCCTCTCTGGGGTAGGGCCACTTCTTTCCCAGCCCCAAAGGACACAGCAGACATCACGGAGGGGAAAGGCCAGGGCCCACTCTGGCCAGAGCAGGAGCGAGGGGAGACTAAGGCACACAGGCAACACACCCTGTCCAGGTGCATGCCAGAAGGCAAGTCTAGGTATTTAGGAGCCATCATTGGTCGCTTAGATTCATTAAATGCTACCAATAACCATGTTACCATTTGATAACTGATGATGTGTAATGCAAGAAACTGTGCAAGTGGAGGGCATCACATCATGACTTAGGAATTACCTTCTTTCCCAAGGTCTTCCTTTGATAAAAACCTGCTTGGGACAGCATTTCAGTTTCCAGGTACAAACAGTTTGGAAAAAAGGGAGGGAAGTAAAGGAAAGCACAGAAAGTGTGTAACAACATTATTGTGAGCTCAGAAGATGCTAAATGAATTAATTCAATTCATTCTTAAATTTAACTGGCAAGATTTAATGGTTCACATTGAAAGCATGAATAACTAGTTTGTTGCATGAATGACTATAGTTCAGTGACTCTTGATGTCACTGTATTTAGCCCAGGATAAAACTTGCTATATGAATTATTCACTGCTGGGTAGATGGAATGAATGGGGCCATGTTCATAGACAGGATGCCAAGTGTGGTTATTTGACATGACGGCGCACACTCGATGCTGACAAGGGACAATAGTTAATTTACAGTGTGGTACTGGGGCTCAGTCATTCTCCTTAAGATCTTTATAGAAAGCATGGCACTTTTTGTCATGTACTCCACATTAAGATGGATTCCGTGTGCCAAAAAACACTGAAGCATAGCTCACTTTTAAAAATGTTCACCAGTTAAAAGGCAAAAAAAAAAGTCTACCTTCCTGTCCTGTTTGGCTGAAACATTACACCAAAGAAAATGTGTTTAAGAGCAACCTAAAAACAAATGGAGGAAGGCACCTATGTATCACTTGAGCATCTTGTCATAGATGCAGTAGTTGATACCTGCTAGGACCTTTCCTTGATAGGAAAGGATCTGGCAGTCTCTCACAGGGCAGGGTCTTGAACTGGAAATAATAGCGCTTTTACCTAAGCTTTTCATTTCAAAGCTGAGAGAGTAGAGACTGGGCAAAGTTTCTGCACTAAACTATTTACAATGAGCAATCGGGAGTAGTACATTTTCCCAGCCTTCTTAAAAAGCTGTTGCTTTAATGCAAGCCATTTGTAATCTGGAAAGACAGGATGCAATTCAGTTTGGTCTGACAAATGGGCCACAAAAGTTTACTTACGCATAATAATGATACATTCATCTTTACTTTACACTTCCCAACTCCATGCTTATTGCAAACATCTGTGTTGCTGAAACGATTGCATTACAATTCATTTATATAGTTTAAAAACAGTGATAGATGAAAGCCAGGAGGTGGAGGTGCATGAGGCACTTTTTTCTCCTGAATTTAAAAAATACTTAGTTTCATCTTTGAGCATGTCTTCTGTGAACTGGCTGAGTCAGTGTCCTGCTGTATGTAGGAATAACTTCACAGGTAACTTGCAAACCATCAACACCACACAAGCCTTGCATGCATCAACACTGCACTGATAATAAACCTAATACTTAGAAAAAAAGGGTGAAAGAAGGAGGACTAAAAGGTGGCTTTGATTTTCACTGCATGTTACACATGTCTTACCATGCAGTGGCAGGAGAGGCCACTGCTCTGTACACCAGCAGCAGCACTGTGTGTACTGCTCATAGACAGGGAAAGCTGAGTACTGCCCAGAAGCTACTGCAGCACTTTTGCCCTACACATCTACTCTGGAGGCACCAAAAGCCTTCTTGCAGGCTGGACCCAGTATCATCTCAGCTGCACACTTGTGTTTTACATGACTGTGTTGTACTCACATATATCATTATTAACGAAAAGTACAGGAATAAAGAAATTGATTAATTATTAGGAAAAGTAAAAGGCGAGAGCCTATTTTGCAGATACCCATTTTGGCAGCCTCACGTATGCCCCTCAGCCCAGCACACCAGTAGGTGCATGAAGCTCACCAGCTCAGTTCTGAGCCGCAATATTTCAGTCGCCATTTCCTCGCACACCCGCCAGCCGGCTACGGGGGTGGAAAAAGGAGCCAGCCATACCCATATCCTTGGAATATCACTGCCCATCACAGCCCACCCTCCTGGCATCAGAGCAGCAGGAAGGGTGCCTGACGCTGTATGCACCACCTCCACTGGGGAGAGGCAGCAGGCAGGGGCACTGCAAGGACTGTGGTGTGCAAAGAATGGAGAGTAAAGTAACCAAAATATATATAACCACTCTTTAAAAGGTTCTACATGTTTATATTTGTATCTCAAAATACATTTAAACTCTCTTATGAAGACAGGCTGTGGGAGTTGGGGTTGTTCAGCCTGGAGAAGACTCTGGGAGGATCTTATAATGACTTTCCAATACCTGGAAGGGCCTATAAGAAGACTGGGGAAGACCTGTTCACAAGGACCTGTAATGATAGGACAATGGGTAATGGTTTTAAGCTAGAAAAGGGTAGATTTTCGTTGGACATGAGGAAAAAGTTCCTTAATATGAGGGTGGTGGATCACCGGAACAGGTTGTCTAGACAGGTGGTGGAGGTACCATCCCTGGAGACATTCAAGATCAGGCTTGATGGGGCTCTGAACAATCTGTTCCAGCTGGAGATGTCCTCGCTTATTTTAAGGGGGTTGGACTAGATGACCTTTAGAGGTCCCTTCCAAACCAAGACATTCTATGATTCTATAAAAGTGAATGCAAAACAAAAAAAGCAGCCCATTTCCCTGATTAATTTTGGTCTCTGCATTCACGAAAAAGGGTTGGATGGCACAGCAAAGCAAAGCGTGCAGCTGAATGGAATTCTGTCTCATTGCCACCTTCTTCTAAATGTGCTCTGCAGATATGGCCCACTTGTAAAATAGCTGAACAAGTGCAGTTCGTTTCAGCACTTACGCAACGGCACAATTGGAGGGTGCCTAAGGAGAAATGGCTCCTCTTTAGCCCTTTCAAAACAGCAGATCTTGCGATGCTATGAAGCCTACAATTGACAAGCTATTAACTTGAGGTATGCTTTCTAAAACTTGCTATGTTATTTTCAGGGCTGACTGCTGCAGACTGAAGAATACTTCCCAATGTTTTTCTCTTTCTGTACATTCTGAATGTTTATTTTGCATAGACATTTGTCCAATTTCAGATAATTTCATGTCTGGAATGTCTACATAAATCGGTGTGTGGGACTGTCACAAGCAAAAAGAAACATTGTTGCAGAAATTGCTTCTTAACAACAAGGACTTTTCACAAAGATTTGTGCCTTGGTGTATATGTGCGATTGACAAAGATTTACTGCAAGCAACTGATCTGGGTTTTGTTTGTTACAATTTCTACCGGGTGTACAATCTGTCACGCACAGAAAATCCATTTCATTAGGAAAATTGAGAGCTACAGAGCTCTCCACTGCTTGCTTTGTCATCCCTCTGATTTCAGGTACATTACCAATGAATAATATACTATAATGAAATACAAAGATTGCAGTAATTGGACATGTTAAATATTGCTGATGCACTGGGCCTCTGGATTGCTAAGCACCCTCCTGAAGCAGAAGCATGCTGAACGATGCTATTCCCTGCTGCTTCCACTCCTACTGCCACTGTCTTCCTACAAAGCACTGTTGGATGAAATATGAAGAAAAAAGTTGAAAAGTGCACCTTGCCATCCATGTTCACTCAAGTGCCAATCAGCTGAAGGCCATCTGGGAATAAAAAGACACAGCTATTATCTTATTTCACAGTCCATACTGCCATTGCTGAGATGAGATTTTTTGAAAACACACATGCATCTTGTTATTTACCCTGGTTTTTTTATTATTTTTCTTTTTCACCAAATCACAAAGAAACACTGCCCTTTCCATAGACAGCCTCACTAGGTCTGTGCAGGCAGGAAATCAAACCAGAACTGTTTTTTTGTTTCAGAGGTTTGTCTCACTCATAGCATAATGCACTGGGAGGTAACAGCACCAGCCGCTTGTCCCTCTGGCATAGCTACAGCAACACCTTTCTGGCAGCAATAGCTGGTGTCTGCCTGACTGCAGCTCACAGCTTATCCATGCGTTGGAAATCTGAGTCCATGTACAATCACTGCAATAGTACCAGGTCGCAGTCTGAGGATCAGATGAGATCTTTTGAAGCTTCCAATGTGCTAGGAAGTACCTCTAAGTAATAAAGGACTGAATATCTGACATGTGCTGTTTTTCTCATCGGAAAACTCATCACAGGATGATTGAATTAAAAACACAATACTCTGAGACATTCCCCTCTTTGACATTCCCCTGTTAACTGTACCATTGCCCACATTCCTAAGGAAATATCCCAGGCTAAGCATGAGCCACATACCTGGGTTTGGGCAGCATGGTCCCCAGGTAACTTACAGCACCCCCTCCTTGCTGCCTTTCCCCATGGAGGAGTTTGGCTTTAGCTGTTAGCAGAGCACATAGAGACATGCCTCTGCACATCCTTATCCTGGCACTGGGATGACTGGATTGGACAAATGGCTCCTGGGGGCCAGGGCTGCAATTCTGTGTGTCCTGGGCCTCCTTCTGGTCACTGTGAAAATAATCATCCTGCTCAGCTGCTTAGCAAGAGAGCAGAGAAACTCGTGGAGGTGCCAGAGCAAAGGCCGTGGGGCTGCATATGCACATACACACACACACACGGAAACATCTCTGTCATACAGATTTGTTGATCCACTTGTCTTTCTCAAGATGAGACAACTGGGAGAAGGGACTTTGTTCTCACAAATATCTTGATTTTCCTTACTTGGCCCCAGGTGCCACAGGATCCCTGGGTATCTGTCACCCCCCTCCTGCCTCGAGTCCTTCTCCCATGCATCTGCCTGAAGCACAAATGCCAAAACAAACATGCTAGATACAGACTACAGTTTCTCAGACTATTACAGAGCCTATTTTAACCGATGACTTACGTCTGTAGAGTAACGTATGTGGGAAACAAAGATACACTTCACGCTTTTAGGAAGCTCAAAAACTTGTGATACTTCTAGGAATACAAATGACACAGGTTTAAGTACATTGAAGAATCTCTATTACCATCCTGTTTCGTTTTCCCTGTACCTGGATTTCAACTCAGTTTCTATACTAAGTACCATTTAAATGGCTAACTGGAAAAAAAAATCTTCAATTATGTTCAAGAATATGGATCATCCTTGGATTCTGTTGTACCGGATTTTGTTTACATAGGCGAAGTTTGTTGTGGCTCATGTATACATAAAATATTTCAGCTGTAGACACCAGTTGGTGAAGTTGTGCATCACTCATTCAGTATGGTCTTTGGGTGCAATGGTAATGTTTAGAAACCCGCAGCCTCTCTCAGGAAAATCTACCAGCTAGATTTCCATTATTTTTTATTTAACAGGAGGTAAACGATCAGCTATAGAAGAGAGTTTTGCAAGTGTGAAAGCAGATGAAACTGTGGGGGAGGAAGAATGGGGGAGGATGACGAGTGCTTTACTGAAGATCTCAGCAAAACATTGTTACTAGATAGGATTTCTCCCAACAAAACAATTCAAACAGAAGGGACACATCAGGGAGAACATGGACAGAGCTGTGATCCATGGGAGTGGAGCTCAAGGATGGTGTGGATTTGGGGGCTGTTTGGGAAAACCACACGATGGACTCTTTTAAAGATCATGGTCTATTTTTCAACAGACACCCATGCATCAAAATACTGCCTGCATTTGATGAAATCTAATCATCTAGTTCTTCTCACTTGTAACTACTGGGAGCTGAAATAATATTTGGTTAAATAAGTGCTATTTATTTCTATAAAAGTCCTTTTCCACTCTTGACACTTTGAGAGCAAAATTCAAAGTCTACAAGCACAGATGGATGGCAAGAAACTCTGTGGTGCCTTATATCCATAGGCAGAGATCACCTGTGCTGAAAAGCTACCAAAATGCTAAGAGTAAGTCTCTGGAGAAGCCTGAAAGAGAAAAAGCAGCCGCTGTTGTTCTCTCCTATAAAGGAGAGGTCCAACATAAGAAAAAAGTTCAGTGTCACATGGGTTGAGACTTGCAGAAGGTGGGAAAAAGTATTCTCCAACGGACGTATTTTTGGAGCTGCTGTGGGAAATCGCTCTTGCAGGCAGATCTTGCTGTGGGGGAAGCTCACACCCTACCATGAGGGAGGACTGGCCCGTTTGGAGCTCAGGATAAACACTTGGCAGGAAAACAAGCTCCATCAAGGATCTGTATCAGGACTGGGCATATCAGCCCTGCAAAGATTAACACATATGCTAAGCTTTCTGCACATGAATGTTCCCACTCTAATTCATGGGTGTAAACATATGCATGTTCGTAGAATCAGGACCTCAGCACCTTTCTTCTCTAGATCACATGGAAGTTTTTCTGACAGTAAACGTGCAGGAAGGGCTTTGAGCAGAGTTAACCAAACAGCAGAGTTAACCAAACAGCCTCTGCTGCAGGCCAGGGTGTTTTGAGACCAGAACACATTCAGAAATGTGACTGGTCCATAGGGTTTATTGCCATGACATTGCCTCAACAGAAAGGTCCTTGATAACCAGGAACTATTTGGTTTATTTTTTTAATCTAATTTTTTAATTGCTGCTAAGCCTGTTTCTCATCTGCTTAAACGCACTTTTATTTAATGGTGAATCAGTCTTCATCTTGATTCAACTACAGGTTAGTTTGTGGGATATGCAAGGCACATAAAGCTAATCTGGATAATTATTTTATTACAGTTTTGTCCAATCAAGAGAGCATTTCCCTATATAATTCTTACTAAGCCCAGTTCACTCAATATTTGATCATATTTATGTCATTATCAGTGTTCCTGCCAAAGGAATCCAGGACAGTTAATAGCAGTGGATCGTTACATGTATTATAGGCTTTTTGTTATTGTATTAATTTGTTGAATCCCATTTTGTTATACCCTGTCTGATCTGCTGCTGAGGTGCTGGAGCTTGAATTTTGAAGCAAAATGATTAAATGAGATGTGGTCAGAGCAGTCAGTGCTTCAAGCAACGATGGTCTTGATACTCATATCAATTTTTTTTTTTGTAGTTCACCCACAGAAAGGTAATTGTTATGCTATTTGACCAATGTGTTGTTTGCAGCTATGAACAAGAAAGCTGTTCAGTGTACAACAGGAATTAGTCCTTCTTGGTCTCAGCTGACCACCTTAACAAAAAGCATTTCTTCTGTGTTGGGAAACTGAGGTTTCTTCACCAATTACTGCTGCCTTTTTGTAACCAAATCAGGGGGAGAACTTTGAGGCTTGGATTCTACCGATGATACGATTGAACCACGAGTAAATCAAAGGAGAAGATGAAAAGAATTCCTGGGAAAGTATTTATAAACCCACAGGACTGAACAACAAGCATCCAAGATTGCTAACAGAGCTAATAGAGGGAAGTGCTATACCTTGAGCAGTTATTTTTGAAAGTTCATGGAGAACAGATGAGGTGCCAGAGGATTTCAGAGTCACAAATTACAGCACTCAGCTGAGTTATAAAAATGGGCATCCAGAAATTTACTAACCAATTCATTTAACTTCAATAGCAAATAAACTATGTAAGGAGTCATAAAGGAGGCATTAGAGCAACCCAGAATCATAAATAATTGAGTGGGAAAGGGCTTTAAGAGGTCATCTAGTAATCTCATCAGAAAATCTCGTAAGAGTAAATATTCAGCAAAATATGGTATTCAGATATACACATTTCAGCTGGCCCTTTCTACAGATCCGAGGAGAGTACTCAGCTGTTGCTTGGGGAAGGGGAGCATTCCTTGAACAGAGCCCACTTTAAACAAGGGACTTTCTTGCTTTTTCTGCATGATTTTGTCTCAGTATTGAGTGAAAATCCCCAGAGGTGAGAGGAGAAATAACAGCAGCTGGCACAGGAAAGGAAAGCTGTTATACTTGATGATCCTCTTTTTCAAATTAATATATCCTGTACAGAGACGCAAGCAACAGATCATCTGGGGGGCAAACTCTCATAACATAAGCAGCTAATACCAGGGCAGAGGGGATGGAAGGGAAAGTGGTCTGGGGAAGGGAGATTGTAAAAGCAGGTCCCTCCTGCCAAACACTGCAGGGCAACAGAGAGGTCAGCCTACCTTACCAGACAAGCATCAGTGGCCATAGCCAGCGCCAGGGGCAAGAGGAGCCAGGGCACCTCTGAAACTCCCACCCAAGCCCCAGGCAGGTGGGAGAAGCTGGCCAGAGAGGGGTGCATTTAGGATGGTCACTCCCTGGCCTTTAGCTCAGCATTTCCTAAGCTACCTGGGGCACCAGCTGGACATCCTCACAGATGAAGCATGGTTTCCACAGTGAGGAGGTGCCCACCCCCCAGGAACAGACATCATGTGGGCAGTGAGGGCACCTGCCAGTGACCCTGAGAGATCTAACCCCACCTCAGGGTGGCCAGCAAGGGGAACTCCATCATGGACAGGGACAAGGACAAAAGTTACTTTTCTTTAAGACTTGGAAGGCTCTTTATCCACTAACTGGAAACTTAAAAAAACTTTTATTTCAACTCTGGCTTCTGTGAATTTTCCTATTGTTTAGATCCTTCACTGAGATGTTAAATGTTAGATTTTAGGTCCCAAGCATTGCACTGAGTTTAGTAGAGTAGCTTAGGAGATCCAGAGCAATACAGAGTGACACGGGTAGGTTGGGAAACCAGGATAAGGCCTCTGCTGCTCACCTCAAAAAGCTGAATTGCAACATGACCTTGACAGAAAACCCCTAACCCTGAAGCACCAAACTGCTGTAGCAGTACAAGAGCTTTAACTCCAGAGTGAAGCATGTTACCCTTCTGCTCATACAAAGCTACTCAGCAAAGCCAACAAGCCAAGCTGCCTGAGTTTTTGACTAAAGTAGCAATCTGTAACTGCAAAGCTTACCTAGGACTTTGCCTAGCCAGATTCATGTGTGTTTTCCCCTTATATGCAAAATGATATGGGGCCATTTTGAAAGGATGGGGAAAAAAAAGAAGTTTACTTGTCATTAGATATAGATAGTCATAACAAAAAGCAGTAACCAAACCATATGAGGAAATTGAATACAGACAAACTGTTATGCTAAATGAGAGAGGAGCACCAATTATGTGCAACAGAGCCCTTGTTATATGGCATTCTGATTACCTTAAATTATATTTTTTAACAGACATCCGTTTTCAGTTTTGCTTCTAAAACAGGTGAAGTTCTTTTCAAGTATTGACGTCAGCTAGCCTCATCAATTGTTCCTGTAATAGCTCAACTACCACTACAGCCACAAATGCTATGGAGCTGAGTGCTCCATGCACAAAAGGGATTCAGTTTGGTCATTGCCACAGTGCATATGCATGGCCTAGTCTTTTACAGCATAGTAATTGATAGTGATTTTGTCCCTCCCTCCATGCATTTGTCTTTATTTCAAATAATAATAAGTAAGTTAAAGACATCATGATCCATCTTGAAAACAAGTATTTTTTTTTCTTCTTTAAAACTGCAGTGAACTTAGTACTCATCAGATGTGCTGGACCAAGTCCGTGGCAGACCTCCAGCATATTCTGCAGGAGAGTAAATCTTCACATGAGCCTGTCTGTGCTACTTGGCCATGCTTTTGGGGTGCCCCATTGGGCCATCTAAGCAGCACAACATGGACCTCTCTTGGGTGTAAGGGCACCCACCAGTCAGAGTCCATGCAACAAGAGTACTGTGACCCACAATATCCTGGGTTGGAGGCCAAAAGTTCTTTCAGTCACCAGCTGGCAAGGTGGCTGCCAGCTTGATGTCCTCAGTCACATGCATCCCCTGCTGTGTCCCATCCCGTCCCCCCCATTATTTCCTGTTTGGGCTTCGTTGTATGTTTTGACTCTTAATTATTATTAAGGCTGCATCCTTTGCTCTCACAGGAGTCCTGGATTGCACTATTTATTTATTGTTGGTCTTATTTTGCTTTTAAAATACAACCACAACATAGGGATAGAAGGAGGAGGAGAGTGCGTGTTACTAAGAATGCCTGGTGACAGTTCAATGGAAAACTTCAAGCTGTGCCAGGCTAAACAAGGAAGGCCACAAGAGCTGCAGAGGCCAGCTGAGTCCAAGGGAGAACTTGAACCCTCCAGGGAAAGCAAGGGAAATCTACTGGAAACACTGAAGTTACACTTTTGCTTCCTTCCTGTTTATCAAATAAATCCAACTGAGGTTTTACTTCCAGGCCTGAAGGTTTTTACCTTCAGGCTATTTCAAATGGTACCACAAAAGAAGGGCAGGAGGCTGATGGCCAGGTGACCACCCTCAGAGTACCAAACACCAGCAGCATGGGGTGCTGAGGCCTTGCAGCATCGCACAGCCCAGCAGCTCCTCAAAGCCATGCAGAACAATTTCTAACCAACTGTGCATGGCTGTTGCTGAAACCTGAACCCTTGCATTCATTCAGTCCTTCTCTGCACCTCAAGAAGGATTTCATTTTCACTAAAACATTCCCTGGCCGCAGATTTCAAGCGCCCTTGAATGCAGTTTTTGTTTAGGTACCATATTCATTTATGGCAAGTACCTTTCATAAGCACAAGCACACCTGTTTCAGCTAACTGAAGGACAAACACCAATGTCAGAGAATCAGATGGCAGCTGACTGCTACCCAAGCCTTATGGATAAAAACAAATGTTTTTGAAGGTCTTCGGAAACGTGCTCTCCCATAAGCTGTCCACAGCACCTCTTGCTGCAGCCTGGGCTAAAAATATTACAAGTATAGTTTGTGCTTTTGTCATTCCCACTGCCCACGGGAGCAGGATGTGCAGAGGCAGAAGATCAGAGGATATAAAAAGTTCATTCAGGAGTCTTTTTTTACATTCTTAAAGTGACCCCAAACACTGTAAGCTTCCCATTCAGTTTTTACTGGAAAGTCTGGCTTTTTCCTTGGCCTTCCTCTGGCTGGTGGGAAGGAGAACTCAAAGCCCAGGCTGTCACTTTGAAGCTGCTTTTTTGCAACTGTGAGAGCTCTCCTGGTTCCTGTGCCTACAAACTGGCCATATC
>NW_009952798.1:690453-711637 GCF_000747805.2 Chaetura pelagica
CATTGAGGATCCCTACAGCACCAGTGTCCCAGGCTCTGCAGCAGGGCTGCTGCTGGCTGAGACCCACAGCAGCCCTCACCCATCTCTTGCTGGTGCCTTGTTCTCTGCCAGAACAAGGCTAGCACAAAGTGGACTTTCAGCTGCATGTAGTAGCACCAAAATAAATTGTGTCCCAGGACACAAAGTGTCAGGGAAATTGGACCTATTATTGCCTTCTCCCAGGATCTCTTCAATTTAGGTCAGGATATTAACTGAGCCTAGCTCCTCTGAGAAGGCTATAAAGCAAGATTTTACATTTTTCTCAATCTAAGATTAAAAGCATTTCTTGCTGAAACCTGAAATCTTGCTGATAACCCTGAAGTCCTAACCCAAGTGGTGGTGTGATTTGGAATGAAGTGGTGACCATGTATATAAGATGGTGAAGATACAGAGGTTTCATTTCCTACAAATTAATTCTCCACAAGCTGTGTAAACCTTCCTTAGTATAAACAAAGTCTTTACAGACAAAGACGTTAGGGCTTTTTTCCTTTTCAATTATTTTGAGAAAAAATAGAAATGCAATTTGGCTGTCTAGGCACTTCAGCCAGCAGCAGCAGACCCAGAGCTGCTCTTGCCATCTTCCACAGTGCACTTCCTCACGCTTCTGCCTATAATACAAATGTAAATAAAGTTGGAAAGAAACAACCTTGTGTAGCCAGATATTACTAAACAGCTTTAAGTTTCTACTCTAGATTGGCACAAATTTGTAGTTACTCCCCGACACAAGTGCCACAGGTTCTTCCTATAAATGGGGAACACTGTGAAGCCATCACAACTGTCCACAGACATAGCACAGTGGACACTTCACTCCTACCACTTTTCCATGCCCTTACTTTGTTGAGGCTCAAAAATTCAGCTCTAAAAGGTGTCAAACAGTAATTCTGCAAACGAGGGAGTAATCGACATAACCAGTTTTGTGGCCCAGCTGTGGTTTGTGTTTGCTCTCCATTGCCTGCACGTGGACAGCATGTCCCAGCCTGCCACAGAGGCAAAGAGCCTCTGATTTGCATTGCTCTTGTTGTTGCACTTTGGGTCTGAAGGAGCCTCCTGGGAGGAGAAGGGAGTCATCCCTCCTCAGAGAGGTCAGGGCCCCTTCAGTTGGAGAGGGTGTGTGACAGGGGCAGAGATAAATGCAATGCCACGGGGGCTTAGCATGCCTCCCAGGAAAAGTGGGAAGCACCAGGGAGCTAGCCTCAGTGGCAATGGAGAGAAGATGGCTTGCCTGGGGACACACAGGAGTGGGCTGGGAACTGTAACAAAGGAGGCACCAGGCTTAAAAACAAGACATGCCTTCCAAGGACCCAAGAAAACCCTTTTATTTTAACCTGAGATTTTTTCTACTTCAAAAAGTTACCCTACTGGATTTCATTTTCTGAGAAAACACAGTGCTGGGGAGTCCCTGGGAGTCTCCTCTTGGAATCTCAAGCCCATTAGATGTGGTTTTGCCAAATAGATACACAAGTCATTATGGACAAATATAAAAGTATCATCAGAAAGCAGCATTATGATCCTTTAAAATTACACCAGAGCACTCAATTCCCACTCATATTCAAAGGTACATATTTTTTGTTATTTTTTTTCCTTCATTGTATTATTTCACATCAGTACATTGCATATCATTTAAGAGGAAGAGTGCTTTCGTACATCAGACATTTTTGTCTCATTAATGCCCTAAGTATAAAAATAAATCCATAAAATTTAAAATGAATGCTCATGGTTTTCACCTAGCCTTCCAAAAAAAGATCTCCATTCCTAAAGATGCAATTTCCTAGAGAAGCAGTGGACACCTCCTCAGAATGATACTGTTTAGAATAAAGCAAAAAAAAAAAGTCAATAGTGCTCATGGTTCCCCACATGGGTCCAATTTCTACCTTCAAAGGTTTTTTGCACAACCCTGTAGGGGACGCTTGTGCTGTGTTGCCCAGGGCTGGGCACTTGGGCTCATGTGTTGGTTGCCCCAGTTCTTTCCTGCAGAACCAGCAGGTGAACGTTGGTGAGAAGCAGTGCCATGCCTTACTTTGCCATGTTCTGGGGTACTTGGGGATTCGTTCTGGAGGGCAAAATTTTCAAAGCAGCAACTTTTAGAGAAGATAGTTGGTATGGAGAATAAAGCAATCATCTGTATTTCTCTGAAACAACCTCATTGGAAAATACTGCTGTTACCCAGTTCTTCCTCTGCTGATGATGTTAATCTGTCACACCTGACAGCCTCAAGTGAAGGCAGGGCTACCTCCTTCTGTCACTGCTGTCTGCAGCCATTGCTTCTCAGGACAGATAAAAACAGTCTGCAGCTGATTTCTCACTTTATTATGTACTGTATCATTTGGGCATCATTTTCCAACCTGATTTGTTACTACAAGATAAAGCAATTACATGCTCAAACATCACTGCACTGTAAAACTCCAGTCTGTGAAACCATGGCCCAACAACAGACAGAGCTCTGCCAGTGACAATGTAGCTAGTAAAAGCAGATCTGTTATGCAGGGCCATAGAGTGGCACAACACCCCAAACAGGGGGAGATTGCCACAGGTCTGCTACAGAGGAGGGAAGGAGGCAGCCAGTGTCACAGGGCCAAACACAAACCAGACTGAAGGGGAGCTGCAGAGAAGAAAAAGAATGGGATGTTAACCCATGACAAAACCAGGTGAGAAAAAAAGAAGCAAACCTGTCTCTCAGGAGTTGCAGAGGTTTTTTGCCTGAAAAAGGGAGAAGCCAGGGAACAGCACAGCTGCTCCTCAAATTGCTACATGGATGTACCACACGGTCCTAACTTGCAGGTGCACCAGCACTGCCAGTCTGGTGGGCTGAGGCTGCTTTCAAGCAGGAGGGAGGCTTACAGGCCTCCTCAGGCCCCCACCGTCTTGCAGGGACCCTTGCCTCCAGCAGTTATATGAGAGACAGAATCTGCCAGCCACCAGCTCCTCATCTCCAGGGCCAGTCAGGAGGAAAGGAAGCTGCTGGCTGCTTGCCAGAACATCTTGCTTTGCCTTAAATATCGTGTTCCAACTACGTGTCCTGTTCAATATGAAACAAACCTACTGGAGGAAATTAAAAGGATTTTGCTTTTAAAAGTATTGTGTCAGGTACATTAACAGTTCAACCATACATGTTACTCAGCTCTTCAGAGAGTGCTTGTGTTTCATTTCTGCTGTAATTGTATCAGCATCTTCCTCCAAGCCTCTCCTTGGCTTTCCTGCTACTTAACGTATTTTCCTTTGCAATCATATATTAAACCATCTACAGTGCTCTGCTGCCTGCTGAACCTCTGGAAACACATCACACCAAAGTGTTTCAGTGAGTCACTTATGGCTCTTGTTTGCAGTTTTTACTGTGCAGCAAATACCAGCTCTGTGCCTAGGATCTATTACTTCAATGATAGCTCTTTTTTAGCTTAGTAGTTGCTGAGCACAGACAGCAGAACTGAAGACTTCCGTGATGGAAAAGCAGTCATTTGTCAGGTTTGAACAAAACCTCTAAGATGGAGGTGGCTTGTAGAAAGCAACAAACTGTTGGCTAGTTATTAATACAATAAAGGTGAATATAAACCCAGTTGACATCCAGGGAGCAGTGAGTCATTAGGCAGGTGCTGTAGCAGGCCCGTGAGAGGTATCAGTTCACCCCCCCCAGCATCGGTGCTGGGGTGAATGTTGTTCAGCCTATTTATCAGTGACATTATTTACTCTGTGTTATTTATTGGTGGAATATGTGAATTTGACAGCGATTTGTGAATGACAAGGAGCTATGACTTATATCAAATGCAGAAGCCATAAATCATAAACACAGAGGATTTAAACAACTCGGAGATTTGTCAGAAGAAGACGGCGTGAGCTTTAAAGGAAGGGAGGGAAGCAGATGCAAGACAACACCTGGGGCAGAGAGTCACAGAGGGCAGATAAGCCAGGCTCACTTCTACAAAGTGGGAGTGAGAGGAGGCTGGTCACCCATCAGTGCTCTCGTGGATACACCAGCTTCAAGAGGATGATTCTTGACTGGAGCTGGGGAGCATGCAAAGTGAAGGAAAACTGAATTTTGCAGCTTCAGGGAAAAGGTTGTACAGCCTACAGCCTCATGGTCTGGTTGGTACTGCTACTGCCTCCAAAGAGGAACGGAGTATGAGTTTTGGGATGGTCCCTATCTTCTCTTACCCACAGCCACTGCCACACACACTCTGACCTCATCTCATGAGGCAGCTGCTACTGTGGCTCTCTACAGCACTAGCAAAGCGGGCAGCCAAGCCACAGTTCCAACTTGGGCATTTACCTGTATTTGCAGGTGCTTAAAACGAGGCAGAAACAGACTCCTAAGAGTAATTATTGATCCCACAGGCTCATTACAGCTGCCTTTACTCCCCCTGCAGTGATTAAGAGCAGATAGAGTGTTTTAAACAGCAGGGTTGTGTCTACATGTCTGCTAAGTGACATTTAAATGAGTTAACTAGTACCTTTCAATGATGGCCTTTTTTTTCTCTTTGGCTCAGAGAAAGGCAGCAGGCAGAGTGCTTCCCTCCACTATGGGTGGGCTGGGAAAAATCCGGCATCTGCCTGGTGGTCCCCCTGCACATCACAAATCTCCCCACCTCCTCTTGCCTCAGCACACTCTGTCTGCAGAGTGCATCCATATGCAGCGAGAAGGGCTGCAAGGGGTTTACATCCATATGCAGCGAGAAGGGCTGCAAGGGGAAGGGAAAGCATTTTGTTTGCTTCAGGACTTACAACAGCTTTTTCTGGCCTGGGATAATGTTGGGATCCACAGAGGATGAACCCTTTCCACCAAACAGCAAAAATCAGAACGCCTTTAAGGTAGCTCAAGTTTGGGGGCCAACACTGGCTAGCCCAAATTCAATCATCATCTTTTAAAATATACACCTAAAGGATTTTGGTCAAAGTTCAGGGAGCTGTCACGAGTACAACACAAGCACCCTCTGTTTAAATGCTTTGAGAATCCTGGGTGTCACAACTGAAAGAAAAAAGGCTCCCATGAGCCACAGCCATGGCACAACATCAGCCATCTTACTGGAGAGAGATATTAGAAGTTAACTATTCCAGAGAGCCAGCAGATGTTAAATAGAGTAATTGATTTAGTCTGAAAGGGGAAAGCCCTGTCATCAGAGAACTTCTGTCCCGTAAGCAGGGGGGCTGACAAACCTGATTAAGTGTCCATGAAAATGCTTTTCATCAGGAGAGGATGCATGAAAATTAAGGAACAGGTGAGAATATCACTCGGGAAAGAAGGTCATCTCTAAGTGGACTTAACTATTTACAGGCAAGAATCACTTCAGTGGAAAGATAAATGTAGTCTCAGTTGAAACAATTGTAAGGGGTCAAACACTGAGGTTTTACAAAGGAATGAAACCAAATAACAAGCAGGATAGGGGGGCATATCTACAGCAATAATCCTTGGGGCCTGAGGAAGGAAGGTGAAAGCTGCCGGCAGGCTGTGACAGGCAAGTGTGGAGCCAGGGGCCCCTTGTTGACTCCATGGAGCCCAGCCCACTGTGCAGGCAGGCACTGCCCACCACTGCCAGTCAGCTGGTGCCAGAAGAAGCAATTGCTCCAACCCAGCCCTGTCCATAGGATGAGATTCACACCCCACACTAACCAGTGCTGATGGCATGGACTGCAGGGAAGACAGGTGAGAACATTCCCTGGGGTCTGTCCCAAGAGGTGGGTGGGAAACACCTGGGAATAGACCCTCTGCGAGTTCTTGAGGGTGAATTCATGTAACAAAAGCTCTCAAGAGGATCTGATGGAAAACATAAGGAGCCTTCACCCTCTCAATTCCATCTTTCAGATGGGAAACTGAAATGAAACTTTTGAGATGTTCAGAAACCTTTCAAACCTCATTCATTTTCATTTCATGTGGCTCTGCACAGAAAAAAAAAATAAATATATAAACCTGCAGCTCTTTTAGATGAAATGATGTAATGTTCAGATTGTATCGATCTGAGTGGGGAGGGGAGCATTCGTCTCAGTAATATTTTAACAAAAGAAGTCATTTTATGCAGCCTTTACAGTGCTTTCTTATTTCTGGGGTCATGGGAGCTGCATAACACCAGGTCTTCACAGCCTCAGAAACCAAATTACTTAATTTTGAGAAAATAATATCTGCATGCAATTAAGCTCTTAACTTTACTCATGTGAGTAGTTTAGTGCATGGAGAATAGCTGCAGGCTTTCAATTGCACATGTGTAAGTTTTGGCAGGGCTTGTTCTTAACTGTGTTAATCTTCAAGCCTTGCTTTCTTTGTTTTCAGCAGCAATCCTAGCAAAACTATAAATATGCTATCCACTTTGAAAATCCTGTAAAATCAATTTTGGAGACTTCAAGGAAATCAAAGGAAATGTGATAAAATTAAAATGCTCCCACTTAAATAAAATTTTATTTCCCTTCCAGTAACATACAATATTTAACTAAGAGTTTGAATACATTCAGTAAAATATGAGCATATTATTAACCTCTTCAAAACGACACGATTTACTGTAAAGTCATTACCATTCTGTTCACTCATGTCTGGCCTCTTTGTTTCTAGTCTGTTTTCCCAGCTTACACTATCAGGTCAACAGACTCTAACATAAATGAGTAATGCGTCTGGAATTTTTCCTTGCAACACCAAACCTCAGACCAAGTGCAGGCAGAAGGGCCATGCTGTGAATAGGATGGGAAGCAGCTTCAGCTGTACTTCTTCTCTGCATTCTGTCCTGTTCCACTTTCCCTTGCAAGAGACTCCTACATAGGCTGCTGTCTGTCCCTGACTTCATTTCCTCTGCTCACAGCTCTCAGAAACAGCATCTGGACTTCTGGAAGTCCTAAACTACCCTTTCTCAAGGTCTAGTAGACAAAAACATTTCTGCCCTACCCACATCCTGTTTCAAAATCTACCTCTCTTGGAAGTCCTGAGGCAAACTTGGTTCTGCAAGGTGGGACAGCAGATGAGCTCAGGTGGATAAGCTCAGATACAAGTATTCGTGGTCATTTCTGAGGTGCTGCCCAAGGTTAACTCAGGGAAGCAAGGCTATGACCTGCTTCTTGCTATACACCCGAGCTGGAAATGAGCACCCCACAATCAACAGAGCTTTATTGACAGTGCTGAAGGTGTCACAGTGCAGGAGAGGAATGTCAGTCTCTTTCCTCAGCGATTTAAATTTCTATAGCCTTCAGCTTTGGGGGAAGCAGGGTGCCCTTCTGAAACCTTTTGTCAGTAAATCTGGTGGTTTATATGGATATGAGCAAATAAAAACCAAGTTGTGTGAAAAATGTCAGTTCAATTTTTGCCAACTAAAATATAACAGGAAATTGTATGCTTAACATATGTGGAGGACTGCAAAACTGAACCACAGATATGTAACCATTGTTATTAAGAATAGTAAATACGGCCACGGAAGTGAAATGGATTATGCTGCTGGATATTTCCTTTAATACAAATTCCAGCTACAGTGACGCTTTGCATATGAAGATGAATAGAAGATACTTATGACAACTTCAGGAAACAGGACTGCATGCTTAGAAACCAATTGTGTATTTATCTAGTCCCTTAATACACTGATGGGAACACAAATATTTTATTGTACCTGGTTTCTAAATTGTTTCTGAACTAAACTAATGGTTTCTGAATACATCAACTTCAGAAATGCACTGATAACTTTCATAGGAAAGACCTGAATATGAATGTCTTACAAGTCAAGTAAGGAATGAAAAATCCATCTCCGCTCCTAAGCCACAAGCTATTTTAAATGCCTGAAATCTGGATGAACCAAAGCTGGTCACACCCCAGATGTGAATCATAAGCTCAGGTCTCCCTTGGGATGGCCTGGAAAGCCCAGCACAGAAATCACAGCTCTGCTGAGGCGTGAGCCAACGGAGTGCCTGTTGCACTCTGTGCAAAGGGTGCCTGACACCACTCTGCCGGGAAGGCCGGACACTGGCGACTCCAAGCATATCCACCTGGCCCCCTCTTCTGCCATCAGAGAAACTATGCAAGCAGGGAGTCATAAAAAGAGTCACAAATATTTTTATTTATCAGCAGAGAGAGATGTTGGAAGTTTTCTGTTTGTTCTTAGAACACACTTCCTAAAGAAACAGCCAGGGTTCTTTCCCCAGCTCTGAGGCTCAGGCTAAATATTTTTCACATTAACTTCTTCCCAGCAGATAGTAACTTCCAGCAACTAAACCTCCTCTTCCCAGTTGCCTGTCCTGCCAAGGCCAACAGAGAGGCTCTCTGTGGAAGAGATAACATGCCTGAGAGATAAGCCACTCAGCCCTTTCACTGTCCTTTTTAAACGAGGTAGAACAAATTAGAAACAAATAACATTTGTACCTAACAGTCCAATCAAGCCAGTATCCCACAGGAAGTGGGATTTTTAGATTCTCTGCCAAAAAGACACAGTATGACATGGACCAGCAGAGGTGAATTTCTTCAAGTTTCAATTTTCTAGGCAAAGAAACAACTCACAGCAAAAGCATGGTTTCAAGAAGCATCTTTAAGAGGAGGGAGAAAAGGGAATGGAGACAGTATATGCCAATAGTAGTCTGTAAGGATTTTCCCTCCAAATCCCTATCATGCTATCCAGCACACAGGGATGGAGTGACACCAAGTGCTGATGGCATACAGGCAGTAACCATGAGCAGGGACTGGCAGCTCCTCATGGCCAGCCTCCAGTCTTTGCTGTTTTAGCATTAAGCTCATACTCAAAATGATTGTCACACAGAAGACCCTACATTCGTGGAAACAGAGCTGCCAGCACCCCAGTTAGCCTCCAGCCCACAGCTCAAGCCAGCAGGTACCTACATGCAGCTTGGACAGAGAACTTTCCTACCTGGGTGGAGGGGGGAGGGGATCGAGAGCATTGTTGTCGGACCTGAGTCAAACGGTGACAACTGTCCCCAAAATACATCTCGGGGAAGGCTCCCAACATACTCAGGGTTGAGGGCAACCAATCTAATTTCTTGCCAGACTGGTAATTTATGACTCACAGGCACACATCTATTTTTAGGGATGGCTTCAGCCAGCTCCAGAAGGAGCCACAACAGACTGCAGCATCCAGCAATTGCAACCACTTCTACAGCCCAGCTCCTGTTACGGGTCCTCGAAAAGCTTTGGCCGGTGCAACTCAGGCACAGCCTGTTATGTGTGGTGTTGTCATTACGTATGTGTTACCCTGTGGGTCCCCCATCACACAGGTTATTTTGAACTGTGCAAGAAATGCCTTGGCTTTGCACCGTTTTTATTTCTCCCTGCCCCCTCAAAAACAAGCTGGGAGCCTTTTCCAAACCATCCCGTCACCACGCACAGTGTCTTCCAGCACAGACTGTCTGATATCCTCTGAATCAGCTACGTCCGACGAGCCACAGCTGGCCTGGAGCCGGGCCAAAGACTTTTCCCTTCAGTTTTGTTGCAGAATGTGATCTAAATAACTGGTCCATCTAATTTGCTTCCTTCATGGTTTAAGGAAACTGTATTTCACCTCATGAAGTCTCAAGTTGGGGAAACATCCTTAAGGTCAGTGTCCAAAACCAATTCAGACAGCAATACAAATAAACGTCAATTGGAAAACGAGACACAGTCAAGGAAAAAACAAAACAAAACAACAAACTTTTGTGACTAGACTATCACTTTCATTTGCATCATGCTCTGGAATTTAAGATTCATCTGTTTCTATCAAAAACATGAATGAAGCAATGTATAAACAGGGAATGAATTCTTACTTGACTGTGTAACCTTTTCCTCCTTGCCAACATGTCAAGATAATCTTTTATCCAAACCAATTTTTAAAAAATACACATTTCTTTAGTGAAACTGAATCACTATAAGTCTTTAAGTTACAAATTGCTAAAATGTTTAGAAGTCACTTACATCAGAGACCACCTTGAGAAGTAGCCCAATATATCTATTTTTGTTATCCTTATTTTTCCCTTATCCAGACAAACAGAACTTCTTTGGAAAAACCAGCAATTTAAAACTTTAAAACATGTAGCATCATCTAAAACTGAAATTTTATTATCCAATGACAGAATTTTGAAAAATAAAAAAATCAGCTCTACCCAAGAGATAACAAAACTAAGATGCTAAATTAATTTCCCTTTTCACTCAAAATTTCTAGGCAAAGGGTTTTTTTAATGCATGCATGTATAGATGTGAATATTTACCTTCTAGTATTCTATTAATATTCTAGCAATGTCTTGCATTTGGGGGGGGCAAGATATAAATTATTTTTCATTATAATCAGAGACCCCTTGAGAAGTAGCCCAATATATCTATTTTTGTTATCCTTATTTTTCCCTTATCCAGACAAACAGAACTTCTTTGGAAAAACCAGCAATTTAAAACTTTAAAACATGTAGCATCATCTAAAACTGAAATTTTATTATCCAATGACAGAATTTTGAAAAATAAAAAAATCAGCTCTACCCAAGAGATAACAAAACTAAGATGCTAAATTAATTTCCCTTTTCACTCAAAATTTCTAGGCAAAGGTTTTTTTTAATGCATGCATGTATAGATGTGAATATTTACCTTCTAGTATTCTATTAATATTCTAGCAATGTCTTGCATTTGGGGGGGGCAAGATATAAATTATTTTTCATTATAAATTGTATTAGAAAGGAGGATCTATGGTGTAATTTTGAGAATGAAACAAGCAATCCACTTGTTTTAAACTGTTTATGTGCTTGCAAACATCCCTGAAATCACACCCAAATATAGGGTAGAAAATAAATGAAAGGACTGGGCATACACACCTGCTGTGGGGCAGCTGCACCTGTCCTGAGTGGCAGAAGCTCATGTCCCCTAACAAAAAGGCAGAGAAATCTCAGGTGCCATCATGCCCAGCAGCCGAAACACGAACAAAGGCCAGAGGAGCACATGACACTGTGCTGCACAGCTTCGTTATTTATCAAGCTTTTATGGAGTCTTTTCCTCTAGCTTTTGGCTTCTGTGTTGTGCCTAGTTCACTCCTGCTCCTTGCCTTAGTGTGGGGAGCACATTACAGACCTGCACGCAGGGACCCAGAGCTCCTGCCCAGCAGAGACACCATGCACGCTATCCCCCGTGCAGAATCCCAGGCCACAGGGCAGCTTCTCGCTGCACCACTTCAGAAAACCTAAATTATAGCATCTAGATTGTCTTTTCTTGCATTTTATAGCCCTTTCCAGGGCGTCCTTTGGAGACTGCTAATCAATTGACAACTTCTGGCCTTAAAACTGGTGTGAGGAGGACAGCACTATGAAGAAGAGATGCTCTATTTGCACAGTGCTGGACTAGCACCCTCTGTAAAACCTTCTGATGCAAGATGAAGGGCATAGCCTGAGCACACCTTCCTCATCTTAAACAGCCTCACATGGAGTTGGCATGAGCCACTGTGACTTTGTGAAGGCTTCAGACCACCTTATGTTACGAGCCACGCAACAGCCCAGGCTGGTGCAATGAGGAGGCTCCCTGCCTGTCCCCCTCTTCCTCTTCTAGCTGCCTTGAAACACCTCTCATGCTGGCAGCCCTCAGAGGAGCAGGTATGATCCTTTTCCTCCAGGATTACAGCTGTACCATCAGGGTAAGAGGTCTCCATTCTCCATGGATATTCAACCAGTGAACAGAAAGGAAATAAAGGCTAACAGCAAATTCTCCTACCAGGAGTTTAAAAACGCAGCAGATTCCACACCAGGGTGGAGACCTAGTTTTCAGTGTGACTGGTCCTCTTATTTATTTGTTTAAGGGCTACCCCAGCAGTAAGCAGGGAAGAATTCCTTCCCTGTGTAGGAGTGTGCTGCCAAGTTCCTCTGACTTGCAACCAGACTCACAAACATTTCCTGGTTCCCTCCATTCCCAAACACTAGCAAGAAGTCTATTCAAACCCTCACAGCAAACAGCAAGATCTTTTATACCTCAAAGGCACAATTTAAATATGGGAAACAAATTTACCTTTTCATTGAAAACCCTACTTGAGTATAACCAACTGAACATATTTCCACATAAACTGGTGACAAATGGGGAGGAGGAACTCAAAGAGAAGTGCTTATTTGCCTGTGCCAAATCAAAGCAGCTGCTAGATGCAAGCATTGGGACAGCAGCATGTGCAGAAGCACATTGTTCAAATGCAGTTCTATTGCAAAAATAAAAGCTTGCACATTGTGAAAATGAGGTACAAAATCTTACATTCTCATCTTCATTAGCACAGTGGGACAATAATATCAGAGGTGTTAACTGGCAGGTGTGTTTGTAGATAATCACTCACATCAGTTGTACAGTGCAGCAGGGAGAACAGAAATCATGTTTAAAAGCTGTCATGTACCAGGTCGCTTTTCACTAAGGTTTGGTCCTATGGCCATAACACATTAATGTGAATAATACATGATGTTCAAAAGCTCTGTAAAACCTTTTCTCATGGATTTTAACCATTGCAGAAGCACAATATAATTTCTAGAAGTCAAGTTCAGTCCTCAGAATAAGGGGCAGGATTGGCGAAGTCACCACAGCTTAAGGCATCTTGTTCACTATATGCAGAAGCACTCAGTACAAGTGGGCAGCAGGCTCACAACCCTTGGGGTTCCTAACATATCCCCACAGGCTGCAGTGAAAGCACGGGTGTGCACTGCCAGATCCAGGACCTTGTGTCCCAACTACAGTAATGAAGTGCAAAACAGTTTCTAAGAGGTTCCTGGAAGCTTTTCCAGGATTGCAGGCATTTAAAACCTTAGCACCCAAAGACTCAAATAGATCTCGGACGATCCACAGCAATCAGTGGAGATGACCACAGTGATTTCTTTGCTTTTGGCAACCTGACTCTCAAGGCTGACCCATTTGTTTTTCCTCTGGGTGAATCACTTTTCAGACAGCCTGTCAAACACAAATCTGTCTTGTTTACACATACAAGTCCAGAATGTACCAATTTAAATATAACAAGGAATTAACATGTCCAGTGATCAGCCCCAGAAATAACCAACTACACCGACTGCAACTTTTCCTCTGTCCTGTCTGTGGCTAAAACGTGACTATTGCAAGCAGTAAACACCAGCCTTGTGGATGCTGCCATGGTCAGGCTCATTTCAAACTATTTTCCTTACAAGAAACACCTTTTCATCTTTTGCTTCTGTCTTTGCTTTTTACTGTAAACAGGAAATAATGAACAATATTATTTGAATGAATCAAAGGATATTGCTTCTACAACCTAGAGCGCTTAACCTAAAAGCCCTTTCACTGTTTTTTGTGTTGCAGACTGCTGAAATCAACCAGTTCTTCATACAGTGCAAAGGAAATTACTGCCAAATTGGCAGGCTCCTATACCAGCACCAGAACAGAACCTGACTCCAGAGCTTTAAAGAAAATTGGGGGACACGGGAGGCATTACCCTGGATATCTAAAGGCCAGAATAAGACTGAATTGGTGCAGCAGCAGGCTGCTGTCACCTGCCATCAGCCTGCCCTGCCTGAGATGGGTCATTGCTCTCAATGCGAGCTGAACAGGACCCTTTGCTCTCTCCTTCACATTTTTGGCTGAACAAGGAATGTTTTCAATCAGGGTGGGATGGGAAAAATTAAAAGGCTTTTAGGAATGGTATATCCTGAGTTTCCAGAAGCTGTCTAGGTCAGCCCAAAGTCTAGCCGGCCAATGCACTCATCCCCAGTATTTACACTGACAGTAGAAACAAGTCTGGAACAGCTGTAAATGATTATGCCTCTGACCCTCTCATGGCAAAGCTCTGTAATGCAGGATACTTCCATTCACACTGCACATGGCAGCAGCTAATGCTCACTTCCGTATGAAAACATCCACACTAAACTTATTTCATTATGGCTAATTGGTACCCAATTGAATTCTTTTAAAAGGTGTGCTTTGCAATATCTGTCATCTGAAAGCTTCCCTTACCAGGAGGAAACATCTGCCTTCTCTGCAGTGGGTTGAATGTAGAGGTTTTGTTTCCACATTAAATATATATCCCAGAGAGTGTAAAAACAAGGTAAAACAAGGGGTCAAACTCATAGTGTGCTCTGCTACTGCTCACAGCTGTGAGTATCATCACCAAGGACTCCCACACATTTCCAAGCTCTTTTCCCACCACTCTCATCCTTTCAAAAGTATCCTCTAAGCCCATGTTCACTGTCACTAGAGTGTCTGCCCAAAGCAAAGCTCCAACCTCAAGTCATACCCCCACACTGGCACCTCTGCCTCATTCCTTATCCCTACCCCATATATGCTCCCACAAAACCTATCCCTGTGTTACCACGGCAGGACCCCTCAACTTCTTCTTGGCACAGCCTGGCTGGTCACTGCCCAGACCTGCTCCTGCCCATGGGTCAGGAAGTTCACACCTTGCCAGTGCCCACAAGTGGAACTCCAGGTAGCAGCAATAGCTTCTCCCAACCATACTACTTTGAAGAACCCTGTATGCCACTACATACTGCATGATTTAGGCACCTCTGGAGTAAAAATCACTAAAAGCCAGGCCTGGCATCCACCCATGATCTCTTTCTCCCTTCTCTACTATTCTAGCTATGCAAAGCAAGGAAAATATTGTCATAAATCCCCTCAGCATGAGTGCCTTCTGGGCTGTCACAGAAAGGACTGCTCTCACTTCAAAATAATCCTAGCCCAGGGAGTGTACAGCAAGGTGTTTTAGGAACAGAAACATGAAGAGGGGAACAGAAACCAGCAACCCTGCTAGTATGACAGAAGGCATCAAATGCCAAGTTTTTCATATTTAGAGACTCATGTAGTTTATGGGCTTAAACAAAAGTTTCAGTGAGAAAAAAAGAATAAATAGTGGAGTCAGTAATTCACAATCCTTGAGACAAATAGAAAGTATGATTAGGCCATGACAGTGAAGCCATGCTTTGGCCTTATTTTAGGATCTTTCCCTCCTTTTCTTGCTTACAGACTTTTAAAAGCAATATTTAGGTCTAAACTGTTTCACACAGAGAAAGCCTGAAACACAAGCTGGTAAAAATACATTGAGTTGAGCAGTACAGCAGGCCTGGACTTTGGCTGAGCCAGCAGTCGGGCAGCCTACATTTTACTGTGTTCCTCGAGGGGCTGAGAATAGACACTCATACAAGTGTTATTTGCCCTTCCTGATACAGACTTGAGTAATGAAAATGGAAACAGCACACAAAGCAACAATGGCTCTTCTGATGGCTGAATTGAAAAGTTTTTCTCCAAGGGATTTGATAATTGAGAAAGCAGATTACAAAAAAAGTGGCATAAAATATTACTGTAATCTCTCTGAGACTACAAAATGTATTACATTGACTAAAAAGCAACAGGAAGAGACTTTACATTTCCCTTTACACTTACATTCCCAGTTACATAGTTACAGAAGAAATTATTAGGAGGTTATTTTTTTTCTGGACTCTCAATAGAGAAGACAGAAAACAGAAGAATGTAGAGAGTTTGAATATGGGAATAAAATACAGGTGTTGCTTAGGAAAAGATGCCAGCTTACAAATGGCAGAAGAAGAAACCAAGATCACAGCTCACTGCCCTCTACCACATGATGGAAACCAGTTCATTCTGATACTAAACCAGGAAAATGCAAAAACACAAAAGCATTTGTTTAGCCAGGGAAAGATGCTATCATGAGCACTTGGGAGTCTGAGTCACCCCCAGTGCTTACTGGAGCTACAGCTTCTCCAAGTGAATTATTCACCACCCAACTCCCATGAAAATGGTGTAAAGCCCAGAGCAGTGTAGGGTGTATTGCAGAGGTGGAGTGCCGGACTGAATCCTTCCAGCCCAGCTTGTGTGTTCAGTGTGAATTCCTTATGTGGCAGGCTTTCCCTGAGCACAGCAGGAGCAGGGGAGAGAGGAAAAAGCTACTTTATGATTAATTTTCAAAAGAAGTTGTAGTAATTTAATGCAGTGGATTGGAAAGAATAAGTATCAGCATGACAAATGTCTGTGAAGTTTCAGACTGAAACTAGACTACCTGTTTGAATCAAACCACATACTTAGTTTTGGTATTAGTGAAAACGGTGACCGATTTGTCACTCAATATATAATTCTGGTGGTTTACTACTGATATTGGGATTTTACATGTCAGTTTAGATTCTGCTGCTCATGAAGTTTGAGCTTTTGGATCCATTAAATAAGAGACTGCAAGTCCTGCTCACTTCCAGCCATTACTTACTGAAATTAATGATAGCCAGATCAATATTACCTGGCTTGACACTGTCATAAGCAAACTACGTTCAGGCTGTAGTTTGCTGTTCAGGTTTTGTATTAAGGATAGAAAAAATACAAACAGGGAGAAAAAAAATAAACCCTGGCCTTTCAAGGCACCATGAGCCAGAAAGCAAGACAGACGGGGCTGTCAGTATCTTGGAGGATAGGTTTGGACTTAAAACTTTGACTGCTTGCAGAAATGTTGGAAAAAAATAATTCAGTAGGAAAAATTGAAAGATGCCCCTGCCAGGCAGGAAAAATCAGCTTCCCATTTATGAGAGGAAGATAACTCATCCAGGCAGCTGCTCTGCAGAGAAGGATCTGAAGGTGGACAGGAAAAGGAAGAGTCAGTTGCAGAAGGTCAAACAGCACTGACATGAACAGGCTAAGCTAGAAGCCTACACTGCTTGTGAAGTCACTCATCCAATAAACACAGCCCTGCTCCCAGGTCTCATCTTCTCCACCTCTGTTACTAGGGCCAGGCACTGTGCCTGAAGAAATATGGGAATGACTGGAAAGAATCCAAGGAACAAGAAGAATTATTTGCTAGGCATAATGAAAATACACATGTATTACTTTCAAAAGTTGCCACACCACAGCTAGACATGTAAATAAAATGCCACTTGCCTTACATCAACACAGGACATAAAACAGAGGTACAAAAAGTGAAAGGGGTGATCTGCTGCTGTTAGAGAAAGAACTTGGGTTTTTATTATTTTTCACTGACACACAAGTCATTTGAGACCTTTGTGGATCTTGGCCTTAACACATCAGGCCACTCTTCCACTTTTGATAGCATGCATAGACTAGGAGCACCAGCACTAGCCCCAAGAGACACCACTTGGCTCTCAGTGCTGACTTTTCTCTGCATACCTGGCCAGCATGTGCTAGAGCCTCAGGCACTCCCACCACAGACTTGTGCAGCAATGCCAGGTTACTAGTTCAGTTTTGATCTAAAGGTGTTTAAATTTTTCCTGCGAAGTCCACTTTAATGTCTTTTAAAAATATCCTGAGCTTGTTTTTGCAAAAGAAAAAAAGTCTTGTTTTCATTCATGTTTTAGTTGTAAAGCACTTAGTTCAGAATCATTTGCATAATGATTTAGCAAGAGGTAAATGAAGGTAACAAGAAAAACACTGAACAAGTTAAATGTGCATATTGTTGTCTTGCACAAAGACATTTACCTTAGTAAAATGCTGTGTTATGTTGAAAGAAATGGAGCTGAATAACAGCCTCTTACAGTGTTATCTTCTATCGTCATTTATGTCCCCACAGAACTTCATTTTCCTATAGTATGAGCTCAGAGAAAATTAGAAATTACTGACTCTACAGCAGCTACTCTGCTGTCTACTGGGCTGGACAGTGAGTAAGATTGGTGACTGAGAGCAGTCAACACATCTGGATTCAATACTGTGCATCAGGTTTAGTGACCACCTCCCCCTACACGTTACTTTCCTATCCCACTATCTCATCACATTGGCAATCTATTACACTCTACAGACTAGAATACCCAACATGTAGGAAAAAATTACTTAGATAATACCACAAAATAGAGCTACTCATGACGCTTTGGCCACTTTGTGTCACTAGAGTTATACAGATTTTTATTTTTTTAAAAATCCATGTCAAGTGTATCACCAACACACTAAGAGGTAGCCAGCAGTAAGGGGTAGGCCTGGTCCACCGGGCTCGTTAATTCCATGTGGCCATTTAGAAATTGTTCTGTTTACAGTGTCATATTCTTAGCTTGAAGCTTTTTTTTTTTTTTAAGCACAAATGCCCTGTATTTGAAAAATAAGCAACATAACAAAGCTGTGTTCATATTAGAAGGAGTTGTTCATCAGTGGTTCATATTGAATGGATATTAGCATTATGCTCACTGGTGCTAGGATACCATGGTGATGGGCCCTGAAGAATTACCCAAAATAGATGAAACGCATGTGGCAAGTGATAATAAGCACAAGATGTTTTCCATACAGTAAAAATGCTGCAGAAAAGCAGAATAATACATTCTATACATTAGCTCAACAGATCAACAACTTCCATGCAGAATACTGGGGGATCTGAATGGATAGCCAGAGCTGAACTCCTAAGCCTAAAATTGCCAAGAAACCAAATTTGGCAGTAGTGTTTGCACCTAAAGAAATTCAGACCAAGGAGACTGGCACAGGAACTGCTGTTGCTAGCAAAAATATATGAAAGGAGCTGAGAGGCTTGGATTTTAAGTAAGAGACATTAATCACTGGGTAACACCTACCATAGTAACTGCATCTTTCCAAGCTGCTGGAGTCTCGTCCCTTTTTGTACTGAGTCAATCAAAATATTAAAAAAAATGTCATTCTTTGAATCTGTGCTGAGCCAGGCTGCTTGTTTGCTGCTGTATAAAACAAATCACTCGAAAGAGTCTCACTGAAGCCGCACTCTGATTCAGCAGGGTGCTTGTACACAGAATTAGAGACACGTGCAAGCACCAGCAGCTCTCGTGAGGGAACGACAGGAGACAGCACACCCCACATTCTCATTAACAATCCCTGTGCCACATTACCACAAAGCCTGTGACATCAAAGGGACACGAGACATCTGAGATGGCACCGCTACTTGCGCACGACTGTCAGCACTTGGCTCAAACCAACCCTTATAAAGAAACACACACAGCAAAACCATTTGTTTATGAAAATAACAGCTACCTACAGCCACACTGAAAATTCGTTAACTGGGATGATTTACCACTGCATCGGCAGACACGTATCTAAATATTTAGGTTGCTGCTCCAGATGTTAAAGCTACCCTCAACCCAAGGTGACGAGAATTTCTGAAGCAAAATTTCTTACTCTTCACAGTTTTGCAAGATCTCCGACTGCAGGGTGGATCACCAGAAAGCCACTGTCCATGCAAGACAGTTCTTTGCTTAAGCACTTCAGCTCTTAGTCAGAAGAAAGGTTTTATTTGCTTTTTAAGCAATTCAAAAAGTGATTGGGATAATGGGGCAAAACTTCTGCATGGTTTTTCGATCCCTCTCGGTCTGGAGGACACAGTGTCTTTCTCACAGCCCTTCCACCTCAGTGTAACGAGGTAAGAGGAATAATATCAGCAGGAGATTTCAGACCTTGTGGCCATCAGAGAGCTGCTGGGCTTGGTCTGGCCTCAGTAACACTCAGAGGACACCCCTGACAGCAAAAGCCCACTGTGACACTGGCCAGCCTTAATGGGGAGTGAGTGTGGGTGGGTATCTGTAAACTTGGGCCACGCTACAGAAATTCTCTGATAACTTCTTTAAGGAACTTCACAGTCCCTTAATGGCATAGGAATAGCAGGACAAACGTGGGATCTATAGCAACAAGGAAAACAGTAGCAGAAATATGCACACTGCATTGAAGATAAGGAACTACCTAAGGGGAAGATTTGAGTTTACTGTTCATCTCCATCTTAGCTATAATAAAAAGCACTCTATGAAGTACAGAATAGCATTAATTATTGCAATACTGATGTTTTAACCTGAAAGTGTGCTTAGTAGCCAAACCTCTGGTGCTTGCTGGGCTTTCCCTCAAAGAGCAGGACAGGTTCTTGCCACTGTGTTTCAGGTAATGTCCGCCAGCCCTACATTGTGTTCCTAGCAAGGGCTGGCAGCCAGCTCTCCTACTCAGAGCAAAGCCCTCCATGCTGTGTCTTTAAAAGCTGTGTGTTGGCTGAAAGCTTCCACAACTATTGAAATATATCACAGTATCAGCAAACAAGACAGGACTGTACCCAGTTATTGCTCCTAATGTTAGGACTTGCCATTCAGAACCTCTCTTCTTTCCTGGCCCCTACTGACCCTGAGGTTCCACGCTCAGCTAAGACACAGATGCTGTAGCAGAGCATGTTACATCAGTATTTTTCTCTGGTGTAAGAGGTGGATTTTGCATCATGGCTGATATAGTGCCAACTTACAAACTCTCTTTTGTGCCTGTGACTTACCTTAGTGTGTTGCCATACTAATGGTTGGTTCACAGAATCATCGTTTTTGGAGCACAGCAAGTACACTGTCAAGTTCAAGTTCCAAACACATCATGAGGATCATGCTCAGAACAGCTTATGGGGCTACGTCTGGCAGCTGTGACTCCAGAAATGCAGAGAAAAAAAACATTGGACAGCTGGAAACTGCAGTACAGAGCTACAGAAACACACAAGTAACTATATGATAAGATCCAAAGGGGCTGTCTGACTTCTGCTTAGAAATTCCCTAGTACTTGGGCCTAATATGCTACAGATAGTGTTTGACAAAGTAAAAGCCTGTTACTTTTGTTATCACAAAACACTGGTCTGAGATGATAAAACTCTGTTTCACTTTCTTATAATCTTCAGGAACATAAAAGAGGACACATGCAAATTCTGGTATTCGACATTAAAATTACATTTGGAGACAGTAACACAAGGAAAAGATTGTCTGACATTAGCATAAATAATACTCCCAACCACATGCTACTTAAAATATTAGCAAACCCAAAATTTCAGACCAGGTAGAAGAGCAGTTTGCAACAAAGAATTTAGACCAGTCGTTATTGTTATTATTCAGCCAAGCTTGCTCTTCTCACTTGCAGTATCTGATGTCTCCTGAGAACTCTTTAGGACTCTCCTTCAACTGGTCTATCTTTACATGAATTTGAGAGGCCAGTTGCGGGAGCCAACAAATTGTTTCCTTATTAGAATGGTCTCCCCTGACAGGACTTGGATCAGAGGAAGCAGCTGGGGAAAAGGAGCCCTCTAGCTAGGAGGTTGCAAGAGAAATGCTAGCTCTTACTTCCCGACAGCGGTCTCTCTTTGTTGTCTAGAGCAGCGTAATTGAGACCTAACATTTCAGGAGTTTTCTATTCTTTTCAACACACCAGTTCCCCCAACCTCAGGGCGGGGAACCGAGAGAGGGCGCTGGAGCCTCGGACAGCGGCGGAGCGCGGGGCTGCCCCGGGCCTCCCGGCGGCTCTGCCCTGGGTCCCGCCCGGCCCACCCGCGGAGGAACCACC
>NW_009952798.1:711918-715187 GCF_000747805.2 Chaetura pelagica
AAATTATATATATATATATATATATACACACATAAACATCTTTCAGGGCTTTGAAAGGCTAAATTCTCATAGGAAACTGCACATCTTAAAAAAAAAACAACAAAAAAACCAACAAACCCCAAACATCCAAGATGTATAAGAAAAGACAACAAAAAAGCCATTTTCAAAGCACAGTTATTCACAATTTGTTTACATTTACTCTGGAGACACCAAAAACAGCTTAAAAAAAAAAATAAAAATCTTGTCTCATGTGCTCTCTTGCAACTGGAAAGCTTTCAACGAGCTCTGCCTGCCCAAAGCCTCTCCCTTCAGCCAAGGGGATTCAGAGAAGGCAGCTCCACTAGCAGTGCACCCACCTCCTGCCACCATGGGCCAGGGGCAGCAGGTCCAGGACAGTTGACGTGGTCCTCGGTACAGAGACAAGGAAGACTACACAAAAGTAGATCATTCCAGGCCATGTTGCAGAGTTCTCCTTTTCTATCAGATTAGTCTTTTCAATTTCACATGAACCAAATTAAAAAAATGTTTACTTTATATAGTCCTGAAAAGTAGTTTTCCTCTTGCCCAAACAATTAAAGTTTCCTTGAGTATAGCTAAAAAAACGATTTTAAAAAGTCCTGCAAGCTAAAGGGAAGGCTGGTCCCCATACACTAACATCACTACTTCTTACCATTTCACATGAAAAGCATCGTTGACTCTGTTCTGTTGTCTGCTTTGCTATTAGAAGTTCTGAACATGGGTCACAGAGGCAAGACTGTATCTCATATTAGCAAATACTGCACAGCTGAACCAAGGACTGATTTCAGTAGACTCCAATAGTTCTTTCCAAATTTTTCCAACAAACATCTTTAGTCCGCAGCCTAAACAAAATGCTATGATAGCTTCCAAGCAATTTTGGCCTGAAATGTATTGCTGATGCAGTGTCCAGAGCAGGGTCAGGTTTATAACTCAGTTTGAAAAATAAAGATTAATCAATTTCTGTCCCCAAAACAGAGGCTGAAGGCTCAAAAGCATTGAATTGTGTTGAATATTCCCTGAGGCAAGCCTGGGTGCCTGTTCTCTCACTGTCTTCTGATGCTCCAGCCCAAGACATATTCCTAGGCTGATTCCAGATTAGGCATAGAGCTAGAGTTTTGTTGAGAATCAGGACTGGTACCAAATCTTGTATGTCTGGAAAAGTGAAGGACTGGTGTCAGTAACTTTCCCTCAAATTTTTGGACTGAAACACATATCTACTTCACTGTCTACGTTAGCATTAGGGTTCCCATAAACAGGCTGCAAGAGTCATTATCAACTTGACAATTATCAGTAGGTTCAGTCATCTTGTGCTTCATTGTGGCCTCAGCTGTACTCCTCATCTACCAGGATAAGACTTGTAGTGGGTTACAAACAAGCTGCACATCTGAAATTGTTCCTAAGCTTTGCGTGCCCTGACAAGGTAACCTCAGAGAACAGTCAACTCCATGTACCAGTGGCTTCTACTGAGCACAGATACTTTCCTAACCTGTGGATCTGTTCGGGTTAAAAAGCAGTTGAAAGGATCATACAAAGCTGAAGATGGCCTTCAGTAGACTAAAATACTTAGTTCTGAAATGGTCTTCTGCAGTCTCCCAGATTTATACCTCCCAAATACATGTAGCAGAGCCATGATCATTACTCCAAGACCTCAGAAGCAAGCTAAACTTTCCAGTAATGATGGGCCCCTAAACCACAGCCTACACGAGAGTTAAGTTCAGCAGAAAAGAAAGTACAGAACTCAAATTATTAAATAATTTTGCCAGTCTAAAAGACTGGCTCATGGCCATCACTTGCAAATTCAAAGCACTTCTTCACTGTGGTCTGAAGCAAGTTTCTAGGGTGCCACTCAGAGGTGTAAGACTAGAGGTCTCCAGAAGAGCTGCAGAGCCAGGATTACTACACTGTACTGGAAAATCTGGGAGAGTTAAATTGAAATTGGTACATGGAGACTCTGGGATCTTTTTCTTATCTTGGGTGAGAAAAGCCTCTTGCTCTGTTGTCCAGACTGAAAGGGTGAGTCAGAAGGCAGTCAGGACTACCAAGTAGATTTTTACACTTTCCATAAGGGGATGGAGGGCTGCCCCTCTGGATGCAGTGAAGCACCAGTTTCTCTAGCCAAACCATTTCCTAGCTCTGTTCCTTGCTGGCCTAACCCTGAGCCAGTGCCTCATGCTAGCTCAGCCATCTCTAGGCTGGAAGGCGCAGAAGCAGGAGGGCTTAATTCTAGGCTCCTGGGAAGATCTTAGGGTCTGGTGACAATTGACAGGAATAACCATCAGTTGCTGCTTCTCAGCTTTGGGGCTGGGGGACCTTGTGACAGCAAGACCACAGGGCTGAACTAGGACCATTTCCCCTCCACAAGTAAGGCTTGCCACTGTCTTACTCCTTTATCACCCATTATCCCAGCTATGAAGGACCCAAAAATGAAGCAGTGCCTTCACCACCAGGTTGCCACCAATCTTGCTGTCAACTTTTACTCAAACCTCACTCATAGACCTTTTCTAGCCCAAACTATACAAAATTCAGTAAATCTCTGCAGAGTTTATTATAGCAGTGGAGGCTCAGCAAGAAAATAATAGAGGAAAGAAGGATGTAAAGAGGTTTGATCTAGAAAGTAGAAAAGTACCTGTGAGGGGAGAAAAGCCAGGGAGTGAATGAGCTCAGTATTTCTCAGGCATTATCAACAGACCTAGACACCACTAGTAGGAACAAAAAAGAAAGTTAGATTTGGCCAAAGACACATATGAAGGGGAAGTCTGATGGATAAGAGGTCTGAAATGAGCAGAAAAAGCAGGAGCAGGTTGATTTCGTGTTTTGTTTTGTTTTTTTAAAGGGAGGCAAGAGGAAGGGCAAGAACCAGTACTATCTGTCACCCATCTCTTCCCGCCCACTCTGACACACTTCAAAAGAGATCTGGAAAGAGAGAAGAAAAAAAAACCCGGCTGTCAGATATTACTGTTCCAGTCACTGAGTCATGGCAGGAAACTACTGATACTGTAAACTAGTACTGTAAGCTCAGAGAATATTTGAGTTTCACAAAGGCTCACTGCAAAAGGAACAAATATTCAGTGACGAGGATTTGTCTCTTCCAGAATTCTTGATGTTACTGTAGAACCATTCCAGCAAGCATGTTCAAAAAAAGCTGCCTTTATTTTAACATTTTACATGAGTGCAGACAGTTCTTCTCTTCCTGTATATTTCTTTTTATATCAACAGATGCTTATTAAAAGAAGAATATTGAAGAAAGAGTA
>NW_009952798.1:715518-739213 GCF_000747805.2 Chaetura pelagica
AAAGCCTGCAGTCTTCAGGGTGCTACTGGATGCTTGGCCTACTTCAAGTCTTGTAATTCCTGTGCCTCAGAAAAATAATTTCATTATGATCCTCTTATCCTTCCATCAAATTAGTCGCTGACAGTTGTCACCATACATGCAGACTTTGCAGACATAGACAACATCAGTCTTATCTGTCCAGTACAAGTGTAATGGATGGAATTACTTCCACCAAGATGGCACAGCCATCCTAATTCCCACAGGAACACAGCAAAGAAAATAAAGCAGGAATTTTCTGTTGTCGGGAGGGCTCAGCAGCCTCCCACCAGCCCCTTAGGAAAGCACTCTTAAACTCCCTGCACTGCCCAGAGCCCGTAGCCTTTTCAGTCTCCACCAAGAGCTAACCAGCTAGAGCCCCACAGGATTCCCAGCTGCCAACCCAGAGGTACATGCTGGCCACCCAGAAGAACTACAGTTTTTCAACTGACAAGCCCTTTCGAAAATATAAGATGCTACCTAGACCCTAAGTGCTGAAAAAAAGGTAACACAGTAACTGAGGATTCAGAGACAACAGGGGAAGGAGCAGTACAGAATGGGACGTGGATTCCTGGAGAACTGTTAAGTATGTCCAACTATTTGTTAATTAAAATTTTAAATGACCCACTTCAGTTTTGCTTCTGTTGCCTAGGCCCACTCACCGTGGCTTTGCAGCCACTCATCACAGCAGACAGTGCTAGGAGGCTCTTGTACACTTCAGGGTTTAAGGCACAATGGGATAATCACACGTATCTGCTATAGTAACTCACTATGCAACTTTCCAACCCAGTTATCTTCAGCTAATTGCTTCTGTAAGTCCCAGGGGTCTGTATCCTGCTCATCTGAGTCACAGCACCGAGCCTAAACCAGCCTTGGTCAATTACAGTTCAGCAGAAGGACACATTCTCAAGAATAGCATGGTGCTATTAATGCTTGTCAGTTCAGGGAAGTTGGTCATACCAGGGAAAGACATTGGTAACCCTGGCAACTTGTCCCCTTCTTCCTCCACTAACAAAACAAAGCAAGGCAGAACTTGCCACATCAAGCTGGAGACATTTAATCTAGTGATGTGTAGAACAATGGGACGCAGGAAAGTTGTAGGACAACTTCCTCCACAGTCCTGTAATAAATTGAGAACTCAGGAGTGGAGGCAATACACCTTGTGGCAAGCTACAGGCAAGCACAAACACAGCCATCTGCTGTTGACAGAAGCACTGAAGAGCCTCAAGTGTGGAATCCCTCCACCTTTTCCTGACAGTGGCTCTAAAGGCTGCTTAATAGCTTTGCTGTTTTAACAAATAAAATAATTTGCAACATTACATAAACTAGCCAGATACTGTATGCAGTGCATCACCATAACATACAGCATGGCTGAACTTCAAGATATACCCCTCAGAGATTGCTGGCCAGAAAATAAAAAAATCTACTCCCTTCTGATCTGGACTTACAGGTATTGATGAATTTGATGACATGATGATGATTTCCAGCAGGGGTGCAATATTTTTCTCACTTTCCACACCAAAAGCTGCCGTGGAAAAGGGCAAAGAATATAATGACTCAGTATCACAGAGTGGAGACTAACTAGCAGCAGATCAGCAGCAAACAGTGGTCTCTGGAAGAAGGTGCTTTCATGAGCAGAGGACAATCTTACTCATCGCCTGTCTTGATCAAATGCAGAGGTTTCCATGAAACAAATGCTAAGGCTGCCTCAACTGCCAAACGCTGAGAAAAAACCCCAACTTAGGTGGGATTTTTTGTTGGTTTTCAAAGAAGTACCTCTGTCAGGGACCTTCTCTATTCTTTTATTCCAGCATCCAATTTATATTGGCAGGGAGGAAGCCCCCCTGTAGTAACCAAAATCTCACTGTACTGCAGTTAGTGCCTGCACCACCTCTTGGTTCATTGAGGACAGGTAACAAAAATATTAACAACACCAAGACAGCACTATCCTTTCACTCAATGCAAATGAGCTACAGGGTCATTTCAGAAATTGCTTCTTTCAAGACATACAAGTACCCTAGTGATTTCAGGGAACTGACAGCACCCACCTCCTCACAGGGTAAAAAACACAACAAAAACGTTTTCCCAACTAGTTATCACATTACACCATCAGCAAGGTGAATTTTATTCCTGATATAACTCACCTGTCATTGCCCTGGGTTTATCAGGAAAGTGCACACATTACATTGAAATATAATTATTTTATTATAAATTATTTACCTCATTTCCCTAGGAATATTTTGGGAAAATCTGGAAAAACTAAGTTTTTTATCTGGGTCTCCTAGTGCTCCTGCCTGTTCTTAATAGGACTCACTGGATTGCCTCCTAGTAATTTTCCCTTCTGAAAAATCTATTGCTCACTTAAGGAAGCTTAAATGCTCAAAAGCCCAAGAATTGATTTGTTTATTTTTAACTAAAATAGCAAGCGCATTTTTCAGGAGCTGATGTATGCCCATTCATACTGAGAAAGGCTTTGGCAATTAGCATTTATCTTTACTTTTCCAGAGCTGATGGAAGACACTGACTTTATATATTTTCAAGTCTCCATTCCTCAGGATAAAATCAAAGGTAGGGAGTAGAGCTGGGCTTCTCCTGCCATACTCTGCTCTCAGCTTGGCTGGAACTGCAGGAGGGTCAGTCAGGGTGCTCTATGAACCAAGAGAAACTGGGCTGCCCAGCAAGCACAGGTGCCTCCATGCAGCTCCCCAATCTCAGAGGTGCTGGGAGGCTCCTCCTCCTGAGGGAACAGACACCACTGCTTTAAAAAGAATAAATTCAACATGAACAAATGCATACCCTGTAGAATATTTTAAGAGTTTTAACAATCATCTTGCTATTTGGTTACCAGGAGTTTGACAAGCAAAGGTGATAGAAGCCACCCACTCACCCCAGCTGAAGTCTGAACCATGCTGTCAAGGTGACACAGTGATGAGGCCCTCCAGCTCTCTCTTGCCTTGCTGGCCTGTCACTACAGTGTTTCCTTATGGCAGGAGGAACTCCAGCATCCCATAAATCTTCTTCTCCTAGGCAACAAGCTGGTTGACACTATTTCCTACATTTTTTAACTGAGTAACTGGCAATTCCATCCACCAGGTTTTCTACATTTATTTTTTTGAAGCAGTGAAAGGGATTTTGGAATTTGAATCTCCCTGTAGCAGTGGTTGGGTGGGCTTTGGCCAAAATCAGCTAGGCTGGGAAAAGCATGGAAAGCACTCCCCCTGACACAGTACAGCCTGGGTGACCCCTGTGAGTGTTCAGACAAGCTGAGAAGACATGCAGTAATCTGGAGGGATGGAAATAGTGGTAAGTAGAGAGAGATCCCTTAATTTGCCTTGACAATACCATCCACAGTGAGCTAAACTTGTTTCCTGAACAACCAGGCCATTCATGGGAGCAGGCCCTCAATTTTATACCCCTCTGCAGCCTGCAAGGACAGGTCAGCAACAGCACCTGTGAGCAGAAGGCAGCAGTCCTGTACAGGGGACATGCACCACCAAGGCAGCCCCTGAACCTCTACTCAGAGGGCATGACTGGCAAGAAGCACCCATGATGTGCCCACGCAGTGTCATCAGACCCACGTCCTTCAGACAGGCCTGCCAGAATTTCACACCATGTCCAATGCCATTCAATGACCACATGAATGTTGTCCCCACTGGTGGCCTCAGCCTCTTGTCTAGGGCAATTTCATGCCTTTTCTCGGGCAGCTAACTCAAACATCATCTCACATAGAGAAGGACACATCCTCAAAGTCTCAAATCTCATTCCACTCTTGTGACAGCTGCAGAAATTACTACAGAGCAAAAATGTGAGGGACACCCTGCAGTTCATAATCAGAAACGAGACAGAATAGCTTTCTTGGGTCTCACAGAGATCTCCCCCAGACCACCACTGCTAGCCAAAATGCAGCCCACACACCTCTGCACCACCCACTGATCCTCTGCACGATACCTCTAGGAGCCTCAAACCAATCAATACAGTTGAATTACACATATCCATTTCAATTATGTATAAAAAGCCAAATTCATTACACCTTAAAGCATGGTAGGTTTAACTTTAACTTTCAGGCTTTTCGCTATCTTCTGCTGGCAAGACCACTGTATTTTCTCATAGCTGTTAGGAAATCAGTATGTACACCTCTCTCTGTAGGCTGGCCAAATCACCAAGCTTGCAGTGAGTGATGCAGTATCTAGGGAGTAGCTAAGAGACTGAGCCTGTGCCTGCTCAGTGGGAGGCACAAGGATCTCCTTGCAAGGTGTCAGCAGATGGCTGCGTGCTGAAGTTATCTCCTTATTGACACTCATGGGAAACAGCTGGCAGAATCCTGGAATGAGGGATAGTTGTCTGAACAATTTGTCCAACACAATTTAGGCAGCTCTAGACATCTACAATTCCTGCACGGGGTGGAGGTTGTGGCACAGGACACTAGGGAGGTCACTGCTCCTCTGCAGCAATAGCTGGAGCTTCAGCACCACATGCGTAGGCACCTGAAATGGCACTACTCCTCTACATTTACACACCTGAATCATTCTTGTAGAAATCAAACTAAAAGCAACTCGAAAAGCTGGTAACCACAAGAAATCAAGTTATAGCTCTCCTGTCTGCACTGCTAAAATTAGAGTTTAGGGTCTAATGTGTGGATATCACAATCTAACAACAATTACCAGGGAAATACCAACCTAAAGGACAGTGACACACCCTCCCTGCTCTGTTTACAAATGTCATGGTCATATGAGATACTAGTCAAACACATCAGCAGACTAAAAATAAACCACAATAGGATATGTTGATAAATATTTCTTTCAAAACAGTATAGCCTTTTACATGACTAATGTTAATGTGATTTCAGACTGAGAAGAAAATAACCCACATTGATTGCATGCTAACTGTGTTTGGAGGAGTCAAACAGGTAACCACCACCAGCCCTGGCATTTTGTTCTCCTATTAGAAAAGGCTACTAGGTATATAAAACAGTCAATACCATTCTTGTTTTTGATTCACCAGTGAGTACTAGCACAGGACACAACTATAATGCCCATAGCTATCATCCTGGAAGAGGAGCAAACCTTTGCAAGCAAAAGGGTTCATCCTTTCAGGACTTCATGGGCTGGTTTCATGCACCACTCAACAGTTTATATCACAGGGAGGTTAGAAAATGTCTGCCTGGACCTTTAAGAGGATTTTATTCCCAGCTAGATCACCACCAAACCATTTTCACAATAACATCTGCCACTGAACTGTTGCTAATTAGTCAGTCCCTCCTTCAGTAAGGGAGGAAGACGTGACAGCAAAGATGGAATTCTTTCAAAAAATGGCCCAAAAAGCCCCGATATGGATTGCAGCACTTCGTGGCCTACACCATGCTCGTCACAGGGCAGGGAGAGGGAATCTGCATATCACAGTGTGTTGCAATCACTGCGGAAGCATCTTTCTCTTCTTGCTTCCTCCCTACCCTTGTTCAGAAAGTTAAGGTAAGACAGAAAAGTAGCTGCAGCTTTTAGGACATCCTATCCAGGGACCCAGGACAGCAGTGGCAATGCTCCCTCAGTATGCTCTATAGCCTCAGTTGCTCTTTGGCTGCTTTACTGTTATAAGTATTGCTTCTCTAGCTGTTGTGAGTAGCATAAAGACAATCTAAGGAAGATATTTAACTGTTTAGTGTTGAAATAGAGGCCACACAACCGTCCATACAGTCAAGGATCCACTGAAGTAGATGTTTATGTGTTGGGAGAAAGAGAGAAGACTTAGGATAAGTGACTTGGGGAGAATGATTCACAGCTCTGTGAAAGTCTATGGAATGACCATTCTAACATTTAAAGTAAGTTTTCTATTCTGCACACTACAACCTCCAAGTGGAAAAGCAAGGCTCTTCCATGGATGAATTCAACAGGCTGAAAGGCCCACAGGGAGAAACACAGGAGCTCCAGGAGTGCTGGAGTCTGCATTTGGCTCTTTACTCTCACAGAAGTGACTGATAGAGGCTAATTATCTAAGCACATAAGAAGCTTTACTGGAATTGTTTGTCCATCATTCTCCCAGGAATATGGAGAGGTAAAGAGGGGGAGATTGCTTGCTTGGGTATTTCTGCAGTTCCCTAGTAAGGACAAAAGCAAGAGCCTTGGAGAGAGCTCTTTGAAAAGAGAAAGTGGTGTGTTTCAAATGAAACACCCACCTTCTTCCCTTGGATGAGGTACTGGCAATGCCAGAGTGCAACAGGCTGCTCTGCTGGTTCCCTGAAGACAGGAAAGCCTGGGTGTGAAAAGCAGGTGCTCTGTCTCCTCTCTTCTGCCTCCTTCCAAACAGAGCAGGCTCCACAGCGCTGAGGGGGACTGCTGCTTATAGCAATAACCCACACACTATGGCAGCCTCATCTATCTGAGGATCCATAGAGTATTACTTTAGGCTCCATACCCACTACAGCATCTGCCCACTCCTTATGCTACAAGGGCCTCCTAGAAACTCTGAGCATACTAGTCCAAACGTTACTTTAATTCCATCTCAGATTGCAATGACACCAGCACCATGGCCACCCTCCAACATGCACTCAGCTCAGCAGTTTTCCAAACACACTTGGATTCTGAAGGGACAACAAGGAAACTGGGTATCAATGCTGACAGTCTGAATGTGAGCTGTGGAAGATAAAAGGAGGGTTACAGCAAAAAAGTGAAACATTTTAACATACATACTTGTTCTTTCACACATCTGCCTAAATTGCATTAATCTGCAAATTTTCTTTACAATGGGCCATTTTCATTAGATAAATCTTATTTCTGGTGAAAATATATATAACCTAACTGTGCATCATTCATGCAAAATGAGGAAGCAGTCAGTGCAGTGTGAAAGGGTCATCTTATAAATGCTGCTAAACCCATAAACTGGTGAAAGTTACATTTGGTTCCTAAGAGATATACATTGAAAGAAGACCTGCCACCAAGATGTCAGAAAGCTCAAACTGAAAGAAGAGGAAAAGGACAGCCATGGATATTCTGGCATATATTGCTTGAGAGCTCTTCAAGAAGATCTAATTTCAAACATAAACCCCCATACCAGGAATTTTCCAGACCCACAAATACACTTCTCACTCTTAGACAAAGCCATCCCCTTTGGAGAGACTGTCAGCTGTGGAGCTTGCAACACAAGCACCAAGACAGTATGACACCCTCTTGTGTCCTGATAATTATTTATTTATGTATTATTAAGGAGTGCTCTCCTTAGGCAGAATGCATGACACAAGCATGCCTGTACAGTCAGGTAGATTGATCCAAAACCAGCAGCAGAAAACCTCTCAGGAAAAGATGTTCATTCAAAGTACTTTTTACTCTCTTAGCAATTATACAAGTTCAGAAATTAACATAGCATTGTAAAGTGTTACCTGAAGAAATACATGTATTTTGGTATTTGTGCTGTGTTTGTATAGAAGATTGCTGAAAGCTCATGGACTTTCTGAAGCATGCCAGCAAACCCACAATGTAAATCTCTGCTTCAGTCATGTTCCATTTCTCTGTATTGGAAACTAAACCAAAGACTTAGCACTCTGCAGAGCTGAGTATATGATAATCACCAAGGGGAAACTCTTCATGTTTGGGAAGTCAAGACACCTCCCTCCCTTCCCAAGACATCCTTTGCTTGATTCTGGCCAGCCATGGGAAGTCTGACTTGTCAACCAGTGAATAAACCACAAAAAAAAAAAAACAACAACACAAAAAAAAGTCAGCCTCCTGATTCCCTCCATTTGTTACCCACAAGCCTCTTCTATAACCTTTCCCTTCCGCACATACCAAATACTGGAAAACCACAGGCTTCCCATAACACTCAATTTTTTGGGGTTTTTAATGGTCTCTAATGTGAAAATGCCTCATAATATTCTAAAACAAAGTAGTCCCCTTCAGGACATATGCTTATTTTCCTCATATCAGACATTAAATTAAACAGAAGATAAAACAGGAAAAACTATTTCCTAGTAATGTGTTAAAAAGCTGATAGAAACATGCAATTACCATAGCATATTCATTTTTAGTTACATTCTGTATGTGGTCATTTCAGACATGCTAGAAACAGAGGAATTATTCAATATATAACTTTGGCAAATATATTCCAACAAATATATTTACAAATATGTTCCAGAAACACAGCCATAAATTTATACCACAGAATCAAAACCATCAGTTAAAAGGAAGGCAGTAGACATTAACCCTTGTGGGGTAAAAGCAATTTCAAAATGGGGACCTCAACCATGTCCTCCTTAGTATGAGCTCACCAACATTCAGTGTAGTCTTCCTGCATCTGTAGAAAGCCTGAGACAACATCTCAGAGAAACATATAGGTATACATTTCATATGAAAAATAAAGGATTGCTCCGAAAAGCAGCTATAATAATCTGAACATTCATATTGATAACTATATTCATGTTCAGCCCTGGAACAACCTGTGCTTGCTAAGATCTTTCAGAGTCAGTGTAAGGGCTAGAGGAGGACCACCACTGCTTTAAAACAGCCAAGACCAGGAATTACTAAACCAAGTCCCCAGGCTTGAGGTTCTAGACTTCAAAAGTCTCACCTGCCCCAGAGCACAAGAGAAAAGGAAAGGGAAAGACACACTAAGAACTACTTTCAGCTCTACCATCTTACAACTGTAATCCATTACAACTGCAATTTGCAGTCATTTAATGAGCACACTATTTCAATAATTTAATTAAAGACCAGGGGAAGGGCACAGGAAAAGGGGAAACAAAGTCAGCTTTAAACCAGCTTAATGATCTCCAGGTATATCTGTCTGCCATTTTGCATACAGAAGAACAGTATAAGGAAGCCAGGCTGAGAGGTGGCTAAATCAATACACAGTCTACACATCTACATTAACAAATTCTGAAGGAACTGGGTTGCTTGTCTCAAATGTTTTGCTGCAGTGCTAAAACAGCTGACACTCAAGACTACAATGACATGAAGAACACCTGATCTAATTTTGATTTAGCCTTAGTAATAGGCCTTTTTCACCAGCACAACAGGACATAATAAAGTTTCCAATAACTAAGGGAGCAGCAAAGCATATTCCTGCTTGTCTGTCTAGTAGTTACTTCATGTTGGTGCATGAATGCCTGAAACTTGTGCTTTCAGCATTTACTATACATAATTTGGTTTAAGTTTAGGATTTTCATGTGCTAAAAGCAACTTGCCCGGTGAGGCTGCTGCAGGCTGCCGAGGAGCCAGGGACACCAGGGGCTCGCAAGGCCCAGCACACGCCGCGAGGCCGGAGCTCATTGCTCAGTTGCTTCGTCAGAGGCAAAATTACCTCACGTTTTGCTTTTGGGCAAGCTTAGGAGCCCTTTCCCACCCTCTGCAAGGCAGCTTGCATTAAGAAAACACAGCTTACGCTATTTTAGCTGTATCTCCTCAGCGAGGTCCCTGTGTGAAGCACCGTTAAGGCCCTCAACCCAGACTCACCTCAGCAGCGGCCCGAGGTGGCTGGGAGGGGCCAACATCTCCTCAGGGCAGGCAGGAGAAGAAGGCAGCCAAAATAACATTAAGATAATGACCCTAATTTATTTTAATTTTTTTCTTTGGAGGCTTTAAAGCAAAACATTTCCAGAAGGGAGGGTAGGGGAGAGTCACAAACCTACACACACTGCCTGGCCTCCGGCTGTGCCCATCCAGTCATGCCCACACAGCACAAGATGGCAGAACACCTGCACGCGGCGCCCTGAGCTGTACCGGTACCCCAGGGAGAGACGGGGGTACCCCGGCGATGGGGCCGCAAAAAAAACTCCCCGGGGCTGCTGCGTGTTCGAGGCGCGGCGGGCACGCGGTTTGGGCGGCCGTGTCTGGCGAGAGGGATCCCTGCCCGGGCGAGGGGGCTGGAGCTATGTGGTCTGTGAGGTCTTTTCCAGCCCAAACCAGTCCCTTGAGTCTGTGGAAACAGAAATTAGCTGCTTTGCAAGGGCCTGAGAGGGTAGAGCAGCTCCCGTGGTTACTGGAGAAGGGGCACCCTGCCCAAATACACGGTGGACCCATGCTGGGAGCATCTCAAGTCCAGCTGACACTGACAAGAGGAAAATAAATGTTTAAAAAATGAGAGCTGCAAAAACGTAAATGTCGGTCTGTGGCAGGTGGAGCCCTCCTGGCCGTGGGAGCCGGGAGGAGACCTGAGGAAAACAACAGCTCCGTGTAAGATCAAACAGCTACATTCAGGCTGTGGTGGTGTTGCTGGCAGAGCCCGCGTGGTGCTGCAGGAAACGGTGGCCAGGAGGGGGAATTGGTAGCCCGGGAGGGGCTCTGCAAAGCTGTTCCCTGCACCCGAACACACAGAAGGGGTGGCAAGGGGCCAGCGGGGCTGTGTGGGCACAGAGGTGTGAGGGCAGCTCCCAGTCCCCACAGCCCCCCGGAATGCCGCAGTCCTTGCTTTCACAGCCTTCTCCCCGCTGGCACTGAGCACCCACCCTGCAGGCTGAGGGAGCCCAGGAGCCTCGGCAACTTTTCCTTGGTGACATTCCTGTCCCCACGCGGGGTTTTGCCACAGAAACCATGTCTCTCGTTCATCTCTAATGACAGAAGCAACTTTATAAGGCTCCAAGTCCTGCCTGTTAGCTCAAACCAAAAGGAATAACTATAAACTCAGAATAAACACTAATTAACCTGAATCTTTCTTTGTATCATTATCTTAACCAGATGCTCTATCTATCTTTAACTTGAGGCTGCTTTGAGATGCACCCTCTATCCGCAGCAGGCAAAAATAAGATTCCTTCTTTTGATAAAGTTATTTGTGGGCCTCAACAGGACACATTTCTTGGCAATGTGGTGCCCTTATCTTTCAACATTGCAAACTCAGAGGGGTTTGAAAGGCCGTATATTTTGAGTGCCTCAAATACAAGTTTCATGATTAAGGAGCATTTAATCCAGCAACTTTCCCACGTTCCTCTGGGGGAAGAGATGCAGTGAAGGCAAGAGTTACTCCCAGCAGCAAGAGAGGCTTTTGCAGTACCCACAGCATTGAATGGAGGCTGCCCCACAAAACCCAGCCGAAGGTCGCAGAGGAGCACGGCCGAGACTGAACCCCCCAGCACAGGGCAGAGCGAGGTGGAAGCCCCACGCTGCTGCCTCTTAAGCTGGCTGAAATCAATAGTGCTTTATATGGTTTTTAATATCTGAGAGAATCATAGAACTGCTTTAAAAATGAAGATTTATTTCCCTGAATATATCAACATTTTCAAAGCTGCTTTGTTTTGACTTTTTTTTTTTTTTCTTTGTTGGAAGTAGCTCCAATATTTTCTAAATTACTGAAAACCACTGTTGAAAGCTTATGTAACAAAAACTGTTTCTCATTATGACTGTTGGTAATTATGCAGGCGACATACATACAGAGAGGAAACTATACAAACCAGATTTACTGTAAAAGCCAAGACCTTTCATATATGCAGCTGTGTTCTCTTGTAGAAAAATAGGTTATTTGGGGAAAATATTTTTGGACTTCAAAAAACAGTGACAAGGATTCCAAGCAACTCTTGGCAAGAGCTGTGCAAAACTATACTCTTCCCAGTTCCACCTCTCAAGCACTTTCTGCTCAAAATAGTCTTGCATCAGCTAGGTTGGTAGCAAGTATTAGTGATATTATCTTCACAGCCCTTTAGTGTGCAGACATAAGTTTTACTAAGGCTGCAGATGAAGTGATAAAATTAAGCCTCTACCATTTAAAAGTTGCATTAACACTGTTTAAGTGGTTTACTGGTGTGTTTTGTTTGTACCTCAGGAATGTCATCTGTATGTAGCAGCACTGTGAGTCCAAAGATGTATCTGGCAGTGCCAGCTGCCCAGGTGATGGCACACCTTTCCATCCCCAGACCTTCTGCTGCTGAATGCCAAGGGCTTCTCCATCTGTAGGAGGCATATCTCACTTGTGAGGCTGGAGGTTACCCTCCACCTTGTTATGAGGGCACTTGAGGATGTGCTCATATGTCAGCACACCTGGCTAGCAACTAGGTCCTCTGGAAGAGAGACTACTTTTGGTTACTATGGACTGAAAGTGCCACGTCCACCAGTACCTATTGCTGCCCTTCCTTCCTGCAAGGCAAGGGATCTGTACTGTGCGTGGCCCCAGAAATCATCTCCTCAGCTGTCCAGGGACAGATGGAGGGAAGAATGTTCTTCCCACACAGCTAGAAAGCCTTGGAGGCTTAATCCCTAATAATCTCACTTTATTGGCTCTTGTCTGGAAATGAGAGGAAACGGTGTACAGCTGTGAAGAGCTGGGCCAATGATAATACTCACCTCTGTTCTCCTAGAAAAAAGCCCACAAATCTATGCTGAAGAAAAGAATTGCAGCTCCATCCCCCAGGAGAGCTGGAGCAGGTATTTGGTAGCCAAAAGCATTGAGGATAAAGTACTGTTTCCACCTTCTTGGTGATCCAACCACCATCTACCTCCTCTCTGTGTCTTGCAAAGTGGCTGTGTTTCTCAAGGCAGCAAGGCACTAAGTATGCAAAGAGAATCATAAGGGACAAACAGAAGTTACCTCATTCTTACCAAAACTGATGGGAATCACATCACCAATGTTAAGAGAACCCTGCTAAATGTAGTGCCACATAAAACAACATTTAAAAGCCTAGTTGAGAGTCCCTTCCTTGAACTGAAGGCTCATGTTCTTCCATGAGTCCCACAACCAAAACTGCCATAATAACAAATGCAGAGGCATCTCCTATCCTGGATGTGGGTGGTTTTGATGCCTGTGCTGGTTATAAGAAGCAATGTCCTGGAGAACATGAAATTTAGGAAGATGAGTAATGTATGAAGTGTGGAGGCAGTGAGAGATGATCCACATATTATGTGCTTCTATTTAATAATTTATAAATAAATATCAGCTTTCCCCAAACTGCACCTCAGCCTAGCAATTACATGTTGGCTGATTTCTTGTTAGTGCTGTTCTTTTATAATAACAAACTGTTCCCAAAGCCTCACATACAGGGAGTTAGACAATCAAAGTACTGTGTGCAGTTTTCCATTTATTTCTTTCAGTTAGCTGCAATTAAAACAATACAATTCAAAGCCTTGTGTGTTTCCCTGAAAAAATACAAAACTCCAGTTGTTACTATTAATATATACAACCTACAAGAAAGAGTTAACAAAGCCCTTTTGTCTTCCCTGTTGTAGTAGAGTAATTTTCTCGTCCTTTTCTGTAGATGCCCTAGCAGTTACCAATATTTCTTTCAGTCCCTGTTCTTCAGAAGACACGTGCTTTTCATTCAGCTGCACAGAAGGAAAAGAAATTCAGTGGGCCAGGGTGGACCAGTGGCTCCTCTGTGGTCAGATCCATTCACCACAGCTGCCTGGGGAGGAACTGAAGTGAAGGTGCTGGGGTCCCAGTTGAACCTATTGAGAAGGGAAGAGATCACCATTTTAGCAGGCAGGAATCAAACTTCTGTTCAAATTTTACCAAGATATTTTACCTAAATATTTTGTATTTCTGGAAAAGCAGTGTCTCCTGATCTCTGCTCACCTCCTTAATATAAACAACAAACCAAGTTTTATTTTCACTATAGAGATAATACTTTTTTTGTTTATGTGGCTTCACTAATGAAACCTGATGATGATCTAAATAATAATATACCAGTTTCACTGAGGAAAAAGAGAACAGGGGCTGTGTCCTGCTCCTCAAGAAAGTGTTAAGCCATCCCAACAGAGCAGCTGTGACTGTCTCCCACATGACCAAGCTCCCCCAGAACTGATTTCCATCAGCCTAAAGCATGCTCAGAGTGTGCAGTGCTTGGAGTGCAGCAGCATCCCTGCAGAGCCAGGATGCACTGTGTTTGTCCAAGTCTCTCAACATTTCCAGAGATTCTAAGAGCAAGGTACATCTCAACACCATCCTGAGCAAAAGACTATACTCCTCAAGTACTACTATGCAGTAGCTTAACTCAGTATTTCAGGTCTGTTGACAGAGGCTTTGATTCAGCCTACTCCTGCATCAGAGTAACAAACTGCTAATCTGGATCTGCAGTTTTTATTATCCTACCAACTAAAATGAACATTTCACTTAAACTCAGTTCCTCAAGAAAGAACTAATGTGCCTACTTTGATAAGATGGTATGGAATTTATCCAAACATTAATCAAACTATATGAAATCTGGAAGAATAGAATAGTAAGAATTCTTCTTACTGGAAGAATATGTTCTGACATTTTGTGAATGAAGTCCCAAGAAAAAGTAAAAAGAGATTCCCAAAGTCTGGTCCAAAGGGAATTCATAACTCATGTAGTGCTCAACTTCATTCTTTCATTCCAGTACACAACAGCACAAAAAGGGGATGGCAAAGCAAAGAACAAAAACCAGCATATTTTTTTTCCAGAATGGCAGAACTCTCTGGCAAACCCAGTTCCAACTACAGAAATACTTTCCAGTATTTTCCCTATAACTCCAGTTACTGCAGTTCTACAAATAGGGTACCCAGTGATTAATGAAAAGGAAGGCAATTCAACAGACAAGGTACTTACTGCACAGTTATTAAAAGAAATGCTAATACCATACTCCTCGCATATGACTTCATGCTTGAAGAATCTTTCAATTTGCATATAATCCAGGTGCAAGAAATGTATTTGAAAGACCATATCTCCAACTGTCAATGAATGTTTCCAGCAAGTCTAAGGAAAAAAACAAACCAAACCATCTCTGCTTGGCACATGTTTTTTCCAAATGTGTTAGATTAGGTTGCTCTAACAGAGGTAACACTAGGCAGACAGCAACTGTATGTGTTTTGTAATAAACATACTTTTCATAAGGCATTTCAAGGCAACTGCATTACTAACAAACTTTATACAATTTTGACTTATCACCAATATATACCAAGGACCATGTTATTACAGTAAACTATATACAATAAGGTACTGTCCATGAAATCAAATAGATATTTCTTATCACTTTAATATACTGACATTATCAACCAACTTATAAATATCAATAACATTTTCATTATCATCTACACTTAACCTTCTTTATCCTTTCAAGTGTCCTTACGTCCAATACCTGAAAACATGCAATTCAGTTCCACAGAATAACTCAAAAAATCACATCAAGGAAGTTCTTTATTAGTTTCCCTCAATGACTTCCAGATTAAATCTGCTCTTCTATAAACACAATAAAGGTTTTCTGTAAGTGTATACTCTAAAAACACACGGTTGAAGTTAGCAGATCCAGCAACGAAGGACCATACAACTGGAATGCAGCTATTAACTCTGCTGACGACACACATACCAGAACAAAAATCAGTGCAGACAGCCTTAGTATCAGAAGAATAAAACCATATTTAAGAACTAAAAGAAGATCATGGAGCACAAAAAAGGAATAGGTTTGTATATTAAAGTATCTGCCTTTTACCTATTCCCCTTTCAGACATTTGGCTTCATTAAACTCCCAAGTATCAGTGCAAGAATGAGCATAAATGCCAGATTACCAAGGTAAAGAACAGGCAGAGATTGTAAATCTGTTCACAGCAGTGCTCCAGATTGGTGCTAAAATAAGAGTTATGAGCTACATTCATTTCAAGAAAATATAAGTATATCTATACTCAGCTCAGGCCTTCTTTAGTCATCATCTGCTCAGGAAGAAAGGAAGAAATTATAGCTTCTGTAGAACAGCATTCATTTTTCTCAGGGACACAAAGTAAAAGCAAACAAACTGTGGCCCTTCTGCACTTGAAGTCAAGGAGATTTACATGTGAAAACTCCTGAGAGTGGCATCTACCCAGCCTGATCTGGCTGCCTGTACCCACACTGTGAGCTCCCCCAGCAAAAGCAGTTGGGTCAAGCCTCTGGAAAAAGAAAGGTTTCATACAAACTATTCTTTCAAATGGAGAGTGGGTGCACAAATTTACCATCTCTCCTTGTAACAAAAGCTGTCTTCCTAAAAGTTTGTTAGAAGATACAATGGATACCAGTCTCACCAGAAGAGCAACAGAAACTTAAAGAGACTTTTCAGGCCTGTGCAGCTTGAGTAATTTCTGTTATGAATGGGCAAGTGTTCTCCAGGCCTCCTAGAACAGGGAAACAAAGAAGAGCAAAAAACAACACCCAGGAGTCCTCCAGAACCTCAGCATTTCCACCTAGCTTTCCATCCAAGTACTTCTACCCTTAGTTACTGATACTAAACAAACCCATGGATCAGCTGAATAGTAACAAATCAGCAGCAGCTAATAAAATTGAACTAAGCTGGACAACACTGCTGTATTGCACAAAATAGATTCTTCCCTCAAACAGCAACTACACGAGGAGACAGAAAAGCAGCAGATGTGTGATGACACAGACCTTCAGCTGGGAAGAAAAATGGGCAGGCCCTGGCAGTTGTGTAAGTTCTGTGGTTTGGTCCTGGAGGTTGTGGCTCCAGCCCCAGGTCCCAACTCCTTACTGCAAACCACCAGTGACCTCTCTGAGTAAATGCCAGGCCAGCTCCTTCTTGGCGAGGCTCCATCAAATTTAAATATCCATGCAAAAGGCCTCTGGTTTAAGCATCCTGCCATAGGCAGGGTTATTCAGCACAGCAATGTGCAGGCACAAATCACTGGGCTGTGGGAGAGCTGAGACTCATTCAGCTTGACAACCACAGGAAGTTCCTTGACCACCTCCCAGCCCCTGGCTGCCTGTCTTGTCACCACTAGACATGTTCCACACGCCAAGCAAAAGGCAGCCTCTGCACACCAGGGCTGCTCCAAGGAAGGCCTGTCTGCCTGCAGCAGTATCTGCAGAGCAGCAGCTTTTGAACCACTCCACACTCTAGGATGCCATTCCCAACATCCAAACATAGGTAACTCAGACTCTGTTCCTGAACACAGGGAATGAGGGAATCCACCATGAGCACCAGTGGTCAAAGCTGCCCAGCCAGTTGGCACTGGAGCTAGACAGATGAAAGCCACACATGGGGCAGCCCTGCTTTGCATTTAGGTGCAGATGTACACAGAGAAAGAAGGGAGGGCAGAGATGAGACAGTGGGAAGCTTGGAGAGGAGGAGGGTGTCTGTTACTTGAAATCACTCTAAAGCACATTACAAATCTGTTAAATCATTGTGGGTTACCCTGTATTCCAGAGTAAATTAGTAACTTTTCAGAGGGAGTGAAGAAGCTACCACTCCACTTTTAGATAATGAAAATGCTAAAAAACCTACACTTAACAGCTCTAAAACTGCAGCAAGTCACCCACCAACACCCACTCCTCTTGTCAGCTGGCTTTTTTCAGCTTTGCCTATTATTTGTATCAAGCCAGAGATGTTTAATGTTTGCTGCACTTATCTGCTCAACTTTAAGGAGCCGCAAATGTTACAATATGTGCTTGTGTCACTGACCTCTTTCCTGACAGCATTTTGATCTAAATAAGTAACAAAGACAGAGAGTTTCCAAAGTCATTTGGATTCACTGGCTCTGAGTGCATAGCTGTAAAAAATCTGCTTTAAGATTAACATCCAATTTTATTCATGCCTGAGGCTTCACCACAGCATCTATTTTTGTAAGATTAACAGCAAGATCCCAGTTTTCCAGAAATGCAAAGACTAACAGCCAATTGTAAAAGGAAGATACTGTTTCCTAACCTGCCCTGTTCCCTTCCAGGAAGGTACATTTTCCTAGCCCCTTCCATGGTGGGTGTAATTTCTATTTGCATTTTTGCACCCACAACACTCAGTATGTGTATTAGTCCTTCTGCCTCCCATTAGCTGAAATGCATTTCTGATGAAACTGTGGGTGCCAAAAAATACTAACAGAAATCTCACATGTGCAAAGTGTCCCCTAAAAGACAGCTTTTACTCTGGAGGAGTTGAGGAACAGCCATCTTCCTGTATCTTGCACAACAGCATTTTGAATCATCTAACTTAAAAATACAAGTATAGAAAATGAGCGCTTGGTATTTCAGCTAATCCATTTGAAATTAATATACATGAAAACACTTATTTTTGGTGGACAAATTGAGGGCCATTTTTAACCTCAACAGCAGAAGAAAAGTTGTTTTAAATAGTGCCTTTGGCATCTGTCAATTAGAGCTATGGCATTGCTGTCAACTTGCACTCCTTTAGTTCCAGCTTTGCTCCGTCCTACACCAAGCCGTACAAATCAATTGTCTCTTGCAAACATACACTAACCACTAGAAAGTGAAATTAATAAAGTGTGAGAAAAGCTGATTCATGAAGTTGACACTCCTGTGCCAAACAACTCTGGGTTTCTCCCCTCCAGCTAGCTGTTTGAGACAGACAGGCAAAGTGGTAAAAGATTATCAAATTGCAACTGTCATTCTTGACAAAATGCATCTCAATGCTGGAAGGAATTTTAGGTTTTAAGCTAAAACACCACCCCAAAGGGTTCCTCAGAGCCTGTCAATATCTGTACCTTGGATGGAAAGCTACCACTGAGCGCAGTGTGTCCAACATATAGAACCTGCCACAAAATGAAGTTCTTCATAAGAAAGCTCATCTCAGTCTTGGTTGGTAACAATAACAAGGAGACAAGATGAGACCATCAGTCTCAATTGTGAAGACAATGTTTTCCTCCCATATTATTCTGTCTGTCATGTTCCCTTCAGGTTCCAAAGGAATCCCTGTCTCATACATCACTATTTCCCACAAAGCTTGAAAGCCTTCAGGGGGGGTTTCTTCCTGCCCACTGTACCAGCCTTGATGTCTGAGTACCTTCAGAACACTGACAGAGGCCTCTGCCAGCAATAAAGGGGAACATCTGCATACCAATTAAACTGCTGAGGCTGAGGAGTTAAAAAAAAAAAAAAAAAAAGAAGGAGGGAGGGGAAGCCTTGGAAGTAAATCTGAGCCAAGTTCTAATTAATGCCCTAGGCCCCAGATTCACCACAGCACTGAGGCATATAGTTAACTTTAAGCATGTATTTAGTTCCATTGAAGTCAAAAGACAGCATCGAAGAGGCAAACTACATTAGCACAATTTAATACTCTTTGGGCTAATTAATCAGCCATAAAAATTAACTATGAGAACTGTATTCCTTATTTCCCTTGCTGTGACATTTCCAGATAAAATACTCTGATGTGGCTGGAATAAGCAAAAAGCACTGCCTTGTTTGGGCTGCTAACCCCTGCAGCTGTGAAGGCCAGTCCCTAAGAGCAGATAAAGGTGCAGAGCTCTCAGCACATCACAGCCTAATGTCTGTATCCTCTATGTGTTGGCAGCACAAAGGCACAAAAGGCACAGTCCTTGTCCTGAGGAGCATTAATCTAAGAACCAAAAAGAACTGGCAAGAGCTGAGCAAAGCCATCAGGCAATGCACATCAGAGACATCTTTCCTTTTCTCTATCAAGAGGCATTTACTCACTGTAGTGCAAGAGTGTCAGCTGTGCCCAGAGGTGCCAAGGAGGGGCAGCAGACAGGGCTGGGTAAATGAGGGAGGCTGAGGGCAGGTGTGAGTCTGGAGACAGAACTGGTGAGATTAGCAAGAGAGGCACCATCAGGCAGAGCTGGGGGGAGAGGAGCAGTGCTGATGTCTAAAAGGTGAGCTGATTGGAGTCAGATCCAACCCCAGTGTGGGCAAGGGCTAAACTCTCCTTGATTTCAGTGGAGCAGGATTGAACCCAGTAAAAAAGAAACTCAGAGTGCAATCTTCAGATAGCTAAATAGTCCCAGATTAATCCAAACCTTTTCTCCACTTGGTAAGCACAGCAGGGGGAATGGCTGCCTGAACTGAACCAACAATTCTCAAGCTAGATTTGACCTGAACATGGTCTCCAAGTGCCAAACAAAACCTATTTTTGAGCTGTTGTCTTCACAAAGGCACATGTACAACAAACCATTCTGTAAATCAGGATGCAAGAGGAAAAGCTTGCTGATAAGAGCCTTTTTGCTAGGACTCCTGCAAAAAAACACAGAAAGCTTGCCTGAGTATCATGAATGCTGTTCACAGACCTATAGATGCTAGGAAATCAAGAGCAGAGGACATAAACTCCTGGCTGACAATGCTTATTTATCTCATGCATTAAGAAAACGAAAAGAAAAAAAAAAAAAACACCAAAAATCGGAATGTCTCACGAGCATAAAAGAAAGTACCAGCACAGCTTTTCAGATTAACTTTGAATTTCCTTGCTTTCATTGGTTTAAGAGTTCTGCTGTTACTCTCTTGTTTTTTTTAATTGCAGATACTAAAAATTCTTTTATCTTTCAAAGTCCTTAAAGTCTGTTATATAAATACATAATTAAAGCCTCTTTCAACTGGGTATAATTTACTCTATAGTTTACAACAGCTGCACTAGAGCTATTACAGTTTATCATTTAAAAGCTTAATTGGGGGCTTCTTAATTAGTGGATCCTTCAGTCACTAGACTGTGACTGCATAAAAGATGCTTGGCAACTACTGCGTGTTACAAATCTGCATGAAATGTTTGTGTGAAAACAGGGAGCATACAAGTCCAAACAGACATACACTGTCCCTCCAGGTCAGCCCACCTGAACACAGAGACCTCCACACTACATCAGCCCTCTCCTCTCAGCTGGGCTGAACACACAGCCTTTCTCTCATGCACATGTTGGGAACCACCAGCACATCCCAAAGCAAGATCCCAGCTTAGCTGAGCTGACCTGCTGCTTGCAGCCCAGAATGCCATCTCCAGCCTGAGCTGCGTGCCCAGCATGCCCAGGGAGGTGATTCTCCCCCTCTACTCTGCTCTTTGGGAGCATTGCTTTAAGCAATACAGTGACAAAATCATGAGGTTTTATTGACTGCAGGATAATATAAATCAGCTATTGAAAACCTGTATCATTAGTGCCACTGCTTTCCAGTGGTAGATAGCTGCAGTAATGGATTGGCCTCTCCACCTCATCCTCCCACTGGGAAACAGCATTCACAAGGATGGATCAATAACCTGATCTAAGTTACTTGTAGACATGTCAGGTGCAAATATCTCCCTTTCTCAAACATTTTTAAGACCAGATAGTTTTGCAAAATTTAGGTCAGGCAAGAAATTGCTTTGGATAAACTGTCATTTTGGCAGAGAACAGCCAGATCCACTCCCATTGTTACAAAGAAGTTTTAAATAGACAGGTAATGACTTTATTATATGCATACATTACTTTGCGGGGTCAATAGCTCAAGACGTTCCTTTGCAACAGGATAAATTTCCATTTGAAAAACATTTTTTGTCATTTCCATGTTGCTGAGGAGCCTCTGTTCAACAGGAAATAACTAGATTTTTTCATCTCAGGGTTTATCACTAATTTCTACAGCTGAAATCCTAAAAAAAACCCTTCAAAATCAATACCAAAATCCACTGTCATTACTAGAGCCAGGATTCATTCTATTGTGCTGCAACATATTACACACTTACCGTAGTGTTGCCAAATCTGAAATCAGTGGAAATCCTACAGGTCACAGCCTTGTTTCCCCAGGGATCCCTGGAGAGGCGAGAGAAGTGTTTAAGGGCCTTCCCCATAGAAAGATGGCACCTCTTTCACTCCAGCAGTTAGATTAAAGCATGTACATGCATTTCTTCCCCTTACCCCACTCTCTGTCACCTGCACAAACATAAAGGGGATACACGTAAGAAGATTATAAAGCACCTGGAAGAGGAGCTGAAGCACAGCTACTTCACAGTTACTATGTTACAGCCTCCAAGGATGTCCATGGGCACACAAAGAAGCACATACGCTGAGTCCTGGCTGTACGCTGACATCAAGGCAGTTATTTTGGGGGAGAACAGGCAAACACTAGCCAGGGCTTTCTGAAAAGTGAGCTGTCACCTTCTGAAGGCCCTTGTGGCAAGACCCTACAGACTTGACTGAGAACTTCACAGAGACATCACAGGTCTTTGAGCTCACCTTCCTAGAAAACTTGACACTCCAAATTCCTGGAAATCCTTGCACTCTAAATCAAACACCTCTTTAAACAGGGCCTTGTTGTACAACACTTTCATTGCATGGCCTGCATGGCGCTAATGCCTTCTTTCTCCAGTTCAGCGGCTTCCAAAGTGATGCCATGGAAATTATTTAATCCAATTTCGTTTCACCTTTACTCCCATGACACAAGATGGCCTTTCAGAAGGGGCAGAGGCCACAGCAACGTAAAGGCTGGGTTCAGGTAGCCACAACCATAAAGCAGAGCTGATGGCGGAAGATGGAGAAGAAAATAATGCCAATATGCTTTATTTTTAATTACGTCTACTCAGTTTGCCTGCTGGACCCAAGCAAGTACTGTGAACCTTCCCGTCTTTGCAGCAGGTCAGACATGCTGCTTCCCACATGGAAGACACTGGGAGACAGAGCAGCAGAGCTACCAGCAGGGTCAAGGACCCTCTGGAGCTCAGGGCCTGCAGGAGCCAGGCAAGCAGGCTGGGCTCCCAGCAGGACAGCTCTGCCGGCACCACAGGGAGGGATCTGAGCCCCTGCACTCAGCCCACCAGTCTCCCAGCCGCGCAGGCTGGTGGCTGCCCTGCTCCAACCCCGAGGCTGCTACCTGAGCCCTTGGGTCCAGAAAAAAAGAAATTGATTCCTCTGGTAATCAAGAGATCCCTTTTTACGGGGGCAGGATCATCAATTATCATTGCATGTAGTCCTCTGCTATTCTCCTCCCCTTCCCTCCCCTTTTTTTTTCTTTTTCAATATATGAAAACACACCAGAAGAGCTCAGCATCTTCTTTCAAAACTTGTTTCACTAACTTGTTCAGACCTCCATCACAGCTCTCTCCTTGTCAGCAACTGTACCACAGCCTGATACCTCTGCCCACGCACAAAGGCACTGGTTGAAGGTATGAACTGGAATCTCTCCGTCAAAGGAACAAGCAGGCATCCCGAAGACTGACACAGCTGCTATTTGCATGTGAAAGAGAAGAAGGTGCATGACTGAGCCCGAATTAGCATGAGCAAAGCCTCCCACCGCATTTGCAAACTACAGCTTGCACAGTGGTGCTGACAGAGGTGCACACTTTCTTCACAAAGAAAGATTTCTACCTCAGCCGTCAAGAAATTTGGCTAACAGTGGTTCCAGAATTTAGTATCACATTAACTTTTAAATCCCTGTTTCCCTAAAATTTACAGAGCACTAGAAAAAAAGAAACACAGTGGATGCAGGGTGAGCTGGATACACCCAGGTTAAATTTCTTCTTCACTTCCAGCTTAACTCCTGAAATTGGCTACCTCAGTGAGAGCTGTATTTTCTAAGGCCTCTATCACTTCTGTACCCCTAGATTTCTCAATGTCCAGAAATTAAAACCAAAACAAGCAGGACAAATGCAGATCTAACGCTCCACTTCTCATTTCCACCTTTTGAGAAATGAGGACTGTTAAACCCCTTTTTCACCATCCTTCAAAAGGATGCTCTGGGGATTCACTTATGTCTGCAAATTCTTGCCAAAGACACACACTTCATAAACTGCAATATTTCCAGATTTGAACATGATCTTTGTCTCTTTCTCTGATAATGTACACACAACCCTAAGCATCCATTGCTGTGCACATACTTTCTCTGTCATAGAAAGAGATTAGATGCCTCAGTAGACTATTTAAGCACTGCAATTTTATTAAGAAGTATCCCCCAAACCAAACTGCATTTTGAGGACCTGTTGCAGACAAGTTATAGACTCTTTTTACTTTATCATCATACTTCCAAGGAAACTGTTGGAACAATTCACTGCCTCTCCTATTTCCGCAGTAGGTTTTGCTCATCCAAGAGACTAGAAAGAACAGTAAATGCAGACATTGATGGTAATAAAATCAAAGCT
>NW_009952798.1:739243-748873 GCF_000747805.2 Chaetura pelagica
ATTACACAGTACCTGTCTCCTGTCTTGACTTCCTCATTATATGTAGAAATTAACCCTGTCAGTAAGGACTTTGATCAAGCTGTACATAAACAGCTTATAACAGCATGAAATCTACCACAGCAAGCAAGCAAATGAACAAGGGGAGAAATACTGACATTTGGGGCTGCTGTCAGCCATCAAGTGCTCCTACTCCCTCAGGGCCAAACTGCTAGACTAAATAGGGTTACTCCAAGGATTAATTGCTCCCTCCTGGTTTGCACTACTTCCAGAAAGTTTTGGTAATAACATCTAAGAGGCTATCATTTGGAGATCCCTAGCATTTGTTAAGAATTTGGAGAGATTTGTAAGTTGTGCTGCTGTAACTGCTCCTACCCTAAGACTCTGAACAGAAATTCCCAGCCCATGACTGAGCTGAAGCTGCGTGTGGTTGAACTGGGCTGTGTTTGCATTGCTCAGAAATGAGGTATGGCACCATTCCACATACTGCAGCTCCAAACATTTGTCACTTAAATTTGGAGAATTTCCAGGCATTAATACATATGATAAGCAACAATTCTATCCAATTGAGTTTTTTCAGGCTGTTTTTTTGGGGTGGGGTGGGTTTGTTTCTCAGGATTTTGGAGCAGAAGTTGCTTCTTCTGGGATGCATTTAACTCAATGTAACTTTACTTACTTGTGGTACTGCCTAAATTCCTTGCATGTATAGATTGCTACACAGTTGAGGTGGTCAGGCCAATAGGGTCTCTTCCCAGCTCTGCCCCTGGTCTTCCATGATTTCCTTGACCATCTCTGAGCCCTGTTTTCAAGCACCTATGTTTCCTGTTGGCTCTTCCAATCTCTTTGTTCAAGAGACCCTGAGTATGGAGAGGGACTGAGGGGTGGCCCGTACAATGTCCACCCCTGAGCATGGCCTGGGGGCACCCTGTTTTGTTTAGAAAGTACTCAGATGCTTGCTCCTCTCTGTTCTCCTAGCTTAGGTTTCTGGCAATTTCCCAGTTACAGCAGTTACAGATGTAAGGGAGAAACCCTGACCCAAGAAAGTCAAAGGCAGTTTCCTGCTGCCTCCAAGATGGCCAAGATTTTACCTTTACCATCCTAGTAAAAGCTTGGCAAAACACTAAGCAACCCCCAGATTATTTGTTTCTCTATGCATTGCTCAACACACTGCAGAACAGACTTGTTATTATTCCTAGAACCACTGAATTCCAGTATTTCCTCTGCTTCTCACAACCCAGTTTTTTATCTCATTGCTATGTCCAGAACATTACAGGATGATATTGTTCAAAATGGTTATCACCACAATTGAGACAAACCCAGTCCTAGACCAAAACAGCTCAAAGAAAAATCACAGGCACTGTGGATCTTCCCAGCATACTGTTCTCACTCTATAAAACTGTATAACTGTTCTTACTCATGGCCCACATACCAGTGGTGTACACGCAAAAATGGTCCTTTCCAGATGCACAAACCCTCAGACACTCCTCCTTTCTGTAGAGTCATGCAAAGAGTGTAACCATGGCACACCAGTATGGATATATGCCAGGCAAATAGTAGTACAGATTTGGAGGCTTTGACCTCAGTTACAGAGCAGGTGGGCACTCTGAGGTAAAGGTCTGTGAAGGTGAGAGGATGAGCAGTCACGCACCAGCTGGGCAGGGGTTGGAGGGCTGGCAGGAGAGGGCAGCAGGAGGGAAAGACTCTCACAGAAAGCAGTTTGCAGGGGATAGAGCTCAGCTGGAGGCATTTTTACATCTGGCTCTAATGAACAGGACCAAACTCTTCCAGCACATGTGTCGTCCTAGTAATGAAGCAAATTAGACATTTATCTTGAATTTGCAGTTTCTGTTCAAACTCATTTGCTTAAGCACTGGCGGGTATTTTGATGACAGTAGAAGTTGCAGTAAGGGTGTCCCTGAGATTTCTAGCAAGCCTAGAAGTGCCTAAACAATCCCTGCTGCAAATGCACATTACATACTCCAGCTACCCTATCATTATTGTTTGACACTTTTACAATATGTGAGCTTTCTTTGGAAAATATAATTTGCTATTAATAGCAATTTTACGTAATGAGCAGCATGCTAGGGATTTCTCACTGATCCCATCCCTGAAAAATCCCCAGGTTCAACAATCAAATGTCATCTACAAAGTCTTCTAGCAATTACTCTCTTTTGTTTAGCTCTTCAGTCGTCTGGAGTTTGCTCTTGCTCCTAGGGACCAAATCCAGCCTCCCTGGTGAACTACAGTATGCAGAGCAGATTCAGGGCTCCAGTCCTGACCAAGCTTGACATTTTCAGCATGTCTTACCTGGAAGTGTACATATTGCTTCAGGAATCAATGGCATCACCTAAATGTACAGTCAAGCAGGTTGTAAAACATCTCTCTGTACAGCTGGTACCATAAAAATAAACCCACCTGGTACAGCTTTGGAGCTGCAGTGCCACTGAAATGTATCAGTCAGGAAAAGCATGAGAAGAAGGAGCGAACAGCTACCGTGGCACTGCTTTCCGAAACACGCTGAATAGCTGTTGGGAGGCAAGACTTGAGCCCTGTTTTAGGTTTAAAACTGAATTTGAGAAAGAAGGCAGCTGCTCAGGGACCCAGATATGCCACAGCAGGTATGTAGAGAAGTCAGCCTACCCATACAACTTTTATGGGATGATAAAAATTGTAGTGTAGATAAACAAAGTTTTATTACAGGTTTTTACTAATTTTTTCTTCCTCCTGTTAAACTGCATTAAAGCAGTGTGGTAAATTTATTTCACTAGTACCAAATCCCAGCCAAGGAGAACAGCACGTATCCAAATTCAATTGGATCTGCCAGACAGGAACATCTGGCCGTAGAGGAAGGAATTACAGTGTGTCCCCTCCCCTGGAGGAGGTGAGGCCTGAGCCCAGAGTCTCACAGATATAACCAGGGCTCTTAGTACCTGTAGTTGCCATTGAAGCTAGTGGGAATTGCTGGTACTCAGCACCACTGAGGCTTTGTCTCTAGGAGAGGAATTTATGATTTCTCATAAGCATACTGACTGCAACAGGAGCCCTCCACAAGAACACACCCTTGAAAGGAACTTAGGTCTTCAGTCCTTGGAGTACAGGTACACCTATGGGCTCCCCTACTTAAGGTGATATAGGAACCCTAGCCACACAGTTGGTATCTCAGTACACTTCCAGCATTTACATCAGGGAGCTGTTTCCAGACACCTGCAGATCATATAGGAGGAACCCTAGCCACACAGCTGGTATCTCAGTACACTTCCAGCATTTCCATCAGGGAGCTGTTTCCAGACACCTGCAGATTAAACTCAGGTCACACATTGGGAGAACATCACTTTGAAAGGTCCGGGCCTTCCAGACAGCAGGCTGGAACTTGTGGCTAGAAGAACACAGGCCTGTTGAAAAGCATGCTAATTTCAACTGCCCTCAGCAGGCAAGAAATGTCAGGAAAGCAGTACACCAAGCTTTTCCAGAGCTGAGTCAGTGAACAAAAGCATGAAGCTCTTTAGCACAAGGTCTAACTCCCTTTCCTATCTGCTGGCCTCAGAGGTGATGTCAGGTAAAAAGCACGAGTAATGGGTATCTACAACGTCCCTTCTCAGCAGTCTTTATCCTAATGTTCTGCCATTGTTCCTCTGCTAAACAGCCAGAAAGTCATGAAGAAATATTTCTTCCCCATTTTATCTGCACATGCTCTCCAGAGCTTGAATAGTAAAGAAAGCAGAAGGGAAAATATTACCACTTTCAGAAGCCTGTCCCTGCTATGCAATTCCTCACTTCTTCATGAAAAGCATCCTGGTGCATTTGCCACCACTGCTTCCATTCAGAGCCATCTCTGCTGAGGTGCCTACACAAAGATGCAGGAATCTTCTGGAAACAGGGTCTGCATTTTCCCTGCAGTCTGTATTTGCACTCAGACCCAGCAACTTCTGACTGCAGGCTAGGAAGAGCTGATAATGCCATGCCACAGGATTCTGAACAAAATAAGGCAATCTTGTCCTTTGGAAGTCTCTCCCTGTTCTCTTTCGCTCCAAAGGTACTTCACTGCTAGTATTAAGGGGTAGAACTTCAGTGACTGTAAATAGACAGTGTTCTGATTAATTTCTTGGATTGGCAGTTATGTACATCACCTGCATACCATCCGAGCCTCTACTTTGCATATTGTGCACTCTCTTCCTCAACAAGATTAGGTACCATGACTCAGAGAACAGAGTCAATAAGAACTAATACAGTTTTAAACTGGGCATCTTGGCTTCAAGGTGTAAAAATTATTTGTGCCTTGGGCACTTTGTTCCCAAGTAAACAGCTTAAAGAGGCCATGGAGGGCAAAAAACAGAAACTCCATGGAATGAGATAAGAGTTGTGCCTCTAGAAAGGCCTCACTTCATAACACTCTTCCTTCATTTCCAGCTGTTGCAATGAGCTGGAACTACTTGTGAAGCACACATTGATAAGTTGTATCTAACTACTGTGTTTGTGGTCTTTTTTACTAAGTGCATTTGTTTCCCATAATCACAAATTTGAACAGGTGGAATAATGGCACTAACACACTGTATGTCAAATACAACAGTAGAACAATTACTGTTGGCTGCCAGCAGCCTCGACCAAGTCAATAAGCCTAGAGCATCAGCCTCTCCTGCCTGGCCACTGCCACCACCAGCACTAGTTCCTACACAGCATCATTTTGTGTAGCAGGCAACTCACCCCTCATCTGCTGTTTAAATCTGGCCTAAGTGAATCACTTAGAAAGAGTAGCTGCATGTGCCACCACCACCAGTGGTCACTTTGATGAGGTTTTCTATTGGTTACTTTTCCTCTAAATGAGGAGTCTGAATATCCCACCACTACATCAGAAAGGACTGTTTCCCAGCAGAGAAAAGAACATTTCTGCTCCCAGACAGCAGCCACAAGGCTGGTGGTATAAAAGGAACCATTGTCCAGATTACACGGTATTTCCAATGTTTAACTAATGCACAGAAGAGTAACTCTCCACACAGCTCCACCCTTCCCTGCTTTATCACCACTACTAATCAAAAACACATCCGTGTAATTTTTGCCATTGGTTCCAAATTAAAAGAGCAACTAAAGACTTTGGTGATCTGAATTTACTAAAGTTTGACATTTAAAAAGCTCTTCAGAAGGTACCTGACAAATTACTATATCTTTGAAGATAACTTATTTTAGAGGGAGTCAGGGGGATGTTCTTCAAGAAGCTGGTGGAACATAGGTGCTCATAATTTTCCTAGGAACTATGTGAAAAATAATAAAATAGCTCCAGGAACAGGACACCACTGCAGCCAGGTTCCTTATTCATCTGTGTCCAAAGGCTGGATTCCTTATTATAAAGGAGACACAGGCTATGGCTGGTGCCTGAGACGGTCTTGACATCTCTCTCCCAAGTGCCTTGGCCCCACCCCAGTGATCCAGAGCAGCTTCACACTCCAGAGGCAGGTACTCCAAGCAATGGTGTAGGAACAACCACGCCCTGCAAAGGGTGGCCCACCTCTCACCACAGCACTGGGCTGAAAGCAAGGCACAGGGCACAAAAAGGTAGGGATAGCATTCCCATTTTTCCTTTTAATGCCAAACCCAGCTACCTGTGAGAAGATTACACCTTCTCCAACAGGGCACTCACTTCCTCCTTCCACTATATGGCCAGCACATTAAATGAATTTCCAAGTGGGCAAGCAGGAGGCCAGGCACAAGCCTAGAAGGGGTTTATTTCTTACTGACCAGCTTGATGGCAGAAGAGCCACGGTCATTCTTTCTAATTTCAGAGACCTTTTAATAAAGTTCCACTCCAGAAGCCAAGCATGAAAGGAGAGGAATGAAAACTCTTTGATAGATAAGATATTACAAGAGACTGTCAGGAGCTTGGTAGGAGAATGAAATAACACTCTGGATACTGTCATTGAAAACAATAATGAAAGAGTACACCATTTTCTTAACTGAAGTACTATCAAATCTATGTTACTGCCACACAACATATTTTTCCTCCAAAGGTGCCAATTTCAAGCTATGACTATTGATCTCTATCTAAAACTCAAAATTAACTGCACTACTAAGGAAAAGTGGCACCAAATCGTTTGAGAACATCAAACAGTAAAAAGCCAATGGGGTCAAATCAAGGTCAGAATTTGATGAGTAGGGTGTCAGAAATTTAATCCATTTTGTCTAAGATAATGTATAGAGCCAGTATTGAGTTTGGCTTGGGGTTTTTTTTCTGTATTTTTTTAAGCCACCTTCTCTCAAAAATATCACAAACCCAGACCTCAACTTTTTTTATGAACTTTTTTCCATGACTGGAGAGAGAAAAGATTAAACGGACTGAAACACAGATGGCAATTATGCCTCTGTTTATTTCCTAATGAGTCACAAGATTCTTTTTTGTCTTCTGCCACATCATTTCAGAACACAAGAACACCTTACCTTGAAGGAGACTTGAGGAGTCAAAATAACACTGTTAAAAGTCCCAGTCCAGCAAGATACTTAAGTGCATTTAAAAAAAAAACCCAAACCTTTAACCACAAGTTAAGTCCCATTCACATATACTCAAATTCAGAAACGATGGGCAAATCTGTTCCACTAACTAGTGAATGTGGTGGCTATCAATTTATCAGTGGTCTCCTGACAAAACAGTCAACAGCAATGCTTGTGCCCTCTAACCTCCTCCCATTTGAGCCTGTATTCCCCCCTGCCTGCTCAGGATATCCCTCTGCCTCAGGGACGTGAGCAAACTCACACCCAGACCAAAGCCTAGCCCCAAACAGCCTGGCTACCTCCCACACTGCAGCCCAGCACTGCCTGGGCTCTCCAACTTGGCTGTGGCCTCTTTCTTTTAAAACCCAGGCTGAGTAACTGATTTGAAGGTGGCAACACTGTCTGCTTCTCATATCACAGGCTAGTAATTAGCACACTCTTGAAAGGAAGCAGGAGATATGTATTTATCAGTTCAAGCCCATGTCTCCCACCTCCTCAGAAGCTGCCTTAACCACAAGGCTTTGGATCAAGGGCTCTCCTCTTACCCTATTGAAATCATGCAACAAAAATTCAAGCTTTGATCCTAAAAGGGCTGAACATTCAGCCCAGTGATTAGGACACACGGCCAGAAGAGATGGATCCTTTATCTGAGGATATCTTCATATGTTTTAGGCAGTAACTGGGGGTGGATAATATGAATTTGGATCTTGTTGGGAAGAGTCTGAGTGTGACCTCTCACTTCCTACCAGAACACCCAAGGTGCAAAAGAGGAACCATTTCAAAGGGAGAGCAAGACATATGCTCTCTCTGAAAGAGTGCTACCTCTGTGCTGCAACACACTTCCTTTCTGCAGAAGCAGGTAAAGGCATCTCTGCTCAGGAGAAACACCCTTGTCCTCAGGATATTTCTGTTCCCTAGCTCTATGGGTTCTACCTTCAGCATCTGGAGATTCCTGCAAGCAGCAGGGAGTCTCAGTTTTCTACCTATCTGTCCCAAGGAACTTCAAACATGCGCAGCCTGCATGGTGGAGACGGGACACAGTGAGGTTGAATAATGTGTTACTTAAAAATGCTTCTGACAGATGGCAACGTTGTTCTGGAACACTGTGAAGAGATTTTGGACAGGGTGCTGAAGAAAACTGATTTTAGTGGAAAGCTGGACTTTTATCAAAATTACCTTTTTTACACCAAGTGCCTACTTTGCAGAGAAAATTGCAAAATTTCCAAAATGTGATAAGAAATTGAACAACCCAGTGACTTATTGGAGTTATGGCTTGGGTCTCACTCTCCTTCATGGAGCACTTCCTGCAACTGGACTCCATGTCAAACATGCATCATTGCCAGATGTTGCCATGATGATCACAACAGCACAAGACAACAGAAAAACCATTATTCACATCTTCACTTCCACGCTCCTAAATCTGAAGTGTAAACCAGTAACTTCTATCTTGCTTTCTTCCCCTCTCAAAAAATCCTACAGTTTTCCTCAATAAATAAATATTTCCAATCCTTTCTACTTACCAGTGCATTTTCAGGCTACATTCCTGAAGAAATAAAGGTAGTTGTTGGTGCTATGTGTCCATGTATCTGTCCAACGGTCAGTTCTGAATCCCATCCCTTCCTGTCTTCTCAATGCCTCTAGAAGCTACTCAAAGGATAGGGAAGGGGGAAGGAGCTGTGAGTGCTGGGTGGGAAGAGTAGATATAAAAATCCTTAATTCTGATACTTTGCAACCACAGCACAGATATACGTAGCAGATCAGCAAGTCTCTGAGGCTTGCAAGGAAACATTGTCAAAAGATGGTGTTTCTTTTCCTTTAAAAAAAGTTGAGTTTATTTATTACTAGGTGTTTTATCTCACCTGAAACTTTCAGTTTCAGTGCTTATGTGACGTATACACCCAGTGGAGAAGGATCTTACTAAAACCTTTGAGGATGAAAACCTTCCCACTAAGCCAGTCTAGACATTTTCTAGAAAATGCAAAAGCAGGATTAGATGGTGCTTCTATTCTGACTCAAATGAACATAAAAATTAATTAAAGGAAAAACAACCCCTTGAAAAAAACTGAGTAAACATTAGCTAAAAATAAGCCTAGGTTGAGATTAAATGCTACAGTATTGTTTATTGAGGTAAATCCATTAAAATTCCAAGCACTTTTTATAGCATACTCAAAGCGTATATTAAAGTTTGTCCTGTGATTGTGTATAAACTTTTTTTAAAAATAAGAATCTAATTTACCTTTCTAAATCAGAGTGGAAGGCAGTTTCATTGTCATCTACTTGGCACTTATCTTTCTGCATATTTAGCCACTAAATTAAGAGTGTGTCCACTTAATCCCTTTGCTTACTTGAGACTCCTTTTCTAAAAGGCTTCACTTAAGTGAGATGAAAACCACTGATTTCTGACACTTTACTGCATAGCTAGGAAAAATGAGGCATATGGCCCAGCCTTAGGGAGATACTTGAGTTAAATTATACACATCTGTCTGCCCAAGAACTGGTTTTCAATTTGTTTTGGAATAACCTTTTAGTTTATATTCCTTTTCTCCCAGTTCCTAGTAATTCTCTCTCAGTTTCTACATACATATTCCATAGAAGAGGCAAAGGTTACCAGTGTATTAATGTTACTTCTGTATGGTGCTGTATGCTTTCAATAAGGCTCACTCCCACAATGATTTCCATATCTAGCCACTTGCTCTTCTTATTTCTTGATAAGTGATGGCCCCTATCAGGAAGTCGGGGGCGAGTCTGTTACTGCTTTGAGTAAACAGCCTAAAGGTCATTTTAGATGTTGGCTTTGACACTCTGGGTTCAATAGCCACCCACCATAGCTGTCACCAGTAAGCTGAAGTTAACCTCATGGAAAAATAGCCTTTCAGTGGGTCCTGCTGTCTCATCAACAGAACAACCCACCAGTGGGCACTTTATGATAGAATGAGGGAAATCCTATCAAATTCCCCGCACTGACACCTGACAGAGGTATTTGGTCTGAGGTCAGGATCCAAGTGCTGTAGGTCTTCTCTGATGTCCACTAAGGACATAGGAAAGTCCTTGAGTTAATGGGGTCCCTGAGTCCTAGCATGTTCCCATGGGTGCCACAGTTCTCCTAGACAGTGGTCAAGGTCTTGAACATAGCAGAAATGCAGAAAACAGCAGGAA
>NW_009952798.1:749342-785372 GCF_000747805.2 Chaetura pelagica
AGCAGAAGGGATCCCAGCTACCTGCACACACTGACTTCTTACAGATATGTAGGCTAGAATGTGAAGGGGTGAAACCCACGGCTAGCATTGGACCCCCCTCTAGGTGTCCACTAGCACAGCTGTTACACACATACCATTGTCCCCCAGCCTAGACTTCTGCAAGTGTTGTTTCTTTCCTTCTGGTCCGACAAGATTAATCAGAAGGAGGCACAGCTTTGCCAATATAGCTGCATACACTGCTTGAGTATGTTGCCAGTACACACCACCAGTAAGCCTCCATCAGTAAAATTTGGTTACTGACATGCCTGGCCACCTTCTCCCACACACCTCTTCAGCATGAAAGCAGGAAGAACCCAGCAGACAGGTCTAAAGATACTATCATCCTGCAAAAGGGGAAGAGTCACATGACTAGATCTAAGATCCAGAGCAAAGGCCAAGGCACCCACAGGGCTGATACAGCAAATATGCCTCACATTGACCCCTCTACTGACTGAGCTCTGTATATCCCACAAGGGACACCAGCACCCAAGGTAGAGTTCAAAGTTCATTACAGAATGACCTCTACAGTCATGAGGTATCTCAGGCTTCTAGACTACCATTTTAGGAATCTAAAGGTAAGCATTTCAAAGGTGACAAAACAGATGACTCTCACTGAAGTGGCATGTAAAAAGTTAGTGGATTCAGGCCACTAAGATGCTATTCTGATCATGCCTGGTGCTTCATCTCTCCCCACTCACACCAAGGAGCGAACAACTTAGTGGCAAGGCATCTCAGACACTCTTCATCCTCCCAGTCCTGAACCTAAAGCCTCCAGTAATTGAGGCACTACAGGGTCTTGCAGTGTCAAATCTTCCTTGCTGGAAGACAGGTCTGTGTCTGCTTTACACAAGCAGAAAGGGCATAGTACAGCCCAAATCTCTTTGTCCAGCTGGAGAGATAGGTCTGAGTCTCTCCTATACAACAGTGTGGACTGTTAGTAAAAAAGGGGTTTATCCAAGGTGAGGGAACATGTTGTGCTGATAAACTATCTCCACTTTGCTTTTAAGAGCACACATGAATAGATGTCTTCTTAAATTTCTACATGAAATGAACCTTGTACCACCTTTGTCTCACCTCTGTCTAGCAAAACAAAAAAGCACCTGGAACCCTGAAGAACAGCTAAAAGAAGACAGCAAAGATATGTATATTCTTCAAAGATGCTGCTGTCTTCTCAGAGCCAGACACCCTGGCTACTGCATCCACCAGCCCCTTTGCTCCAGGGCACACACAAGACAGTAGCTACCAGAACTTCCTGTCCTTTTGCATCACCCTTTGTAGGATCCAGCTGTGGCCATTGTGACCCCCAGCACTTCCCTCAACTCCAACATGGGCTGTTCTGCTGCCCATAGAGAGGAAACTTCTGGTTTTCAGAAGTCATTCCTAGCACAACAGTTCATTGAAGAGTGGCATTATCATGCAGGTGCTAACAGGTAAGAACTACTGAGGACATTGCTCATTTTGTCTCCCTCCACTCCGCAGCAAACAGAGCTCAAAGCTTCAGAGACCTCCACAGCAGTAATCAAGCCCAACTTCCACAAAGCCCTGGATGGTGGATGGTGTTGCACAGGCACAGTCATGGCTGTTTTCTCCAGACATGGGGCTCCATTTTCCAGCACCTAATTTTCAGTCTGCACTAAACAGACAACTGAGTATGAAAACTCCCTTTTTGGGGTTTGACATTATCATATATACAAGAAAACCATCTGCAGTTTTCAGCTTCAGCTTTTGCTCCAAGTTGGGATCTTTCCATTACTTTTCCCAATACATTTTCCAGCCCAGGCACTAATTCAGTCTACCCCCTGCTCCAGGCACTCTCCCTCCCTCTAAGCAACACCTTCTTTCTAGTATGACACAGGAGTCACTAAACAGCACCTGAGCAGAAAGCTCATGATCCCAGGGTGCCATATCACAGAGCAAGCTCCTTGAATCCAGGACTTACTCAACAAGGGCACATGCACGACAGCTGCACAGCCCCAGCACTGCTACTCACAAAGGATGGAACAGCACAGGTGGGACTTCATTGCAGGCCAGTATCACAACCTGTCGTATCTTCCTAGTTAAAGGAATCTGGGTAAAGAAAACACAAGCTGTATTTAAGGAATAATACCTTCTGGGAGTGTCTAGCAACACCAAGTGTTCTGAGGAAGGAGCTGTAGCTATGGCCCTTACCCTCATCAGTCAACAGCTCCCAAGCTGAGTTAAAATAGCTGCCTTAAGTCATAATTGCTATTCTCAGCAGTAAAATACAAAAATGTGGTTTTTTAATGTACCTTTTAACATGCTGCAAATTAAAACATGGCTTGCATGTTACCATGGATATCATTTCATGCTTATAAGACTGGTCTTCCCTGGCAGTTAAATGCCTGCATGGGAACAAATAGCAGAGCACAATTTGGCTTGGCATTTTGCTCTGTTTATGATAACAGCTAACTACTCTTCCTACTAAAAAGCTTTTAATTTTACTGAAGCTTCTCTAGGAACAGAGTTAATCTCATTAGTGTGGAACACACCCTGCAGTTTGTGTGAGCAGAGCCCTGCAGCCAGTGGCACCACTCATGAGAACTGGGGCCATAGGATCAAGGGCTAACGTGCTGACACATCTGCTACAGCTGATACCAGACAGTTCATGAAGACATCTTTGCCTGATGAGAAGTCCACTCCAAACCCAGAGTGCAGGGGTTGAGCTAGAAATAACGTTTTATCCAGAGTAAAACCATGAGAAATTCTGACTAAAAACAGGCAGTGAAGTCAAGTTTTCATATGAGGAGAGGGGCAATTTTATTCTACAGGTTTCCAGGAAAAATCTCCAAAATGGAATTGATAAATTCATTCATATTGATTCGAAATCAGCTGCATTCTAGAACAAAGGCTAATGGATGAAGAATAAAATCCAGACTGGCAGGAAGGTGTTACTAGTTTAGAACACCAAGTCTAAATGACTCCTTCACATCCACATTTAATTACTCGTGCTCACATCTATTTAAAAAACTGTGGGTGTATTCCCAGCCCTTCTGAACGAGTTCTGTGGCAAAAGTCACCTGATCTCCAGTGGGACAACATTTCACCCCTCAGTGAATAAGCCCAGGAACAGCTTTGGCTGCTGGTTGGAAATGTGTAGGTTTGTAACGACTCAGCTGTTATTGCTGAAAGATCTGAAAATAAGATGTAACACAGCCAAATCTGGGGATTACACCTCACCATGTCCCTCCAAATCACGAAGCTAGAGTGTTTACCTGTGTCTGTGTGGTGTTGTCATGAAAAGCTCAGCACCTATTTCAGTATCAGAGATGCATATCAGTCAAATTTGACTTCAGCTTTTGAAGTGGGTGGGGAGCAACACCACCCCTTTCCTGTACTGAAGTCTGCAACAAAACTGCATTTTACTCACAAACTTATCTGTAGTTGTTGTGTTCTGACTTTTTTAAAAAACAACAATCTCATTGGACAGACACCACCAGCAAGTTTCTCCACTCCGTAGAGTGTCTTCACAGCCCTCCCACGTAGTCAAAATGACTCAGACAAAACTACTAAATTTAGGGCATTGGTATTCTATGTGTTACGCTGGTGTTCATACACAGTAATGCCTTAAACAGTAAATTTCTGAATTAAGCATTCAGGCATCTTTTCTGTGCTGCATCTACCCCTGAAGCAGAACTGCAATGAAGGTGGGCTGAGGAAGAGGTTATTTGGATCGGGTTGTGTTTTGGCTAGAGCTAAATGTGAATTTGCATGAGGTTTTTGTGTACTTTTAGAAGTATCTATTGACCTGATATCATGACGTTTGATCTCAAGTGATGAGATCGTGTAAGATTAGCTGCCCTTGGGAGATTCCCTTCATCTCAGGCAAGAGACTGCAGACTTTGACTCACAAATGGGGATGATTTCTCTTGGGATGACTAGGCTGATTCCCACTCACCCATCTCTCTGAGACTCCCCTCCTGCAAGGATGGTTCATGATGCAGATGCTGAACTGCTGGCTGCAATTCCATCCAGTCAATTAAAGGGGTCCTTCTGTAATTCAATATAAAAGTACATAGAATTACTGCAATTTTATAATTTGCAAATCACCTTGCTTCACTAGCAACAGTCATCACTATAGCAAGGGTAAGGTTCTCTGGAAGAAAGCAGTGGTGGCAAATTCAAGGCAAGAAGTTTCACAGGTATCACTCACAAGCCAGAGCTCTGCAGAAAGATTGGCCATGTGGCCACCACCCAGAAAAAGAGACAGCAAGTCCCTGGCCACAAGGAGAGCAGAAACAGCAATGCAAGGGATGAGAGGGGAAAGGGAGAAAGAGGAGTGCTAAAGCACCTTAAGGCAGTCTTTCCTCTCTGCTTGCCTAAAATCACCAACAAATCAGTGTGAGAGAAAAGTCAGGACAGAGGCAGGCCAAGAGACCACACGTTCCTTCAGGCTGACCACACCACCTGCTGAAGCCAGCAAGAGTTTTCTGGTGGGTATCTCAGGGAAGGACACAAAAGCAATGACTCATCTATTAATGAACTCTGGCTTTTTATCTGCTTGCCAGATGTCTCCAGAACGGCATGGTTTTCTTAAATATTTTTGTTTCTTGAAACTGCTTAATAATCTTTACAAATACAGTTCATGATCTCTTACCCAGTTCAAACCATGCAATTTCTAGAAGAAATCTCAACTGTTGACACTGCACATTTCCATCACGTGGTCTTCTTTTGTTCTTCATCATTGGAGTATAAGTCTTTAACAAAATTAGTTTCATGCAAAAATATGTTCAGATAATCTGCTGTAGCTGACAGGAAAGCTTGTGCTGGTCTGATGTGCAGTATTTCAATCTGGGAAGTTGGCACAGGCAAGACTCAGCTAAAACAACTCCCTAAAAACTTCTACCTTGTGAAACAGAGTTGCCTCAACATAGCCCAGGATGGTGATACATTGAGGTTTCTGCCATACTGCCTTCCAAGCAATATCCACAGAAAGTCTCAACTGCCACTGAGGCTTGGCTACTAGGTGCTTCCAAGAATGCCTCAAAAACATCTAAATTACAACCACCTGACAAAGAGGGTCTGTTCTTTCTTTCTTCATAACTTCACCCAGAAAAGTCTGTCTCTCATTTATTCCACAACTTCAGAACAAGCGTAATGCTTCTCCACTTCTCCAAGCCTGTCCTTCCAGAATGAGCTGTACAAATACCCCGGTCCTGGGATTTATCCCAGCAAATTTCTAACCTGTCTATGAAATATTTTATTTGATTCTGTGCTACAGCATCGGGTCCTTTCCATTTTTCCCATGTTTGTATTGACATTGCCCTCTTAACCTTCCAAAGGTGCTACTCTAATACTCACTCCTTTCAACTTTCCAATGGTTTTCTTCTGCATGTTTCTTAATTTTTACTTGGGTAGCTTTTGCACCAGCCTCTTTCAAACTGAGCATAAAGCCTTCTTCTCACTACACTGGTGTATGGTGCAACATTTCTTCATGACCTAAGTGCCACCTCTCCCCAAAAGGCCTCTGGAAGAACATCTGCTCTTATGTGGAAACGCAGATCTCCTGTCAACAGCACTTGAGAAATTCATACTCTTACCTTCAAAATCTGACATCAGCAAGTGCCACATAGTTTACTCCCACACTTTTGATGGAAAATCAAAGTGGTTTGATATTCCAGAAGTTAAACATTTCATTTCAATGAATTGAACCAAAGCAAAATACTTCAGTTTGACATCAGTTTGTCTCATCTGTCCAGAGTGAGGTTCTCTCTCCAAGTTTCTTCCCATGATCCAGCACTACAGTAGGTAAGAAGGGAAACTGCAACACACCCTTGGTCAGGTAATGCAGAGGTGGGGGTGGCTGCCAGTCCCAAAAATACCACAGCAGTTCAGGCAGATGGCTCAGACTTAACGTTGAGTGCCACACAGCAATCCAACTCAAGGAACTGTTTTGAAATGGATTGAACTGACCCAAAGCAAAATATTTCAGTTATACCTTCCTGGTGAGTCCTTCTTAAACCTTGACTTCACAGAAACTTCGCATAAAAGTCACTTCAACACCAAGTATTTTTTAACATAATATAATTAGCAACTGTAGAAATAGATCAGTCATCATGACTTGCTGCACAGGAAGATCATAATACTGATTCATACATACTTCATATACACTAAATTGCTTCAGGAACCCAGTACTTTTACATCTTCTTCATACCATGACAGTTCAGAAGGAGGTCTTTGCTCTACAATAGTTTGCACATGATGGGAAGTGATGCTAATCATAAGAATGACCTGAAAATTCTTCTGAGCCAATCAGATGGCACCAGTCACAATTACATTAGTCATCCACTCCTCAATCTGAGGAGAAGGAACCAAAATTATCATTCATCTACTCCTGATGCTGCAAAAGACATGAGGAAAGTGTACTATTTCCCATTCTTATTGCAATCACCATCACACAAAGCGACACAAGCTGCTATTTTCTGCTTCAGTACTAGGAGAATGGTGGTTACTCTCTGTGCAGGTTGCAAAAGAGAGACTTGGATCTCATTTAACTGCTTCGTTCTTCTTCTCCTGTCCTTGCCTGATCAATACATGACCAAGAAAGGAAAAGGTACCAGAAAATGCTACACAGAAGAACATATACAGCCTGATGCCATTAGCCTTTGCAGCTTTCAAAGGGCAAGAGGACTGAGATGTGACTGCAGATTAACAATGACAGTGACAGAGGAGAGAGCTGTCATATATGGTGTCATGACTGCACACCAGTGAAAATAACAGGAAAAGCATGAAACATGGTAACAGATGTGTGGAAAAGTCCATACACGAGGTAAATATAAAAAAAAAAAAAAAATTGATAGTGAAGCGTGAAGAGAGGTTAACTACAGTGGGTTTGAAGTAGAGGACTTCAAGAATAGATCCAGGAATAACACTGGAACATGGAGACAGGCTGTGCTGGAGCAGCCAATCTAACAAAACCACACATCAAAACCACAAGTCTTCACGCTGCTGAGATCAATGAGATATGTACCACTTATCTCAGTGAGCTGAGAGGTGGGGGAAGACCATGGGGGAACTGACAGGCAAAACGGGCTGACCAGACCCTTTGTCTCCACAGCAAGATGATTTTGGCACCTCAGACATGCTGGTGTACCAAGCCAGCTCATTTCCACCCACAGTCAGGAGAGCAGACTACCCAGCAGCTTCAGTGAGCACAAGGACCTTTGTATATGATGTTGTCGCAACATGAGAAGCACCCTTGAAACACTCAACAGCTACATACATCGCCAAGGCACAGGCTGGCCAGCTCTGGATAGATCAGCTCTTGAAGTCCCTCCAACACTTCACTATTTGAAAACAGAAGTAGTAAAAAAAAGAGGATAAAAAAAATTAGGAACATCAACCCTTCTGGCAGATGGGTAAACAGACCAAGGTAATGGTGAAGAAATATTCTAGAGAAGCCAAGGAAAGATCTGTGGCTTGGAAGCCCAGACACCTCCAACACATCTAGGGAGACTCTGCCAAGATCGTCATGGCAATTGCTTCTTTGGGGTGATATTTTGGTTCACTGCACAATTAGAGTTTACCATTGAAAAACTGTATGAGGTAGATCCTCAGCTGGAGTAAACAGTGCCATTGCTTTCAGAAGCATAGTGGTTTTGAGCAGGAGACAAATATGGCCCAGATCTCAGACTGGCAGGGAGGTTTTTTTCAGGACAGATACATCTAACAGCCTCACAGTGAAGGGAAAGGTTATCCACAGTATGAAACTCAAACAAATTTGAAACTGAGTTTGGAAGAAGTCATGTTAATAGATGGTACCAAATTCAAGTGGCAAAGATCACAATTACTTCTTTACATTTCATATTTTGTCTTTTGTGTGTGAGAGTGTGTGTGTTTTTGTGCTTCAGCCCCAGGGAAACAGATGATGACTCAAGATGCTAAGCTAATTAAACTATAATGTACTAAAAGGGTTGATAAATCTGGAGTGTGGTACAGCAAGATACTCTTCTGTAAACACAGAGATACCTCCCTAGGATTTATAATAATTATGAAGTAATTCAGATTATCTGCAGAGTAGTCTGAGATTTGAATGCCAACACTAAAACTAAAGCATGTCTGAGCCAGATAAATCAGATAACCTAAAATGGTAGTTATATACTTATAAAAAGATGATGAAGAGGGACAACTGGAATAGTCATGGTGTACTGCAGTTGCAGCTAGACCTTACCTTTCTACAGACAGCTGTACTGAGTCCAGTTTCATACTCTTCAAAAAATATTACCTAAACCTTTCCGATTTGTCTCTCATACTGCACACTATAAGTGGAACCATGGTGGAACAAGATGCTTTGACCATGGTGGAACAAGATGCAGAGCAGCCCTCTTTTTTCTCAGAGAAAAAGAAATCTTCCATAAACTATAAATTTTTAATTATGTCCTAGTGCTCCTTTATAATAAATGCCTGTTTGCACAATTTAGCAACATAAAAGGACTCTTAACTCTGAGGTGGTCCCTGCTTTGCCTGGTATGAAGAAAGCAACACCAATCTAAGAAGTGCTGATGTGTCCCACAGGAAGACGAACAAATTGTCAGTGCAGAGCATCTTCACACCAGAACTTTTATGTTCCCAATAGGAAAAGCGCTTCAGCATAGTGAGCTCCAGCCTCTAACTGACCTAGATATGCTGCTGACAGGAGGAAACCAGAAGTGAGGTTTCTGACAGATGAACTCATTCCACCTGTACTAGACTATAAGGTATTTTCACCCTAGCTGTCTATGTACATTCTGCCACAAGTTACAGCTGCCCTTGCTGATTCAGCAAAAGGGAATCTCTATCTGTGTCTCATCATGCTCCCAAGAGATCCTGACTGAAGATGTGACAAAGAGGAGCTCTGGGCATTTACAGTCTGCTCAAACACCTGCAGCACATCGATCTGTCTATGGGCAACAGCTGCCTTTGCAGACATGCAGTACTCAGGCTTTTTTATTTCACTTGCATCTAAATACTGCTAGTTAGAAATTAAATTCACACTTCACTTGCTCTGAGCAAGAAGAACATGCCCCTTCAGCCTACAGTTAATGCCTAATATAGGCCAACCATTCCAGCTCTCTCCATCACCAGCAGACAGCATTGCTAGGTGATTCATTCTCTTCCATACCTGCTGAATCACTCAGGCTACCTTCAGTGATGAGGGAGCAACAGCGTGTCCGTACACTGGGCTTAGACTAGATACCCAGACTTCAGACAGCTCATGTAGATAAATCCTACCTGAATGGTCTTTTCTTTCAAATGTGTCCAATGGTCAAATGGTCAAATATATGAAAAAGGAACTCAGACTCTGGCTTCTTGACAGAATGACAATATAAAACTATAATAAAAACAATCAAACAACACTAATATTAATTACAATAATACCTAAGGCAATTCTTGTAGAAGTCAACAGCTGCTACATATGCAACTTGAGTGTGCCACAGCCTATCCATGTGTAGATGTGTACCACACACATGCCTAATATGAAGGCAACTGCCAAATCACATGCTGTGTACGTTTTTAAACAGAGAAGAAAATAAGCCATTGGACCAAGGGCTTGGAAACTCTTCTGCGTGAAACTTGTTGTCTGGACAAATACCTGTGACTCTGCCCTTTCAACACAGCTTTGATCTATCTCCTTGGCTTGGCTTCTGCAGTACTTTTAACACTTCTGTAGAGTCTGCTTGGGCTCAAGCTGCAGAGCTGGGGAAGTGTCAGGGAAGAATGAGGCTCTGCCAGGGTGAGAGCAGCTAGACTCTCTCCTGCTGGTTTCAAAGCTCCTGCAGGAGCGCATCAAGCAGGACAGGCTGCTGAGCCTCTCTCAACAACAGCAGCATTGCCAGGAAGCAGAAATGACCCAAGGGATCCCCAAGACCACACAGATGTACAAGATTTGCATTCAGTGACCTCATGCTGCAGAAGGCAGTTCAAGCACCAGTGGAATAGGCCCAGCGACTGGATCAAGTTAGACTGGCTCTGAAACAACCCACTGTGTGGTGTGACATGGCCCTTTATCTCCTGGGGGGGACTGGGATGTTATGCATTTTCATTCTAAACAATCAAGCAGGTAGCTAGATGAAATACAGCACAGGCAGGCTCTGAAAGGGCTTCTTGTAGGTGTGAAGACTGCATGAGACACACATCATTCTTCATTCAACACTGTGTTGATCACTGATGTGGATTGCTCTCCCTCTGAAAAACTCTTAACTACTCTTTTTAAATGAGAATTTTTACCAGAGTAATTGTGATGTCTTGAAACACAGACTTGGCATAGAGACTGCAATGGCAGTGAGACACCAAGCAGTGAGTGACCTGGCTTGGCTTGTACCTACCCTGTGGCTGAGGCAGAACAACAAATGTGCATGTCAGCCACAGCTAGAAAGAAAAAGGGTTTCTGTTTGAGTCAGCACACGGTGTCAGGCAATGACTGCTCCACTAGGCTCCCCAGGCTTGGGAGAGCATCCCTCATGAACCAGCTTTTAAACGATCAGTCACAGCCAAGTGTATGCCACCAGCTGCAATATGCTTCTTATGCAATATAAAGCAAACACTTAGAGAGCACTATTTACAGCAGTTTGTCCTGTACAACTCCTTTAAGGTTCCTGTTTACAAGGCTTAAAAATTAGTCAGGCTGTCTAGACCAAGTTCTGTATGTGCTACAGATAGATATACCAGAGACCAAGAGCAGCAGGAGGACACTGCAAGTATGTCATGAATAATAAAAATCAGTGTATGAAAGATGGGAGAATAATATCAAGTGTATGCAATATTCATGACTTACACCTAGCACAAATGTGTGCAAACACATCAGCTGACTTTCTTTTCACTTGGTCCACACCTGACCTTGCAATGTTCATACAAGTAATACAACAGCTTCAATTTCTAAGTCATCTTTCAAACAACATTTTTCAATTGATAATATGCTCCCACACTTGAATTAACCAAACTTTTAACTACTCTTTAACCTAATTTTTCATATAGTATAATACCAGAATGGCAGGGAAAAGAAAATATTTGATATTTAATACAACCATGTATTTTGACAGCACATGTCAAAGTCAACAAATCACAGAGCTCAGGCAATGCAATAGAGTGCATGTTTTTATTCCATGTTATTGCTTTCTTAATTTAGCAGACGGGATTTTTTACTGCATCTAAAGAGGAAATCAGCAAATCTATACTAAATTTTCTGTAGAAGGGAGAAGCATAAAATTACTCAAGTTACCACAGAAACAAATATAAGCAAACAGGTGCTGCAGATTAAGTAATTAGGGAAAAATAATTAAATCTGTTCCAAAATTACTGATTTATGATACTATATAGAGTTTGGGACATATTTATTGTCTTGCAGTTCCTTTGCCTTTAACACTTAGATACATTTTATCCATGCCTTTCAAATAAAGGGCAACTCAGCTAAGTCCAAGCAATGTACAGTAAGGCAATACTCTTCCTCTCCCCTGAGAATTAGACAGCACATTTTATGCCAAATTATTCCAAGCACAGGGAATACTGTAATACTGGGTCCACAAAACATGACCACGGATTACAGGATTAGAGTCCTGTGTATACCCTGGAGCAGCCTAGTAAATTTTAACTAAACTGCCATCAAGTAGACAAGGGACAGTGTTTTCAGTCTTGCCCAAGAGAACAGCAAGAAACGTGCTGTGCTAAATCTTTGCCTTATTAACGAGTTCTCCCTGCCAAGAAGCAAGTTTTCTTAAATACCAGAGGCAGACAGAGAACTCTGAAGTGTTAAATCCACACGCTTTTTGAGTTGGACACCAGCAATGACCATTTCTTCAAGAATGCACAGTGCAAAGGGTTGGTGTTTTCACTGCAGAATTCTGAACTGATAAGAAGCCAAGACCTGAGCCAAATCTCAGCAAAAAGAGAAAGAAAAAAATAGGGTGTCTTCCTCTTTTTTTTTTTCCCCCCCCTCTTTCTCTACACAGAACATTACCAAACTGGCCTTTAGTGTAAGTTCAGCTCACAGAAATAATTCTTGAAAGCCTATTGGCAGACAGTCTGCTTCCTTCTCCTTTCAGGTTGAAAAAGAAACTTTATGTGAATTTACTGTAATGGAGTGTTTGTCTGTATCAGAAACACCCTGACCTCTCCAGCCACAAGAAAAAATACCAGCAGCCCACTCCCTCACTAGTTCACTATTCGGAAATCACATGGGAGGAAAGACACAACACAAAATTCACAGGGAAAAAAAAGAAAAAGAAAGACAGGGAAAAAAAAAAAAAAAGACATCAGCAAAAGGTGGGACTGAATGAACAAGCCTAATAATGAAGCCAGTAAAAAGGAAAATACCGTCAGGCCAATTGATAATAAAAGGTTACTTGAGGCAACAGGTCAGATCCTGAGGAGTGTAAAGTGCCCCAGCCTCTCCAACCTCAGCACAGCAACAGCGATTTGTAGAAGCTGCAAAAAGCCCCAGGAAACAGAAAAACCCAGCTATAAAAATGGAATTGGAGGCCCACATTTTGAGAAGCTTCCACTCACTTTTAGCACCAGACTGAGGTACAGAGGTGACTCTGAGGGTTTGTTTCTGCGGGGGAGTTCCTGTCAAGTAAGATGAAGTGTGAATTTACACTGCATTTGCTGCTGGGTCTTTAAGTAGGCTGCAAATTCATACCCTAGCCTATTTTGCAGGGATTTCCCCAAGCAGATAAGCCCTACATTTGCCACGTAATCATGGAGGCAAACAAAACAAATAGATGTTATCAAAGCTGCAGACACACAAATCTCTCTATTGCTTGCAGGGGCAAGTAGCTAGCGGGTAGTTACATTGTATCATAGTTTCACAAGTGCACCGTGCCCTTCTTCTCTCCACTGGCTCCCAAAGCATCTTCCAACCATTCTCTCTCACCATCCCTCCACTTCAAGAGACACCTTTGAAAGCCCTGGCACTGACCCAGCTTCCTGCCCAGTTTCCATATCTTGTATCCTGGCTCTTCCCTTGCCCATTCCAGTTCTAAATCTGGAAGCCCATGTTCTCCTTACCTACTTTTCCCTGACCCTCAGGGGGAGCAGTAAACTGTCCTGGTGTAAAGGTGTCTCCTCCTACCAGTTCCTTTACTCTGAACCAACCTAACCATGTCCTGTTCCTTCATGCTTCATCCACTCCCTAAAGTTGGATCCTTGGTTTAATAGCTGCCCTTTGAAACCTCCTTCAGAAACAGAAGGTTAACTCTATGCAAATGCCAAGAAGCTGGGCAACATAACTCACACTTTCTTGGCAGAAAAATACTTTTCATGCAGCCAAACAGGAAGCCAGAGGCCTTCAGGAGGAGACAGAGGAAGCAACCAGAATGGTCATAGCGTCATCAGGGTCCTCAGGCTGGGCAGTTAGGTCTTTAGCAGGCAGCTGAGTCCCACCTGTGGTCATGCCACTCTAACACAGTGACAGCACTGTATCCTGAAGGATCCTTTGTAAGAAGCCAATCTAGTAATATCCTTGGTCACCTGATGCAAACATAAGGTTTCTTAAAAGCAGCTCCCTCCTGATTGCTCTGCTCAAAGGCTGTGCTAGAAAGTAAAAAAACACCCTACATGATCATGCTATGAAACCTTGTCTCACTGCACATATGCAAAACAAGGCTGAACTTCCACTGCAAAGACAACCTTAGTTCAAATACTTTGAAGTTTCTGAATACATGCTGACTTGAATATTTGTTAATCGACCATAACGTTATTAACATACCCATTCATCTATGCCCTGCATTTTGGATGCCATGACCCCCTTAAAAAATACTGGTGTTTGAAATGAAGGACAGACCCATGCAATGACTTACCTCAGCCCAAGTGGAACCTGAGACAGACAGACAGCAAACTATTGGAGTACAGGGAGTTAGGGAGATACAGGAGAGTAGTGTAAAGAAGAAAGCAGACAGTGGGAGACAGTGCATGAAGAGGAGTCTGAAATTATCCTGCACAGACCAATATTTCTCTCTGCTGAAGAAGAAGACACCAAGTGTGAGGGGAGTAATGCTATATTTTTACATAACTTTTCACAGAAGTAAACTGTAGTCAGTTCCCAGCTTAGACCTCAAGCCCATTACAGCAATATTGTGTTGACTCATACGATGTATCATTTGGAATAATGTATATATAGAAATGTTTGAACTTTAAAAAGAATATTTTACATTTTTTATTTTCAGGGTATAATTTCCTTCTTTTGTAGATTTCCCAGGCTGTAGATTTCCTATCTGGCATCTCTCTCTCAGTGTTTAAAATTCCAGAGCCAAGCTACTCTAAGTCCTTACTGAGCCTACCATTTACAGGATAACAGGGATAACCACCAGCATATTCCCTAAAAAAGGCACCCCAAATAATTCAGTCATCCAAAAACACCCAGCCTGGCAAATGCACAAGGCCCTTCACATTATTTAACAACCTACTATCCCTTGGAATTATTGTCAGTACTAATCTATTTATCTACAACTAAACAAATGCGTATCAGTCTCCTATGCAATAACACATGGATTAAACCTTAGAACGTTTCAGGCAGAGCATATTTCTCAAATAAAAATCAGACCTTGTTAAACCTCAAAGGAAATTCCACATAAACACATAGCATCAAAAAGCCAGGAGCATGTAAGTAGTCAGTCTTAGTTTTAGTCAAAATTCAGTGATTCCTTTTCAACTGCTTCAGCTGCGACGCTTTCAGAAGCACAGAGAACTGTCCCCTGAGAGCTAACTAGCAAAGAGAGCACAGAGCTCTGTCTTACACCGTCACGTAGTAGGGAGGCCTTTATGCCCTGCTAAATGTAAAATATTTTAGAAAAACAAAAGCAGGAAACAAACTGGGACTTGGTCAAGAGTTCATGCTGGCTGAATCACTGTGGTGTGGAAACCACCAGCTCTAAAGATGGAAAGTCCAGAGCCATTCATTCCCTCATAGAAATAAAAAAAGGGAAAAATTAAAAGGCATAAAAGACCCATTTGGCTTGCTGGCAAGCTCCCCCAACACCTAAAACACAGGAAAGGCTACCTATAGATAGGTGCCTTGACCTTTTCCCTTCTCATCTCTGTCTGAGCAGAACCAGCAATTTGATCTGCATCAGTTTTTCATATTGGGTGCAGTCAAAATTGTTTAAATGTCACTCCCTGACTCAACATGCAGAAATGCTGTAGGGTCATAGCACTGCTTCTTCCCTCCACATCCTGCAATTGCCCTCTTCTGCCTTTCCCCAGGAAAAAATAAACGAAATTCTACATACTTTAAAGATTGAACATGGGCAGTTTCTAAGCAGAGATTCATTCAGACTTCTCTGGATTGCCTTTTGTTATCTGAGAACTTCCAAGGAAATATTGCTCAGAAGCAATGAAGGCCAACTATTCTTGGACAAAGACATCCAAAAATCAGCATATTTAGGGAGGGAACACAGTCATTTTGAAAGAGGCCTGGAAAATCCTAACATTGTTAGAATTTATCTTCATAACTGCTGACAAGATCTAGTAAAGATGTTTGTCTTCTGCTCCTGCATTTAATTGCCTTTCATAAGCCAAAAGCTTATTGGCAAAAAAAAAAAAATAAAAAGCCAAACTCTTGTGTATGCCCAGTGCTTGTAGCAAGGGTAACAACAGTTACAATAGTTCTTGGCAATAACCTATTGTCCATACATTTTTTGCTCTCCTTGTTTTCGAAGTCCTATCCTACATAAACATGTTATACTTGGGTACTAAACACATCTGTCAGAGTTAATCATCACATTGTTTGACATAATCCTGTCACTAGAGCTCAGAATCCTACCAGCTTTCTGTTAATGTTCAGATTCACTTGGCTACTGTACCTGCAGCAGCCTTTTTGGCTGTGCTGGATGGGACAACCAAGAGCTGGTGCAAGAAAGGAATATGACAGAGCTGCAAACCAGAGAAGGTAAACTGCAGAAGCTGAGGAAACCTACCATCAGTCCTGCAACAAATTTCCTTACACAGACTCATCTACTTCTCTCTGTGCCTCTGCTCTGTACTATGGTACTTTTATGTAACAGGCTCAGTGAGAATACAGTATGAAGTGGCACACTAACAGGGAACATGGAAATATTTCTGAATCTGTGATAACTCCCCATTACCAAGCAGTCATTTTTCACACTCAAAAATGAATGATTACAGAAAACGTTTCAGTGGAAGTGACTCACAAAAGACTGAAGAATCAACATTGCTTCCTGAACTGAATTCAGCTTAGTGAGTTTAAGTCTGAAAGGGTTCATTTACCATTGTGATTGCAGTTGGAAAGCAGTCTTTGAAAATTATAAGCAGCTTGCTACAGAGCAAACAGCCAGCTAGCAGCAATGTTATTTCATAGCACTGGTCATGATGACCAAGGAAGCCTTTCAACACAGCAAAGCATGTTCCAGGATGTCTTGAGAAAAAGATCTATAAAAACTGCCTATTAAAAACCTGGGACTCTGTGCATCAGTTTTGCTCACCTCTCAATGGAGCTGGTGTTACCAAGTCCCTCCAGCCCTACCAGCATTTCACAGGCAATGCGTCAAGAGGGAATCTGTCCTGAAAATAGAGAACAGTAACTTTATCATAGGCACCAACTTTCCTGAAGAGTTTGTTATCCTGAGGAGAACGCAATTACTGCAGAGCTGTAGCTAACTTCACTGTCACCTTGCATATGTCTAAAAGCCACTTTTGTCCCTTCTGGAGTGAACTTAGTCATTGGATAATATTGTTCCACTGGACAAAACCATCCCACAATCTTCCTTCTAAGATGTATGTTAAAGGGAGTGCATATTTTTTTTTATTTTTATTTTTTTAAAACACACCTACACAGCCCTGGAGCAATTGTCTTCACTTTCTCTTTCCTGGAGGGCTTACCCTGCACTACATCTCCAGGTGACCTCCTCTGGTGCTGTGCTCCTTGGGGCTTTCACTGCTCTCAGCTCTACACGCCACCAGCATCTGTAACACAAACAAGAGCACTCTGAGTACTCCCTCTGCCCTGTCCCACCTCACCACTCCCACCCCAGATTTCTGCAGGGTGTCCACATTAGTGTCTACATTTGGAGCAGCAGTGCTCCTGGCTCACCCCTTCTTACCAGGATTTGCTGGGCATTCCGGAGCCATTCCCAAGCACACAGACCAGATTACTTTCAAACAAAACACATCTGGAAGCAGTAGCACAGACAAAGCACAGCAGCTGCTGGCAGCCTGACGTCAAGGGGACCCACCAGAGCTGGTCCACTCCTAGTTGCTATAGTTGCTTGTGGATAAATTGCCTTGGAATATCAGACATTCATTCTCTTTCATGGAAACTTAAACCCTTACTACTCTGTACAACCACCCAAAAAAGCACATTGCTCCCCATCAGCCCCCTCCAAAAAGTAGGTTAATGTCTGTCTTTTCAGATACTTACCCAACCAGCACCCCCAGTGGATCAAAACATTGGTACTGTTGCCATTTTGGCCCAGCCTTTGTTGAAACTTTGTGTCATCATTTAGAGCCTTGCTCACCTACTCTTCTTTCATTTGGACACTGTTGTTCTGTTTTAAAATGTTAGTTACAAAAAAAGCTTGAGCTCATCACTAACACCAAATTAATCTGAAATAACCCCTTCATCTTCCATGATTTCTTCAATTTTCTGTGACTGAATTTCTATGCAGGTTCTACCAGTGCAACCTGGAACACCACACTACCTATGAAGAAATCACCTCCTCGTATTTCTTGTTTACCCTCAGCATAGTCTTTTTCTTTGTGGGGCAATTCAGGGCCTATGGAACTGAATGGAAGGATCTCAGCTGATTGCAACAGGCAGTCTCCTAAATTCACTTAATGAAGTAATTCAAACAACTGGTACCATTTCTGTTAAATTTCATGACTATACAACATTCAGAGATAACCATGTATGTTCTGTGTCTTTTGTGAATACATTTTTCCCATTATACAATCTGAAAAAATACTGGGTTTGTTCTAATGTAATTGTAAGAGTCAAATTTATATACAAGACCTTTAGAAAACAGAGACCCACCTCTAAATGCAAAGAACAAACATTTGCATTACCTATTTATATTAAAATATGCAGAAATTTCCAAAGTATTCAGTCAACTTATAAATTTTTATAACTTCTTCAAATTGTTAACATTTTTTTAACACACAGCATTATTTCAGCTTTGTGGAAGGCTCAATAACAATCTTTCTGGTCTGGAAAAGGGAAAGAACATTATAATAAAGAATGCAGAATAAATAAAAACAAAACAGTACAAGCCGTACATCCACACATACAAAGACAACTTTCATGGTGAGCTATAAGCAATTATAATAACACAATGTGCTGCATGTTGATTTCACCAGTGAAAAGAATTTCTCCAGTTATTGAAGACTTTCCTGGCAAAATTTCAGAAAAAAACCCAACATTCTTACATTCTCCCAATCTGACTCCTGTGCAATGCAAGTCATGCACATTTTAAACACCAATGAATAATACTGCCTTTCTTCTGCGAACTGTTAACAGCTGTAGAAACTATTATAGCCTGCTTAAAATCATGTCTCTGTAGTCAATACTCTCCAGACACTTAGCAATACTAAAGCTATTCCTGGGGCTAAACTAGAATTGCTATGTGAGTACAAAGTTTGATTTATGTTGAAATGAAACAACAAACATCTGATCTTTCCTTTTTGAAATAGCCATTCATATAAACACGAGTATTGGCTGCATAACTAGAAAGTGATGTACCAAATTTACAGAAATAAGACAAAGGAAGACCACCCACAGCCACCTTCAAGAAGAAAAGATTTGTCAGAGGGTAAAAGACTGCTGGTGAAGGTACTTTATACAGTTGTGGCTGCCCTAATGTCCTCATGGTGAGGCTGTGGTTTATGAGACTGATGTTTCATTAAACTAATTTTTCAAGTCCTCTGAAAGACACAAAAGGGATCAGCAGCACCCTGTCTTGGTGATGCTCTTCAGCAGCTCTTCTCAGACTGATCACAGGTGGCCTGCCTGACAAAATCATCCAGATGCATCCAAGAGGAAGCCAAGCCGAGGTCTCTGTGCTAACATCATTCCTTTGCACCCCAAAGCACAGGTGGGAACAGGAGAAATGCTCAGTTGTGATTCCTCTGACATTTTTGAAACGATGACTGGGAAGAGAGAGGAAAAGATGCTGGTGGATCAAGCCAATGCCTTTAAATACATCCAAAATTTCAGATATGTTCTATGGATGCACATATTTTACTAGGATGTGCTACAAATCCAGTTTTGATTCCTCACTCCAACAAACTGCCATCAAAGTTCCTTTGTTTTTTTAATACATCTTCATCTTTCCAGAAATGAAATCGTGTAAGTAAATAAAATCATATTTGTGGAGAGTCTGTGATCTCTGACAAAGACAGCAAATAATTTTACCAGTAACAATAAAGTAAGGGTTAAGCTAACTTGAAATAAGACACTCTCCAGAGGAACAGGATTAGGAGGACTTAAACAACCTCAAATTAATGCTCCAACAACTTCTAGATTAATTTTAGGTCTTTAGTTGTTCAAGTATCTAGAAAGGTGAAATATAAGCTAATTATTCAGCTCATGACTAGTTTTTCTTCTGTAAGTAAATTATCTTTTATAAAACATCACATTTGCATCTTCTAATCAGAACTCCTTTGGCAAGTTTCAGCATGCACCAGTATTTCTCTGTGTTGCACAGGTTCCCCTCCACCTTCTCCAGCAGACATGAAAGCACTACAATCTCGTTTGCCCTTCAGCTGCCCCAGATTTCATCCAGCAGAGCTCTCCACACACAGTCCCAGTGCTAGGCTGTGGAAAATGCTACCAAGTCATGTCTGTGGCAAACTCAGTGCTGCTTTCCAAAACGCCACTGTTAGTTCCACCAGCTAGCCTTCACTCTGGGGACAGCATTTACTAACAATGCACCTGGCTGCTGCAGCTTCCCAAGGACAGAACTCTCACTAAAACCTGCATTGTCTGTAGTGGGACTGTGCAAGACTGAGGACTCCAGAGGCAAAACAGAGCCTGAAATTCAAAATGCAGACCTAACACACAGCAGAACTTCTGCAATTCTGTTTACTTTCAGGTCACATTCAGGCTCTTGTGCTGGGCTTGAGACCGCTGTTATTTTGGGGAAAACTCCCTTTGACTTTTCTCAAGACCCCAGTTCACATTTACCCAGCCCTATCCCAGCTGCTCCCAATCCCTCTGCTCTTCTTCCTCCCTACTTACTCTCTCACTCCCTCTACTTTTCTTATTCCTTTTGTCTTGTGCGACTCCTTTTCTTCTCCTTGTGCTCAGCCTTATTCCATGCTGTCCTCTGGGCTAAGAACTCTCTCCCCAGAAAGGGAGGTCATATCTCCATAAATCTGGGATAACACTCTGACTCAATGGGAGTAAAGCTGACCCATATAAGTTGGTCTCTCTTGACAAGTATCCTCTATCCTTTCTGCTGCCTCTTTGAACTATCTTGTCTTTATTTAGCATCAGTAATTTCACTCACCTCTTCTCCTTAGCCGCTGGCCTACATTTCATATTTCCTAATTTTGCCATACTTACCCTGAAAGCTCCTACAGGCAGAGTACAAACTTGTTACATTTTTCCTTCCTTTGTCTTTAAAACTGTGTGCTATTTAAATGTTTTCCCACAACAATGGAAAGAGATGATCAGTTTACAAGACTAAAGTATATGGAAGAAGAAGGTGTGCACATAAGGGGGAAAAGGACCCACCACTATTTTCTTAAATTTTAATAGGTACCTAAGAAATAACTTTTTTTCAAAATCACTGACTAATACAATGCAAAAAAGATATTGTTCAGGGAAAAAAAGCATTTAAAAGGCATCAAGGTTACTAGTAGCCATCATATCCTTTTGGTCTGGGAATTTCATCTGGGCTCTGATTCTTAATGCAGCAGTCACAAGGCAATGCTGCAAATACAATCCACCAGGGACTGCAAATGGGAAAAAAAAAGTTACATTCAAATCAACTGATTTCCAACGTCACACATTGGAGATCATGGCAGCAAGGAACCAAACAGCCTTACAAAACTTCCAAAACAAGTACAAATCATGCAACGAGGAAATTATTGCAGCTATTCTATGAACACCAACTTGATTTGCTAAAGTCAACAGTCAATAGTTCCATTGAACAGTGTAAGAAAGCTCAGGCTGTGAGTTATAAGGGCAGGTAATTTACCTTAGGAAGCTAGCAGTGGGCCACATGGAAAGTGAAGTGGCTTGGACTGCAGACAGTCTTAGGGAGAGAGGGAAGCAATGGCTATTTTGAGAACCCCTGCTGGGCACAAACCAGCATTCTCCTACAGAGTGCTAACAACAGACATGAAATGCATTCATGGCTGCATCAGAGGCAGAAAAAGTCAAATAACCTTTTGATATAAAACATGGATTTCAAGTTATTTCATCCTTCACAAAAAAAGATAGGAAACTTAAATCTCCAGCATGTAGGCACACTGTAAATGTGAGAACAGAGCTTTCCAGCAAGGGGTAATGGGTGTAAATTGGAGCATAGGAGGTTCAAGGTGAATATCCAAAAAAATTTTTTTACTGTGAGAGTGACAGAGCACTGGAACAGACTGCCCAGGGAGGTTGTGGAGTCTCCTTCACTGGAGACATTCAAAACCCACCTGGATGCGTTCCTGTGTGATGTACTCTAGGTGACCCTGCTCTGGCAGGGGGGTTGGACTAGATGATCTTTCAAGGTCTCTTCCAACCCCTAAGATTCTATGATTCTATGATCTGATCCTTAGCACTAATTCTGGAATGAGAAATCTTTTAGACAGGTTACCTCCTTACCTGCCTACGTATAGAAAATTCACTCATAACTGCAAAACTCTTAAGCAATCTTCTGTGCTGCTTTTCTATTACAATCGTTAGACATTGGCTACTCAGAACAGAATGGTATCTGGTATCACTATCCTAACACATGCAACCATCCATCCAGACATTTATACTGTGCCTCTCATAGTGGGGAGGACTATGAATATAAACATATGGGGCAAACAAGACCATCAACACTTCCCGTTTTGGCTGGTATCACTGTGTTAGTGCAGTCCACAGGCAGGTGCTGTCATTTCTGACAAGCCTGTTGGGTGACAGTGACAGCATCTGTCAGATGCTGCCCACACACAGGCCGTGTCCCACATGACACACTGACCTCCTCCAAAGAGGCTTTATTTTAAAATTCTGCTAAACATGTTACAAATACCAGCTGGCAATGTGCAATGTATTCCCGAGAACGGGAAAGGCGTGAGGGTCCAGAGAAACAATAGGGCAACACCCTCCAAAGGCAGCAGTGGGCTCACAGGAGCACCTGCTGTGTTTGGTCAAAGAAACCGGCTGCATTTTTGTGATCCTTTGTGCTTCCCTTGCAGTTCCCTGGCCCTGTGGTTGCCAGAAGATCATTGCTGTCATTTAAGGCAGCCTCAGGCTTTTCCAAGAACAAACCACAAGTGCCTTTAACCTCATCAGATCATATTCACACCATGCACAACTCCTTTTTCCCCAAGAAAAAGCCCTGTGCCAATGCCTAAGAAGATGTGTGTCAAAGACCTTTGATACTGCCTCAGTACAACCACACAGCCCACCATCTACTCTGCCCTTGGACAAAAACTCTGAGGAACCTGTCTACTGCTTTCTGCCTTCTTTACACTACTTGAGGTGCGAAGCTGATGGGGATGAACAACAAATGCCAGTTCTTAGGCAGGCAATAAAATATGGGAGCCTCTCAGCTAGCAGAAGAGCCTTTGCACACCTAGCCATGACAGCTCAGAGTGCTTCTGCCCCTGTGCAAGAGGTTATCAGACGCACAGCAGAGCTTTAAACTTTATGCTAAGTTATCAAACTACCCACCAGAGGCCAGTAAGACAAATGCATATGTTCCCTCTCCCCACCACTGCCACGGACAGATCAGTTGGATAGATGGCAATACTTTCAGCTACACAAATAGATTTGGGAGAACTCTTCTGCAGCACATTGGGAGCTTGGGTTCAGTATGGTAGGCGTTGAGATAATTCCAGTATTGTCTCTCTAACAAAAAGTAAAAGGTCTCAGAAATTATTGTTTTTGCTTTTGGAAATTACAATAAGACCAGTGCAGAAACTGGATGCAAAGAAGTGATTCATGAACACCAACAGTGTGATTCACCAGCCCCCCACTGGGAAGTGATATCATCACACCATATCTCCATGAGAATGGCAGAAGAGAAGCAGTATTTCACAGGACAGGAAAGTGCTGTATTCTCCAAAAGAAAAGTACTAAACCTGCAGGTGTGTATGACATACAAGAGGGGGCAAACGGTTAGTGCTCTGGGCAGCAAGTCAGGTGCCCAGCAGGGTGACTATCAGATGCTTATAAACACTACTGAAGAATACCAGTACGTTTCTAATCTGGTCTGGGATAAATTGTAAACTCTGGGTATATTGTACAATTACTCCATAGCCCAACCAGATTCTTCTCCACCTGATCCAACCCTCCTTGCTCCATCCCTCCAGCCACAAACAGTAAAGTCCCTTATTGCTTCCTGCTTAACAGCCATATAGCAAGTGTGTTCCCAGTACTTCCAGCCCATGTGCTGCACTGGTTCCCCCCTTGTGGCTCGCAGTAAGGAGAAGCTGAATGCATGTATGCAGCTGCAGGAGTGGCAGAAAGTGAGGGAACTTCAGGTTTCAGCATGCATGCCACATGTCATCTGCAAGGGTGACACCCAGGATAGCAGTTTTTTTCAGTTCTTAAAACTGTACCTTGTGTTGGGCACAATCATGCTCTCTGCAGTTATTCTGGGTGGCATCAGCTTGTCAGCACCTCAAAGCCCTAAGTATGCTGCATTCTGCCATGCCTCTTAAGTAATGATCTGGCCCTTGCAAAGCAGGCAGCAGGAGGCTTGCAGCTGCACAACTACCAAACTGATGATGACAAGCCAACATAGTCCAGATTAAGAGGATTTTCTTTCTGTTACTCTTACTCCTTCTCCTCAGCCTGCCCTGTGTGCCAAGAGGTCAAAGTATTAGCCCTCCAGTTCACCTGACAGTGATGTTTCTTCCTCACCTACAAAACTTGTCTCTAAAAAACTAAATTTATAGCACCTAACATCAGAAGCCCCAAACATCTGAAAGACAATAAAGCTGCTTTCCTCCCCAGCCTGCTGCCCAGCTGTGCCAGACACTAGGGACACCTTAAATCCAGGAAACTGCCACAAAAGAGAGTGACAACTTTTTTAATCACTCACTTTCTCCAAAACTCCTTTAACTCTCTGCAGAGAGGCTGGTGGTCCTGCTGCTACATGGATCTGCTGGCCCACAGCACACCAGAAGCTACTACCAAATTAAGGCTTTAGGAGCAACCACAGAGCAGCAGGCACATCCAAGCAGCACTGGAGAAGTCAACTGCAAGGTGAAAAAAAGTCCTGTACCACGCAAAATGAAATTAAATTTTAAGTATTTATTTTGCTATCACTCCTAAACCCCAGGGACTGATCTTTCATAGCAACCTAGTAACCTCAGTTCCCTGAAGACTGGTGCTGTAGATGCACAGACAGGGCTTAGAGCTAAGCAGCTCTGGGATTTCTGACACATCCAGCTACACTTGGTGCCAGCCAGAGCAACACAGGACTCCTCTTTGAATCCATCTGCTTCACTGGGTTCACCTAGAAAAGCAAGCCAGCCACTCACCAGCCTTCCAACTCTGCCCTCAGTCACACATGAACAGCAGCGGAAGGAAAGCTGCTCTCTATTCCAGCAGTGACTGCAGGCTTGGGCACAGCCACAGACATCTCTGGTCCCAGAGAGTCTGCATCTAAAAGGACACACAGTCAAAGGGAAGGAGACACACAACAGGGAACTCAATTGCATGATTTCTCTGTGTAGCAGGGCACAAGAGAGACCAGATTCTTGATATGGTTTCATTGTTTCTGTAAATTAGACAAGATCGTAGGGAAACTCAATCAGCAACAAAAAATGGAAATGCCCCTTACTTTGGCCAAATACACAAAAAAAATCACCAGTTCTCACTTTCCACTTTGCTTAACATCAGCGTAACCCAACCAGTTCTCACAGTTACTCCTCATATGCTTAAATATGGGGGAAATCTCATTTTCCATTTGGTTTAGGGAGAAAGATACTGCTTCTGGAGTGAACAAGTAACCTGTTAGCAAACATTCTAGAGAACATCTTACTTTGGTGAACATATTCCCTCAGGTTACTTCTGTGAGCTAGCTGAGCAGCAACTTTGTAATCATCTCCAAAAATTATCAAGTACCATAAACTACTGAGCCCTGCATTACAGTGTTTCCCTCCAAAAAGCCTCCCTGTGCACATGTGCCACTTCATTAAAGTCATGGAGGCATAACCCAGAGAGAGCAGACTGGAATAGATCACAGATACCTTTTTTTATCTCAATTACCCAGAAAAGTGAATGGTTCAATTCTTCTGTGTACTTGAAAACCTCATGTACCACAGGAAGAGAAGCCTAAAGGCCACACAGTACTTTCACTTTGTGTGCACATCTTCCAGTGATGTCAACTGGATATGCAAGCTTCTGATTTTCAGCCAGTACAGCTTTTGCCAGGAAGTATTTTCAAACGTACCACATCAGCCCTGGGCTCACAATCATGTCCCAACAAAATCTGATGTCTCCACACCATCCACCCTTGTACTGACCCTTTTCCACAATAGAAGGAAAAAAAAATAAAAAAATAAAAAAAAATGTGGGGGAGGAAAGAGCCTGTATATGTAAAATGTATGTATGTGTTTTGTCAAATTCTGGAGGCTCTTTGAAAGGTAAAAACATTGTCAAATCTTGGCCTCAGGAAAAACATTCCCTGCTCTCAGGAGTTTCAACGCAGTGACCACATTTCTAGGCATAAGGACAGCTGACAACCGGTGGTGAGATTACCAGAGTTTAAGAATTTAACAACATGAAGATGGCTTCAGCTAACAGGTACCATTTCACCACCTGGCACTAGAGCAGAGTTCCTGAGGTTGAGCTGGTTCCTGAAGTGCAGCTGTGGAGCAACAGCATGTTGAGCTGCAGCAATGTGAATGCTTCCAATTGTCTCTTTTATATTCTAAGAGCTAAGCTATGCTTGTTGCACAGCATGGGTCAAAATAGTGCAAGAAATTCAGGGCACAGAGCAGAAGAAAGGTTATTTTCAACATGTTAGGCTTCCCACAGAGCTTTAGATTCTGCATGTACATTTAACCAATATTATCATTTTGGTTACATCAGAACATCTTTATATCAAAACAAATAACTTCTTGTTATCAATCCCTTTTAAAAAAATAAAATAGTTACATGTCACCCCCTTGAAGCAGAATAGCCCAGACTCACATAAAGATGGAGATGAGATAATGGAAATAAAAAACAATGAATCAACTGGTTTTGTACACAAAAGAAGCATCTGTAATTACAACGCAGCCAATGCACTGACTCTGCCTTGAGTTACATCACAGACTGGCCCCTTGGATCCCAGGACTCAGAATCACCTTTGCTCTCTCTGTCACAGGTCAAGTACAGCTCAGCCAAACCAGGAGATTTGTGCCAAACAGTTTTTATTTCCAACAGTTAAATATTGAATTCGCCTTTTATAAGTCAGGAGTCACGCTTGCACAATTATTTGCATGCACAGCCACTTTATTTCAGCCCCAAATACAAAAAGCTATTAACAGTTGGCCAGATTCTGCTCTCATTTGCCCTGGTGCAAAACCATGCCATTTCCACTGAGATCAGTGGAGCCCGAGTTTCATACCACACTTGGGAGAGCAGAAGTCCTTTTTCACTGAGACAACTCACATTGCCAATGAGCTGCTGTGCCTGCAGCACGGGTCCTGGAGGTTTCCATTCCTCTTCTGCTCACCACCCCTCCAACTCTTCTGTAGTTCCACCATATTCCTTGCAGGCCCTTATGTTAAATCTCATTTCAGAGACAGACCAGAGCAGATTACTTATTCCCCTCAATTCAGCCAATTTGCAGGAAACACGCCAGCTGAATAACACTGAACAAAAGACAAAATTGTCCCTACAGTGTATTTACACACAATAAAATGAACCAGTCAAACAAACTGTACACAACATGCCCTATTATTAACTGAAACCAGAAGAAACACTCTTCAGTACTTCCAAGTGCTTATAAATGCATGCTTACGTCCTAAGTAACCTAGAGCTTCCAGCAATCTTAGTCCTCAAAGCTTTGAGCCAAGTCTTCTTCACAGTACATACTCCTTGGGGCTCACAGGAGGTAACAGATCATGGGTCTCCAACTGTTTTTTTCAGCACCCTTCTCACTGAAGGTAGATTCTCCTCATCCTCCCTGACCAACAGATCACCTAGTTTAACTCCTGGCTTCCCTTCCTTTGCTGTACAAGTCACAGCCACTGCACACCCATCATGGCTGGGTGAGAAGTTATTGTTCTGCTCTTCTACTGATGCAGCACTTAGAAGTTCATAACCACTGCTTCATGCTTTTATTCCTTTTTACTAACGTAATAAAGCAATTTCAGTTCTATAAAAAAGTGACTGCTAGTGACCACGTCCTTCTGCAGACATGGTTTTCTGCCACCTTGCATGGTGGCACCTTGTATCAACAGCCACACAACCCAAGAGGCAAACTCCCTCAAACACTTCCCCCCACATAAAGGGAGAAGTAATTTATTACACAAATACAAGGTACAGTGAATCGTCCCAGCTTGACCGACCCATGTCAAAAAAACAGTGCTAGTTCCAAGGGCTCCCCTCTGCCACCCTTCCACTGAACAATTTAATTGAGGAGAAAATCTTTACATGTCACAGCACAGTATTTCTGATGTGCCTTTTCTTCACCTACTAGAATTAATGAAAGCAGAATGTCATCACATTTTTCAAGTGGGAAGTGCTAAGAACTGGGTTTCAACTCTCTGGTAAACCTGGACAGCACAGCAAGGGGTCAGTTTCTCCATGCACAAACCCCTGTGACTCAGCTGAAGTGTGTGGAGGTGAGGCAAGAACCGAGAACTGGATCTTCCCATTCCAACTGGGAACAGTGAAACTTGTGAACACAGCAACTGCCCAGTAATTTTGAAGTGGAGCACTACCATCCCAGAAAAGTAGCAGCATGACCGTATGCATTCAACATTTTAATTTTCTGACAAATCTCAGGTAAAAGCACATCAAATTTATGCAACAGCTCTTAGCTGCCTGAAAAGAAGAACTGGAAGGCTGCTTGGAGCAGTGGCTGAACATCATAACATATTATTTCCTTCTAATGTAGGCTACTATCAGCTTCAGACCTTTCTGTTCTGCCTCAGATACCCACATGCCAACACAGCAGATGCATGGTTTGCATGTATGTTTTATTCAGCACCACACAAGGAACAGCACTGTATTTAGCATTCAGTTTTATCATTGCATACACACACACAAACATGGATGCAGATAACCCTGAGAAAGCAGGGATGCACATAAAAGAAGCATTTTTTAATACTGTCCCAAATATTTCTCACCATAACTGGAATCCCTTCCCAAGCCCCCTTAGTAGCATCAGTGCAAGTCCAAAAGGCCACAGAAATGAAGTCCTAACTCCCCCTGTCCATCAGGGAGAACCTCCCCCTGTGCTCTATAATAAGGATATAGCCTGAACTCAAAAATCACAGGGACTACAGCTTACCACAGGAAGCCAACAGAAGAGATCAAGGGCAACCCCTGAGATTTTGTTGGGTGAAAAATAGTGCTCGAAGTTACCCAGCTGTCTGGTGCACTGATGGCTCTGTTGGCATCCTTATACAGAGTCATAAATTTAGATGCATAAATCAAAATACAAATAGAGTTACAACCTTGCCATCAGCTCCATGCAAAGAGCTCTTTGTAAGCAATGTCAACTCCTTCTACATGCAAGGCCTTGCCTACACAGGACTCTCTGCAGGATTAGAACAGTAAACTATGTACATAAATCCTGGTAAAGTGTGTTTACATAATATGTAAATAGATAAAGAAAAGTACATTCACACCAACTACTGAGGAAAGAAAACAAATAATTTTTCTGCTGCTAAAAGTACTGAATCACTTACCATCTGGTTTGGAAGGAAAAAAACCCTCAGTCCAATTCAGCTATGAATAAAATTATGTTTAAAAAAAAGTAATCACATGCTAGATCCCCATAAGTTCAATTTCCAATCATTTCAACATGGAGAGTTGGTTTTCCTGAAGGAAAAAAACCAGAACACCACCACAATAGCAAAAAACCCCACACTCCAAAAAAACCCAAACAAACAGTAAGAAGGATATGTGGCTTGTTAGGCCTCAATCCTGCAAGCTCTAAATACTTAGCTATGGAGAATAGTGGAGGGTATTTTTTGAGGAAAAAGCTGAGTCTGTGTAAGTTTCTGCTAGAATGCATCCTAATTTGCTAAGAAAAATCTGCCACTTTTTTTGCTATCGTGCTGTGAAATTCGTAAGTAAAATCTAGATACTAAATATCTGAACTGATTCCCCTTTATACCTTGATAACAGCTGGCTTTTTTTCCCAATCATCCAAAGACACCTATGCACACTGTAGCATAGTGCAGAAGTGGTATTTTACTGACAAGTATATTATTATAACTGAAAAAGTGCCTGTGGTAATGTAAATACTCTCAGTACCACAGCCCAGCCAGCGAAGGTCATGTTTATAGGTCTGGCAAGCATTTGTCATTTCCACACTTGTGACTTTTCACTCTGCCCACAGAAAACACACGATTAAAATTACTTTCTTCATTTTCAAAGGAACTAAAAACATTTGTATCATCATTTTAATAAACACTGTGAAACCTTGCCAACACACAGCACTGATTTTCTAAGTGCCTTTGTACGTCCCCTCTAATAGCTGTTAACTTTAGAATTGTATGTCGTGGAACCAAACTGCCCTGTTCCCTCCTTGCCTCATTCCCTGGGTGTTCAAATGCCAACCCACCTCTACGTGCTGCTTCTCTGGAACACCCCTGACCTCTTTCACTGACATTCCATCCACACTGCCTCCTCTTCCTTCCTTTTGTTTTTCCTCAGCGTTTTCCTCTACTAACTAATTGCCAACATTTTATAATTGATGCTGTTGCATTTTAATACTTTTCCCTTGGAAGCAGTGAAATCCTGGTTGATACAACTCGGAGAGAGCTCAGTTCTGCTGCGTGGGTGGCTGTAACAGATCTGCAGGTCCTTCCTTTTTCTTCTGCTTCCCTCAGTCCACCTTGCTCATTCAAACACTTGTGTAAAACTGCTTTTCTCCTCCTGGAGGCCTCGAGTTTAACACGGACTCTCTACCTATGGGACAAAGAAGGATTTTACTCAATTTACCAATTAACCTAAATACTAAAACACCTGAAAACACTCAGAGAAATTTCCCTGTCCCACTAGATTTTACCATTCACCTCTTTTTCTACCGAACACAAAGTATTTCAATGAAAAAATATATCTACAGTATATTTAAAATAGAAAAATGTTCCTTGGCTATTTCTTAAAAATTACTTGTTTCCTTTTTAAATTCAGCACTATTGATTAGGCTGCATATATCCTCACTGGGATAAATTTGATCCCAAATCGCTAAGAAATGTTTCTTCTCTTGCAGAAAGGAGATTCTTACAGTAAGGTGTTACAGCCCACACATATAACCAGAGGCAATGAAGTGATTATGGCTTCAGGCGTTGCTGCTTATCACCTGTGTGAGAACCATACCCAGCCTGCACCAGTGATTGCGAAAAAGAAAGGCTTAGCTCAAAGATAGCCTGTGCTGTAGTGTTTTTGGCAGTGACAGCAGGCTCTGAGTGAGCACCAAGCAGGTTACAGTGACTCAGCTGCACAGCAGTAACTCTTTTAAGCCACACCAACTGCAGACTTTGCTAGTAAGGGTGCCTAAAAGTTGATGTGTGATCACCACTCGGGGCAGCACAGGCAGCAGCAGACCCCACACCTCACACCCTCAGGGACCCCAGAGTTAGTAAACAATCTACTCCCAACTTCAGGCTGCAGGAGAGCAGACTCACACCCTATCCTAGCACAAAAGTTCTTCTTTACCACACCTATCTGACAGCATGCAAAAGTAAACAGGGTAACAAGTCAGTGATAACGGCAGAAGGGAAGGTGAGGCTCCCCTTGCAAGGAGCAGCTCTCCCAGTCCCTGCCAGCTGACCAGACCCTGCCGAGCCTTGGCAGGCTAAGCAGACGTCTCCCCTGGGTCACGTCAACACAACCTGCTCTTGCCATTTGGAAGCCAGCTGCTGAAGGCCGGGGGAGCTGCTTCCAAACAGAGGTGACCTTGCAAGCTTTCTCCCACCCTCCGAGCTCCCAGCAAGTGACCTAACAGGACCCTCGGGATTCTCCGGAAAAGTAGCAGAGAGAGAAAAAAAAACCATGTGGAGTTCGGCACTGATGTAACAGAGGCTGGAGGGGCCTGATGGGTCTGGCAGCCTGTGACCGAACTGGAAGAAGCTATTGGGAAGTGGTTTCTAAAACGGTGGAACGAACTGCAACAGAGGGACAGACTATGTATGGATGCTCCACATCACTGCCAGCCAGGACCTGCTGGGAAGGAGACAAGCCCCTCACTCTACTAAAGCATCAGGACTAAAGCCAACTGTCACTTTCATCCTCTACCAAGTTATCCCAGGAAACAGATTTCAACTTTCAACAGGTAGTGCCAGCATTTAGATTAACAGTACCTTATGTCAATTAAATGATCGATCACTCCTATGCATTTTGCTGCTTTGGAATGCACTTGTGTAAAATAAATATCAAATTATTTTAATAAAACCAAAAGTAAAGATTCACAGGGAAGAAATCACAAGTAAACATACCACATCTTCAACTCTGTCTTTTCTGCTGTCAGTTAAAAGATTAAAAGTGATGGTTCACATTACAGTGTTCCATGTACTTTAAGGTTAACCAGTTTAATCAATTATTCCCATTTATTTCTAATTACATTTTTCGTAATATAGTATCCATATGCATTCCTGTTGATATTTTATTTTGAAAGTTATGCCAGCACTAGAAAAGAGTGATAATTCATTTTTTGGGGACTCACAATTACACCTGCAAATTGAGCCATGGGTTTCTTCCATCTCAGTATTTACAAAAAAAAATAACCTGTATTATTCCTGCCTGTATCACAGCGTTCAGGATTGCAGACACCTCAGCAATATTCTTGAATATATTTTTTAAGTTTTATACATAAAGGTCATATTTTTCCCAGATTATATAATCAGATTACCTTTAGAAAATATTAAAGATACAGGCAAAACTTTAAAAAGTCAAGTAGCAACTCCTTCCACAGCCACAAGCAGCTCTGACCAGAGAAGCCCTCCTGCAAACTACATGCTGAGAAGGGAGGGCAGTTTCTAACCACGTTGGTAATTGTCTTCTTCCTCACACACAGGCTAGGTCCTAGACAGTCAGAGAGTTCAGAGGAGTAAGGCCACGACTAACTCACAGTACTCACCACTACAGTCTAACCTGGGTGGTGTCAGAGACACCAGCACAGATCTGATTTGCACCAATGAAAACATGAAATCCATGAAGCTAAACTCTGAAGATCAGAACACAGCTCATTATCTCAGCAAACTCATACACAAGGAGTTGCATGTTGCACAGCCTTTCCTGCTCTGAGTCGCTCCTGCTCTAGGCTGTTCAGTAGCAAATTGTTAATAAAACTCATGAATGATGTGCTTTATATAGAAATGGTGCATCTAACTGAGAGGCTACAACAAATGAAGGATGCAGCAAGGGTCGAATTATGTGGTTAATGGAATACAGGATGTGTGTCAGTAAAGAAGTGGTAAAGGTGATGGGAGTCTTAATGTTAAACAGGTCTGCTTGAAGTTTGGCATGCATATATGAACCTAATTGCTCTTTTGATTTCCATACAGTTATACCTAGCACTCCCCTGTGCTACTGATATATAAATTTTCTGATGAATAACTGATAACCAACTTACTTTTATGTAAGCCACTACTGGAGAGCCAGCAAATATTACAGAGATGTTTGTCTTTTCCCTTTTTAGTCTTATTCTCATCTGAATCATGCTTGGCTAGCATTCATATCTATCTCCTTGATTGGTGGTAGCTATACAGAAGAAAAAAAAAACAAACAACCCTTCCAGAACCAGTGACAGGAACAGTGCTAAAAAAGATCGTTTTGACACAGTTTTTATTTTTTGTCCTGTGTAAACACACATCTGCAGCCACTGGCAATACTGTAATGGAGGGTGGTTTCTGCACAGCCTGCTCAAGTTCTACACCTTGGGAAATATTCTAGCATTGTGACACAACATTTAATTGCAGCTGACAATTGTCCTTCTAAGCAGGTGGCTGTGATTTTTATCCACTCAAGACCACGGTTGTCCCTGATGGTTACAGGTACGTCTAGCTTCTCAAACCAAATTAAGAGGATCTGGGAAGCAAACCCTTGAAGAAAGTGAAAATGCACAAGGGACACTTCACAAACTTTGAGGGAACTATAATGCATAACAGCAACAAAACATGCAGCTGAAAAACAGACAATCTCACAGGAAAGTTGAGGTAGAAGGGAGGGGAGCCTAGAACTAGGGGGGGTTGAGCAGGAGAAAATAGCTCTAACACTTCCCAACACATTCTCTTTTTGTGTGTGTGGAAAAAAACAAACACAGCAGGAGATCAAAACCGTAACCTGAACCTGACCTCACTCACACTGGCTGCATCATGAAACCACTGGGCTGAACTTTGGTCACTGCATCACCAACACAGAGCGAGTCTCAAAGCCCAGCCAAGCAACTATACTTGTGATTATTTTTCTTTCCTTCACATGCACTCAAGATGGTAGAGACCAACTAAGAATATAGCCTTGAGAAGAAAGAACACGTCAATTTAACAGTTAGTTGACTGGACAGCTTGCTTTTCTTCTGAGACTTTTTGTTGTTGTTGTTGGGTTCTTTTAAAATTATTATCACTGCATTGAAAAATGTGGGTGTGATATATCATTTAACTGGAACATTAAGTGCTAAGGACATATTTTTGTCTGTATCTGTAAGAAATGGAACTCAACTGAGTAGTTAAAAACATTGAGGATCATAAGGTGACCAATTATGCAAAATACAAACCTAATCACCAACATAACGGGGCACTGCAAACATCTTAATAAACATCCTTGTACACAGGATACGTGATTCATGGTTTACAGAGTGAAAAGCACGAAAGGGTCAAGTAACTCACCAATTATCACCCAGCAAGTCAAGATCAGGCTGAGATCAGAACTCGGGATCCTAGTTTTCCAAGGTGATTATTTTTACAGCTGCGTATTTCTGCAAGTGCACAATCGCCTACCAATACCAAGCATTTCTCTTTCCATAAAATGGCTAATTTTTGTGGTGCATAAAGAACCAGCATGTCCAAAAGTAGGCATTCTAGCAATCACTTCCAAGCACAGCTAAGACAGGGCACAAATTGATAGCTTAAGCCAATAGAGGGATAATTTATCATTATCACTGATAACTACCAGAAGATTCCAGTCTATACCTCCATAATTAGACTGTCCCTGCAGAAGAGGGCAGAATGGAAGAGCACACTGAACATGGTACCTTTAAAATCCCTTGGCTTCTCAAAAAATGTCAGTTGCGAATCAACACAGCAGTGGTGACTGTCTTTGTCTCCAACACAGAAAGGTTCACAGGCCACTGAAGACTACCCCTAAACTCCAGCCACCTGCCCCCTCATCCTTAGCATCCTGCCAGGCAGCCCTGTTCCTGCCAAGCATAGAAATGCTCACCTTTTCCTCACCCTGTGTTCCCAACACTGGCACTGGAGAGAGAAATGACTTAAAACATTGGACTGTGAACATGAAAACAGCTGAAGATTGCCATGTTTTATAGCTTCAGGTGGAACTCAAAAGCAGCAACTTGAATGAATATCCTCCTCTATGAAGAGGAAACAATAATGCCACTTGTTGATGAAAGGAGTGAAATAGGTTTGGGAAGAGAAATTCAAGTCACCATACTTTGTCTACATTATCAATACTTCACTCTCTGCTGGGCCATCACCTGCCTGCCACATCTGATTCATGTACAATATGTAAGAATACTATAAGGCTACATGTATCTCACTTAAGCTTAATGCATATCTTAAGCCTTGGGTTTGCTTTTAATCAGGAAAACACACTGGTTTTACTTTGCTTTTAAATTATTTTTTTGAACTTGGTGGCCTGCCACCACTGGTGCTGTTCTACTGAGCTCATCCAGCTGTTTGTCAGAATCCTAATCCTAACCAGCTGGGCCTAGACCTACCGCGGCACTCAGGTGCTGAACACCTGCTTAAATAATGCAACTCAAGGTACTATGAACCAGTGTATTTTTGTGAGCAGAACCTAACTTTGTTTAACAAATACCAGTGCTACCAGGTTAATTTCTGACTTCAAAACCCACAGTATTTTCTAGACAGATGCTGCTACATCACAGATTAGAGAGAGGGTAACAGGATCTTTACCACAGGTATACAAACGAAGTAAAGCATTGTGTATAATGCCCTGGCAGAATAAATGCTGTACCCTTTCTGTACATCAGCCTCAATGAACCACTTGCAGGCTCCACCAGGCTGTAGCTGAGCCAAAAAGATTATCCATCCTTTCGGTCGCAGGTGGATTCTCCAAGGATCAGCGCCTGGAACTCGATGTGCTCGTCCGATGTTCATCTGTGGTTACAGACAATTAATTCAGTTACAATCACGCGCAAAAGCCACGATAAGGAGACACATCAAGGGCAGCACGTCCATCCAGGGCAGGGGGAGAGACAGGAGTCTCTCAGAAGAAAAGTTTAAATCTGATCAATCTGACAAACCGCCTGAGCTGTAACCAGCAACTGCTGACCAAAAATACACTGTCTACGTAGTCCGTGACACTGTACATGCTCAGTTTTACAAGTTCAAAAACTCCTCCTGCGCCTTCTCCTCAAGCCGCCCACAGCTACACGGGAGAAGAGGCGCGCCCGGCCGCTCCGTTCATCCCCGCGGCCTCCCGGCCCCCGGGCGCTGTGCCCGCGCCCCGCAGCCCCTCAGGCCCCTCAGGCC
>NW_009952798.1:787173-790665 GCF_000747805.2 Chaetura pelagica
CTGGCTGGGGCTCCCCAGGAACGCCGCGACTCCAAGCTGTCCTTATTCACAGGCCTGCCTGGCTTTATGAGTCTGGGGCAATAAAAGCGACAGTCTGTTTATCTCCTTTGGGCTGATGTGGAGAAGTAGCACAGTTAAACTTTACTCAGTGGAATGGCTGGGGGAACATAATCCAGCATCCTGTGTAAATAGTTAGGGCCGCACGTCAGCGAGAGGGATCAGGCTCCAGCAGGGAGAGCAAACGCAATAAGAATTGTCATGGGACACCCCAACTCTTCCCCAGTGGGGCTCCCACTGCCAGAGCCAGCTGGTACCAGTGGGCCTGTGGAGCGTGCCCACCCAGCCTGGGCAGGGGGCTGGTCTGGCTGCAGCTTTTGGGGACTCAGTCTCCAGAGTGAGTCTCAGCAAGAACCTTGCCCTGCTAGCAAGAAACAAACCCAGAACAATGCCTGAGCCAGGACGCGCTTCTCCAGTAAATGCTAGGGAGCCCCAGGGCTGTAGTTAAAGGAATCCCTGCTCCAAAGGGACACTGTCAGGTTCAGAATTATTTTAATAGTTTCTTAAATCATTGTGTGTAAGATCTTGCTATTGCAACCAAGAACTACAGAGTACGTCTGTGCATCTTCCCTTCAGCTAGGAGAAGACTAGTCAGCTGCTAATTAACCTCACTCGGGACCTCTCACACAGCAGTGGAGGGCAGCAGAAACTGGGCATCTTAAGAGGAAAAACCAGCTATCCACTGTTGTCTTGTGGAAGCTGCTCTATAAACATTACATACCTGCAAACCCTATATATATAGTGGCGCACGTATCCTAGGTACAGATACAGATTGACATGTCTTCTCTTTAAAGCGTGGTCTGATGTTTTTATACAGACAAATGGAATGCTTGGGGCTTTTGAAGCCTTGTGGTTTCCCTCTTTATATACTATTTATAAAGACTACTTTTTCATAACGCTTTTAAATAAACGTAGCGTAGACGAGACCCTGTGAAATTCACCTTGCTGTGGTGGGAGAAGCCTGGGGCTGCAGCTTGTCTACAGCAGGGGATACTATCTTTCTAAGAAGGGAGAAACTTTCTGTAGGTGAAATAGTCTGTACCACGGAGGGACAGACCTCGTGCCTCTTTGTCCTAACGCACACTTCAAACCACAAACCCAGGCTAGGGCAGCCTTGCCCCTCTTGGTCAAGATGTGTTCATCTGAATTAAAAAACCCCACGACTTACCAACCTCCCAAGTGACGTACAACCCGCTCCAGAAATCGTTCCACAACAGACTTTTATTTTTCTTTACGCAGTTATAAAAGCAGACTTGTTTTTCCTGTACAGTGGCTTGCATGTGTGAATTTTTAAATTATTCTGATCCAGCATTGCCTTTTTTTTTTTTGGTTGTTTGTTTGGGTTTTTTCTGGCCTGCGAAAGAATGAATGTAAAATACAGTCAGCGTTATGCATGCACAGATTAATTCTTTTGCAAGGAAAAATTGGTGGAATTTCTTTCAAGCAATTTCCATTTACTCTTACAGCACTTCAGAGAGTCTGATATTTCTGCAGCTGGCTTACCTGTTTTTCCTGGCATTCCCCTGTGGCTTAGCCTTGGTTAATGTGCAACGATTCCCTATTGAACGTAGTCATTAACTATAAGGCAATGTCTCCCTATGTCACAGGCTGTTTATAACTCCCTCCGAGGCTAATGAAGACCATTGTGCTTTTTCAGAAGTCCAGATAGATAGTGTGGTGCATGCAAACAGCTGTACTGGAAAAACAAACTGCGACAAACAGCATTTTTTAATCTTGTTTGCTCTGTCCTCCCTTAGGTCCTTCTGCTTTGTTTTTAATTGTTTTTCTCCACGTGTAAAACCGAGTTGAGATGTTGAATGGGACAGGACTTTAATGCATCTTTCCATAGAGGACGGCACGGTCCCTTACACTGCAGAGTGCTGTTAATCGTGGCAAAACCTTTTTAATAAATGTGTTAGCATCAAAGTATTAAAACTGGGAAAAGTAGCAAAGAAAACCTGAGATGCATTGAAGAAAAGCCTCGTTGTGTAATTTCTTGCTTACTCAGTAACTGAAACTTCTTCCTATGTTCTGGATATCTGTAAGCAGAAGGTTTAAGTCTGTAACGCTGTTTCTTCTCTCTGCAGTCCGGTTATTGTGTTTTCACAACAGCAAAATTACTGTTATTGCTGAATTATAGAATAAATACAGGATATCTCACCACTGACCAGTCATTACTTTCCTTCACAAATACCACAGTCTTGAACCGAGTACAGCACAGAGCACAAGTTTCTTTTGCTGAACGGTCCACATGGTGCTACTGGTGATTCTCAAGGCTGGGCTGAGCTCAGCCCAAATCTTCCCCCAGTGCCCTGTGGACAAATCGAGGCACATGCAGTAGGACCACTTCTGAAGCTGACTGTTGCTGCAAGGCAAAGGCACGGGTGTAAGGCTGCTCACACTAGCTCATAATATCAGGTTTTCTTGTAGCTGTGTGCTAGTCATCAGCAGTTTTCTTAATTCAGTTCATTTCAGTTTCTGTGTTGTTTGTCTTGTTTTGCTTTTGACTGGGGTTTTAATCTTGTAGCATGGCTGCAGGCAGTAGTTTGGAGTTTGCGAGTAGAGCCTCGGATCTTGTGCTTGGGTAGCTGAGATCCCAGTTTGGTTCATAACGCTCTGGCTGTGACTGAGCCTGTTTTCTCAGGCCATGGCAGTTACCTCCAGGAGCCCAGCAACCCAGGAGCAGTGGATACCTGTCCACCTCTCTGTACTGCAGCCCACCAGTGCTGACCGAGGAGGCCATGGCTCCCATGGGGTTGCGTTCCTGTGTGACATCCCTCCAGCAGCAGACCGTGATCTTTTTGGGGTCAGGAGCCCAGGGGTGGTGAAGCTGCAGCCCATCGACAGCCACAGCAGGGGAGGCAAAGGCTTACTTGTGCTGCTAAGGTGGACGGCAGGATGGTGAGCGTGGTGGCTCTGGAGCTGGCCTTGCTCCTCGGCTTCTTCATCCCACGCAGGCTGGTCCGTGCCTGGCTTTGGAAGCCAGCTACATGTCTGATTCAAAACCAGACACCTCGCTTAGGCTATTGATGACTGCCCTTCCCAAGCAAAGAGCAACAGCTCCAAAAGCCAGTGCCAGTTCCAGGAGAACAGGGAGCAGTGCTTTTCAAACAGGGAAGGCAGGTGCCACCGGGGCTTTGCACAGCGGGATGCGGCAGCGGGGCAAGCAGAGCCTCGGAGTAGCTGGGAAAAGGGCTTTGTCGCCGCTCAGTCCGATGCTGGTGGTGCGGGCCGTGCCGCACCAGGGATCTCCACGGCAGGGGGGCGAGCCCGCGGGGCCAGTACGGCCCTGCACCGACGGCAGGGCCCGAGGGTGGGTCCTACGGGGCCAGGCCGGGATACCATCTTCAAAAACAATAATAAAAATACGTAAAAAAAAAAAAGGAAAAATGAAAAAGAGAAAAAGAAACGCGATGTTGCGGCCAGATGGGTTCA
>NW_009952798.1:790853-791104 GCF_000747805.2 Chaetura pelagica
GGCTGCCCCGCATCCCCCCGCGCCGGGGCCCTGGGGATGGGCGGGAAGCATCCCCTCCCCCGGGCCGTGCCAGGCAAACCTACGGAAATAAAGGCGTCAATCTAGCATAATTAAGAGATTTATTTGTCGTCTTTTATAAACGTTGTAAGCACCGACCTTACTGTCGAAAAGTTTATTTACAGTGGCCGGAAAGAAACCCGCTGTCCTTCCAGCTCCCGTTAGTGGTTGTGTATTATTCGCGTTACCTGCTG
>NW_009952798.1:794157-807288 GCF_000747805.2 Chaetura pelagica
CCGGGGACGGGACGGGGAGGGTGGTGGGAGGGGGTCACCCCTCCCCTTCCCCCGTCCCATATCCACCGCTCCCTCCCTGTTCGAACCGGCTTCTTGCTTCCACTGCCGCGTCCCGCTTCCCGAGGCCCCATCCTGAATGCCACTTGCGCTCCCATTTTTGCTTTTCTGTCCCTATGATCTCTTCCATAACAAGGGTATCAAACCAAAGAGTGCTTAAATTCTAGCAGATTTTCTTTTTTTTTCCTCCCCAAAGTACTAAAAATAACATCCCTTGTGCCTCTCTTTCCAGGAGAAGCCAATCTTTCGTATGCTGTTCCCAAGCTCAGAGCTTGCAGCCCCTGCATCTTTTTGCTGATGGGGGTGTCAGATGTAATTATTTTTGAAAGCTGTATCCCATGCTATGTTCACATTGCTAATCTCATTACTTAGGAATATGTCATCTCGTGGCTGTTTATTCCAGCATCTAGGAAAGCAACCCTCCCCTGTGGTCTGTAGCATGCAAGGCCCTTTCCCTCTGCGGGAAAGAACCCATTGACAATCCAAGCAGCAGCAAGACAGGGCAACGTATGAGAGATGTTGCAAAAGCACACTCCTGTTCCAAACAACAAGCCAGAGGATACAGAGGAAGGCTAAAACTTCCTCACTTCCATTTTAACCTGCAGATACCATTATTTACAGGTTTTAGTACATGGCAGCAGCATGTGTCACAGAAGCATGGCATGTTCGAGTGTCCGTACCACACCTGTACTCACCTCTGCCTTGGTCCCAAAAACTGTCACAGGCATCTGTCTCCCAGGCTCTCCTTTCTCCATGCAACATATCACACCTCATCTTCCTCCATTTCTGTTTCACTCCCTTTGGTGATGCTCTGGGTTCACTACTTGTTTGATCACTGCAGAACCCAGGATGAACAGGAATGTGCCTGAAAAAGTAAAAGTTTTAGGGCCATTTATCATATTTGCTATGGAATGGTAGGCATAAATCTAGATATTTTCATTTAAGAGTATTCAGGGGAGTGTTCACAGTAATGAGTAAATTTATAATACTTAGTGGTTTTTAAATCTGTTACCAGCCCTTTCCAGCCCTTCATATACAGCCAGTACAGTTTGGCATGTGAGATTTAGCTGAAAGCAAGCTTGTGTTCAATTTCAGTACGATTCTAGATATTTTAGTTTAAAAACCCATCTCAATTTAAAAGTAAAATTGTGACAGAGAGACAGAGAGAGAGACAGGTACTGGGAAATTTGACTGAGAAGTAGGAGCAATTGTATTGTATCTTTCCATTGCAGCTGAGCTATAATTGGTCTAATCGCTACTATGAAAGAACAAAATACTGGAATCTGTTGTGCAGTGGGGCAAGTTGCTTTACATTAATTTGAGAAGCAGGTATCCTCCTTACTGCAAAGTGTCACAGATGTATGAGATACAGGTTTTAGAGATACTCTACAACATCTTCCTCTATTTTTGGTAAATACCCACTGCCCACTGAGGACACTAAATCATAATGCACACAGGAGCAAGAACCACCAAGGTTTTTCACATTCCACCTTATCTTCCCCACGTCTCAATTCAAACTTGATTAATTCAATGTTCTTTCTCTATGGAGAAGGATTCAATGAAAGACTGACACAAATTTAACATACCTCCAGGCTAACCTCACCTAAGGAATACTACTGTTAGCTGACTTTGTTGGTTAATTTAAAAAGCCTTCTCAAGAATGGGGTAAATTGTGTCTGATTTCCAGCTTTTACACTGACAGTCAAGTCACTCGACTTCTCTCAATGGGAGCTTTGTCTGAGTGGCAGCAGGATCTGGTGCAGGGCAACATGGAAACGTGGTTAATGCTTGGTTTTCAGGAAGATGTTGACAGATGAAACTCAAATGTTTCTGGTCCCTTTTCAGATATTCTTGCTGTAGTGTTTTGCATGTGCTTTGTGCCTTTGATCCCCATTTGGCTGATTATACCAGACTCCCAGGGTTAGACTGTCCAACTCGCACTGACGTCAATGAGCCTTACATGCAAAAAATCCTACTGATTCCTGTGGTTCCTATAAGCCACGTGGTTTCATGTGATGGACAGATTGCTGGTGTAAATTGCCAAAGCCCTACTCACACCAAGAGAGGAACTGTGCCTCTTATGTGCATGACATGTCTGACTGGATGTAGCACTGACTGAGGAGGGTTCAGAGCTAAAGGGAAGAACTTTTTATTCCCAACTTCTTTGAAACCAGCTCCCTTTGGATTTATTGTATTTGCTCTTTTAAGAAGGTGCTAGCTGACGTGGCACTGGGTATATTTTCCAGCCATCATTCTGTACCACAAGTACCTGAGACAGGAGATGTAGAAATAAAATTGTCCCTGCCTCCATACCTGAGCTTGAGAGTGGCTGAGGAAGAAAAGGCAGCTCAGCATCTGTGGAGCTAGCAGCACCATTTAACCAGCTCAACATCATACATTTGAGTCATCTCTCCAGGAGGCTACTATGCTTTTGTAGCAAAACTGAACTGACCTCACCTGTTAACAGCAGCAGTGCTAGTAGGCCTGCTTTGCAAATGCACCCTGCAACTTCTACTGTGCACCCTGATGCTTTTGGGAACACTAAGGTGGCCCCACCTTAGCAGGTGCCCTGGAGAGTGGGGACTTGGCTGGGAGCAGGGACTTGTTCCTTGACAGGAGGTGAGTGACCCTGTCCTCTTAACAACAGCAAGGGATGTCTGTCCTACATCTGGGCTAGATTCAGGGGTTGCTGTGGTTTTTGGTTTGGATTTTTTTATTTTTTTTTTTGGGGGGGGGGGGGGGAAGGTTTGGTTTGGTTTATGCTATTAAAAACAAAAAACAACTTTCCTCCATAGCTGGATTTCAGAGTGTCCTAAATTTGCCCCTTTTAACTGGAGGTAGAGAGATGTGTCATGTCCTCACAGGAAGAAATGTTGGTTTACTGATACCTTTTGTTCTGCCAGGGGTGTCTGCTGCATTCCCAGGCTGCAGGCAAAAGCCACTTCCCTTAAATCTACCCTGCCCACCCCTCGCAGGCCTGATACAGGCTCTCAGCCTGTACTGGCCAGACACTGAAACCTGGTCCCCAGCCAGGGAAACCTGCTGCAAACATGAACCTACAGAAAGCAGCTGCCTGACTGCTGGCATGCTAGGGGAAGGGGGTGGTTAAGCAGTAGAGGAGAAGGCATCCCAGTCTGCCCTTAATTATACTACCTTGAAACCGCACTCTGCAATTTTCAGCCAAGGCTGCTTGTTGTTTTGGGATGAATGCCTGTAAATTTGAAGTAAGTAAATGACTTTATTGTGAGGATTTGGCTCTGGAGAGCCTTAGCAGCATCCCAAAGGGTTATTTAAATGTCAGTAACGTTTTCTAATTCGGGCTATAGGAATTGAAGAAACCCACGTGGAATCAGCAAGTTACTAGTTTAAGGTTGTGTGGCTGTAAATAAGTATGTGTGACAGAGAAAACTTCCAGTCAAATAAAAGTAACAACAAACTAGTTTCCCCAAAACCTATCCTTGTTATTAAATATGCAAAACCTACTCTCGTTATTAAATATTTAGCACATTTCCTGTCTACTCCCGTACACCGTTTCTAACGTGTCTACTAAATCCGTAGTCCTAACTCTGCTCTCCCCACTCGTTCCTCAACCAAAAGCTGAGGGAAAGGATGTTCCCGCAGCCGGCGGGAGGGGAGCGGGGAGCGTGTGCGGGCTCCACTGCCCTCTCCTGGGGGAAGACGCTCCCAGGAGCCGGCGAGGATACGGCAGCCCAGCAGCAAGCGGTGCGCTGGGCTGAGTGCTGCTGGTGTCTCACCGTGTAATAGCACCACTAACGCTTTAGACCACAGACGTCCTACCTAAAGAAAGACCAAAGTATAACCCTGTTGAGTCAGAGATCCCGGCCAGGACAGCCAGGCTGCCCCACAGGCTGTGGCTCCCATTGCCCCAAATGTGTCAGGACAAAGACTACACATCCCAGAGAGGTGCTGGGAGCAAGCCACAGAGGGGGCATCCCTGAGGAAAGGCTGAAGTACCAGCTCTGCATGAGGCTTGCTAGGGGAAACAAAAATAAATAATTTGCTTCTCATAATAGGAAAAACAGCTTGAATACACATATCATTCAGGTGACAAGACTCAAAATAATGATGACTTTGTTTCTCAATCGCAAGTCTGACTGCTAAGCTCTGCTCTCCAGTTCCTTCTTCCAAAACTAGTTTAACTTACCTCTGTATTTTCTGCACTAGCACATCTCCTGCGCATTGTGTAAATACTGCCTTGTCCCCTGGTTGCACTGGGCCTTCAGTACAAAGAGAGACTAAACGAGCACATCCCTTAAGGATGCAAGTAACCTCCTCCCTTGGCGGTCTGAAATAAAATAAATATAGCAAGCATCACATTTCCAGTTCTCCTGTTGGTCCCATTATCTGGTGTTTTGAGTACTTTGAAAGCTTGTCAGAAGACTTTCTAGACGTACCCAGTTTATAGGAAACTGCCCTCAGAGCTGGGTACCACTGAGGGGTAAGGTGGCGTGTCTTTTCAGCAGACCAAGAGGAAAAGCAAAACTGTGGCACCATTTTCCAAGCAGTCTTCTGAGAAGATAAGAGGTCCGTGGGGTGTTTCTCAGAAACTTCCCACCCCTCCAGGGAAGCTGGAGCTACCCACAGGTTTTCTAGATTGACAAGGACTTGTTTGCGTTTGCCCTGTCTATGCTCCTCTTCTCAGAACCTGTTTCCATTCATGTCTCATTTCTCTGTGTGTTGGTCTTAAACCAGTCTGCCTTGAGCCTTGAAAACCTTCAGCTCTTTGCTCTGGGTAAGTCAGTCTGAGTGTGGTTCTGGGTTTTCCTTGGATTTTATCATCATTATTTTCTGCTCCCAAGGGCATGTCTACATGCTCCAGACTCACCAGAAGACCATCCTGACTGTGAACTCCTGAGAAGTGTTCAGGTTCATTTTCTGCCAAGTTACCCAGTGGATGGCTGTCTGTCAGGAACTGCCAGCAAAGTTCATTGGAGTAGAGAATTTAAAGAAAAAAAAAAAATCCCCAAGAAATTAAAATAAGAAACATGTTTTGCTTTAAAATTTCTAGGGCCAGATCTTCAAGCACTGTGAATTAGCATAAGTTTTCTAATGCTATAACCCTTACAATCTGAGTGAATGTCAAGATTGGACACAATTTTTTTTTAAGGTTTGGTTACTTTTCAAGACTAAAACTCAACTTCTCCTGAGGGTGGGCACGGTCCTTTTCATTCTGTATTTGGGCTGCTTCCACCTGTTTTCCAGGAGTTTGTTTTCATCTTTGACTTGTTTTCTCTGCTGTGGTATATTGTCCTTGTTCTTACACCTCCCTCCTCATTCATGTCTCTTTCTTTACTCTCTATTGTCCTATATTTTCAGTCCTTTTCTCTGTTCCCCCTCCTGCCTTTCCTCTTCCTTGGTAGTTCCTTTTCCTTCCCCCTTATCTCAGCAATTGCTGCCAACAGCTATATTTGGAATAGAGTGGGAACAAGCTATTCTTGTGACTTTGCTTTGAAATAACTGAGAGGAGCAGATGATTTTCTTTTAACAAATAGGGGATACATCAAGGAGAAGGCAGACTAGTAATGTCAAAATGAAATTGTTAGGGAATACCTACCCAGCAGTTTCACCTTTCCCAACTCTTAGGGCAACCTAACCAGCTATTAGTTCATTTGCTCTGTTTTTCATTTTATGCAAAATTTCTCTCTCTGTATCATTAACCTGAGGTCCTAACAAGGCCTAGCTCATCACTACAATGTTTGGCACTCACACAACAAGAGGAATGACTGCCACCTAAAAATCTCAGAGACCAGAATTAGCTGAAAACAGAGTATATACTTGTTTAATACTCGAATTCAATGCCATTGTATCTTCTGGTGTAGTCACAGGATACTGTTATAGAGTCCCACTTGTATGGGCTAGCACAGAAATATGCTGGGAGGAGCAATTTCCCACTGAGCAACGTGATTTCTCCATGTCTTCTCACATTAACTCTTCTCATCACCACCTGTTTCCCATCACCCCTGCCATTTAAACTGCTGTAAGCAATAAATTAACAAAGCCAGCAAGAAACAGAGCTACACGAACAGGACAGCACAGAACGTATTTCCCCCTACCCCCCATATTTCTGTGTTTATATGATTAACTCCCACATTGGCAAACCAAACAAGTAATGAGGCCAGATGAGAAATTCAGCATCATGGCTTAGCATTTTGTGCCTGTGCCAGAAGAAGACCCAAGGCTATTTGTCTGCTCCCAAATTAAGCTGGTTCTATTAAACATGTACTGTTGCACATGGGTTTGTGCTTGAAATTGCTTCCTTTGAGGAAAGATACATGAAATTACACACAAAAAGATGCAGGGACTCCATCTTTCCTTACAATTTAAACACTGAGAGGAGGAATGGCCACTAAACGTTAGACAAGAAGCTAGAATGAAATTATTCTTTCATCCGTAAATGACTTCCTGGTATTTTATAAACCAGGTAACACAAGCTAGCATGGGGCTTCCACAGTTGTCTCTGCAATACTTGTTATAAAATTCCATTTACCAACAGAACGCACAACAATACCAGTATCTTAGGGGAGCAAGGCTGACAGAGCTCTAGATTTTTTCTATCAGACCATCTAATAGAAAAGCAGACCAGTATTCAAGCACAGATTCCTTTCTATGTCCACACTGCTACTACTGCCACCACACTGCAGATCTTGAAAGTGCCATGTCAAACAGAGGCTAAGCAAAAGGAAAAAGGAACGATCCAGGCTAAGTTACATCTACTTTCAGCTCTACCACTAATGCCCGACAGAGAATGCCAAATATCTCTTTGGGCTCTGTCCCTTAAGACTGAGCACAGTAGAATTTGGTGTATTCTGCAGACATAGTAATAACATTCCATACTGAGTTGATCACAAGTGCAATGCCTAGGTGTATTTCATCAGTATTGGAGGAGTTTTTGCAATTTTGTGCTGCCATAGAAAGTGGATGTATTTCATTTACATGTTCTCAGTTTCAAGTCAACAGACAGATGAACTCTGAAGAGATTTGGAGAACACTGCTAAATCCATGGTGAACTCAAGAGAAGAAGTAGTCCTCTCCTGTTACCTCTCATCTCCTGTTCCTCCTCACCATGCTGGCAACTTGGAGCTTTCCTCTCAGCCTCCCTTACTCCACACACTCAGTACAGCTGAACAACAGATGCGAAGAGCATCAGAAAAATAACCTTTAGGTGTAAGGCTCCCAGGGCACTACATGGGCCATAGACCTGGGCCACTTTGCTGAAGAGTGAGCTAGTCCGTAGTGGTATGGACACAAGTCTGCACTCACCGGTCCAGGGACCAGAAACTGCACCCTGGGCTCTCAGGAGTGCTGATGGGTCCTTGCTTTTTATTTTTGAGGAGATGCAGATATGACTGAGGCTTGGCTGCATCTAAGCCATAACTAAACCCTGAGATTTACAAAGGAAATTTTCCTTAAGCTCCATCATCTGGACCAGCTGAGTAAGTAGATGAGCACTTTCTGAGCCATTCTACCAGCACTTGGAATGGCTGGAATTTTTATACCCAAAGTTAGAATCCTTGCCCATGGTGTGTGACATGCTGGATTCAGCCCTTTTTTCTCCCTGAATGTAGCCAAGTCCATTTCTTCCACCTTGTAAGATGGCACCCAAAACCACATTTCAGAGTCACTCTGTGGCCCTCCTGTGTCTTTGTGACACAGACTTTGAGCTTTACATGAAGCGAGCCAGCTAGACTGGCTCAACAGTGGAGGTACCTGCATGGAAGAAGAGGAGAGATCTAGTAGGAAGTCACAGCTGGTGTCCCAGTTGCCACGCTCCGGCTTCATACAGGTCATGAGAAGCTGACAGGTTGTGCATCTGGAGGAGGTTTAATGAGAAAACTTTAAGTGCTGCATCATGAGTATCAATTTGCAGTTACAACAGCAACCTACAAGTACTTTTCAGGCATCCAAGGAGGGATAATCACTGTTGCATTAAGCTACAAAGGTTGCATTAAGCTACATGGGAAGAAAAGGTGTGAAAAGAGAGCAGCATCAAACAGATGATGTTTTCACTTTTATTCACAAGAAATATCAAAGAAGAGGAAGAATCCACTCTGTGGTGTACAAGTGACCCTTCTTAAAGCTAGGCTGAACATCATCTGTTATAAGCCCCCTCCTGTGATTCAAGACTTCACATGTGCTGGAGAAGACTAAAGGCACCAGGTGAGGCTGACCAGGGCTGCCATGGACTTGGCAGGCTTCTGATAAGCACACTTATTGCAACACGATTTGAAGTTGACAATGTGTCTAAAAACACACACAATGTCAGAGAAGGAATGAAATGTTGCTTCTCTCTCCCTCCCCAACCTCATTACAGGCTAAAGAAAAATAATGTATGGAGAATAATACTTCACCATCTAAAGAGTTTTTCTGGTTTCTAAATCTAGTGAAGAGTCATTGTATATTTTGACAGAAAAATGAATCAAAATAATAAAGTGAATACAAAATTATATTGCTGTCAATAATTTAATTTACACAAAATAGCACTGTGACATGGTAATTGTTATATATGATGCAGCATTCAGTATAATATTTGGAGAATGCGTTATAGAAAGTCAACATTTAACTACCAAAATCAACTTACATGATCAAAGCTGTCAGGGAATCTTTACAGTTTTATATTAATTTGAATGTAATTTACTATAGAGGTGTCATTCTTAGAGGTGCTTACAATAGTTAATGATCTCTGCATTTCCATTATAAAATCCTATTTTCAAAGGTTTATAACTTGCTCTTAAGAACTCTCAGCCCTCCAGCACATTTTCCTTTTCTTTACAAAAACTATGTTGGATGTTTTAAACTTTTCTCTCAGAGCAGAAAGTGTGATTAATTTCAAAATTCATTCTGAGGATTTGCTAATTTGCTGCTTGCTACCCAGGGATCTCAGAAAAAGAAAGGTTCTTCACAGTAGAAGACATTACAGTTACATAATTTTCTTCTACTTTCCTGACTATTTTACCCCTCAAATAATTGTTCTTACTCCAGTGTCTAAACATCTTCCAATATTGCATCCAAACGTTCTCTACTTGATTCCTTCTCTCCTCCTTATGTTGCTGCCATTAAGCTTTCTTCCAGGTCCTTCTCCATCTTGAACTTGCAATCCTGGCTCTCTTCTGTCTCTTCTCACAGATGTCTACACTTAGCTTGGGAATTGCAACTTCCACCTCATCTGTCAGGTAAGCACAGAATCATAGAATGGTTAAGGCTGGCGGGACCCCAAAAATCATCAGGTTCCAACCTCCCTGCTATGAGCAGGGACACTTCACATGAGACCAGGCTGCACAAAACCTCAATCAACATGGCCTCAAATACCTCCAGGGAGGAGGATTCAACAACATTCCTAGGCAACCTATTCCAGCACCTTACTACCCTCATAGTGAAAAATATCTTTTGGTAACTAACCTAAATCTCCCCTGCTTTCACTTAGAAGCCATTACCTGTTGTCCTGTCACTACCCTCTCCAATGAAAAGTACTTCCCCATCTTTTCTGCAGCCTCCTCAGGTACTGGAAAGCTGCTATAAGGTTTCACTGGAGCCTTCTCCAGGCTGAACAGCCCCAACTCTCTTAGCCTGTCTTCATAGCAGGGGTGCTCCAGCCCTTTGATGGTATTTGTGGCCCTTCTCTGGACCCTCTCCAACAGCTCCATGTCTCTCATGTGCTGAGGGCTCCAGAGCGGGACACAGCACGTCAGGTGGTCTCGCCAGAGCAGAGGGGCAGAATCCCCTCCCTGGCCCTGCTGGCCACACTTATTTCAATGCAACCCAGGACACAATTGGCCCTCTGGGCTCCAGCACACACTGGTGGCTCATGTTGAGCTTCTCATCTACTACCACCCCCAGGGTCCTTCTCCTCAGGACTGCTCCCCTGTGCCTGGGGTTGTTCTGGCTCTCCTGGCTGCACATTTCCTCAGCTGCAGCCCTTTTTTCAAGCTGCAGCCCTAACTCACTTTTCCAACTCATTAGAAGTCCAATAACTAGTTTTGCCCTAGCAAGCACATTTCTCTCCCTGATCTTACAGGCTTGATTCATACCAGATATTACCCATCAACCCACCTCAACCTGCTGTGTTGGTTGGTGATTTCCAGTTTACCAGCCACACAAACTACACAGCCCTGAGGCTTTCAAATTATTTCCCCCCACCCCAGGCTTTCTGCCCAGGAGGTAGGACACTGCAAACCAATTGTCCACAAACACATTGTTACAGGTCATTTCCCAAACCAGAATTTGAAAGGCAAATTGTCCACAGAAATCCATTATCCATAATAAAACCAAAGAAAATCATTACCTTGTCTGCTTTGACAGATCTGCTCCAGTTCATGGGTCTAGTTTTCCCAAATCCTGCTTATTTTCACTTTTTTCATCCATGCCAGTTAGCTGTTATTTTGGATCCCCAGCTTTCTGTAGCCTCAGTGTTACTAGATCACATGTGCTTGAGCCAATGTGCACAATTGTATAAAAATCTAAATCATCACAACCATGTAAATATCCAGATTTACACAGAAATAGTTTTGTTTCTTGTCCAGGATGTCTTTATTTTCCATGTGAGAAAAGCTTTTTAATGTATTTGTGATGCTCTGTTCTAGCTTATTCTGTCTTTATATGGTCATTTTTTGTCCAGTGCCAACAATTTAGCCAAAACATTCCCTTCCCTTTTTTGAAAAAAAAAATGAATGTATTACTTTCTAATAATTCCGTGATGTCACAAATAAGATTGGAATCTCCTTTCCCTTATGCATATTGATAACACATCTGCAGTTTAGGGAAAAAAATAATTAAAAAAAAATATGTTGCTTACATATCACATTATTGGAGCTGAAAAGAAAAACTATTTCACAGGCATGATGTTTTGATGATGGACTTGATTCAAGAAAAATGTGGTCATATTTAGACTGGACAGAACTGGTGACTGACTCAGCAAGATATCTTAACTCTGTAACTAGGACAGATAACAATGAGAAAGACAACACTGGGACTATTCTGTTTGATCCTTCAGATTCATAATTTAGTGGTACAAAGAAATTCTATAAATCACTTTTTTTTCCTCCTGTGGATATTCAGCTTGACACAAGCATGATGAATGCCTGGATAAATTATATTCTACTGAGGCATTTGACACTCTTCAGATTTTTTTATTCTGGTTTTGGAAAAAAATACTAAAAGACTGGATGCAGCAAGGACTACTGGCTGAAAGCTTCTGGATGTTATTTCATCATTGTGTTGAGAAAACAGAACTAGAAGATGAAACTTTAAAATTGCCAGAGAAGTCAGGGATATATGGATGTCTTTTCTCACAGAACAAATGGGACCTGATAGGCACAGGACCTTAGAGGATGGTCTTCCAGACTGGCTGATGATTCTTGCATTTTCACAGTCCCCCATAGAAAGATCTACCAGACTGGTTTCTCTCCATTGAATACTTTTACTCCTTGAATCTCAATGAAGAGATTTTCCTCTGATGTAGGTAGAGCTGCCCGCTCTCCCGAGGTTGACGCCCACTTCATTCAAGTATTCCTAGTGCAGCAGGGATGTCAGTGGCTACTGGCTTGCAGCCAACATCCCACACATTTCCTCCACAGCAAAAATGCCTTAATTCTGACCCACTGCCTTTCAAGTAGATAGTGAAAAAAAGAAAAAGGAAAAAAAATCAGTCACAAAGAGCTTTGCTTTCATCTGTATTTCTCCTTCAGAAAGATCTGAAAAAAATCAAAACAACAGACTTTGTCCTTTCCTCTTTTTCAAGGTCCACGGTCAGCAAAGGTGAGGGTTGGTGCTGCTGTTAGAGCTTGAGCTCTAACAAAAAAAAGCTGAAGGCATTCAGATCATGGTGCTTACAGATGAAGTACAGGGAGTTTGTGAGCCTGATAACTGCAGAGGGGATGGACTGTGTTGCCTGCCATTGTGCCAGCAGATGCATCCACTACCTCTCCAGCTCAGCAGCTCTTCTGTGCACGGCTTCTTCTGCATCAGTTCAACCATCACCTCCTATAGGAGCTTGTGTTTCTCAGGCAGGGCACTGAAAAAAAAAAAAAAAAGCAGAAGGGACAGTAACTTTTGGCTCTCAGCTGCAATTTTCCAACCTCAGCACAAACATGAGGAACACTGCTGATGTTATCTGATAACTGCAGGGCAGTATGTTCCAAGCCCAGCACCTGAATGGACAAGAAGAAAATGTACATGGTTCCAAACTGGGCACTTAACAGGCCTGGCACAGACACAAATAATGAATTTGAGTTGCCAAAAATTATGCAAAACATATCCTTACATCCACAAAAGCCAAACACAAACATTTTTTTATGACAAGTGCATGGAAAAAAATGAAAGGGCACAGTGGAATAAAGCTGTCCATTTCATAACTCCATTGCACATAACCCTAAGAAAAATCAGCACAAACAGTTACTGTAATTATTAATCTAGCCAAGTAGAGGTGAAGAGAGGTACAGTGAAGTTCATAGAGAATCTGGAGCTCAGGATTGCATCTGATATACTAAGAGGGCTAGAATCAGAAGCCAGGAAGAAGGGTTGACAAAGCATTTAGTTGATTTCCAGTGGTGCTGACAGGATGCAGTTACCAAGTATTGGGAAAGAAAACCTCAAAGACAACAACAATCTGCGAAAAAACACCAAGTGCAAGGTAGATGGCAAAATCTTGTGATATATGTAGAAAGAGCCTATTTCTTTCAGGGGAACAAGAAAGTCTGGATAACTAGAAATAAGATAATCAAAATGGAAGGAAAGAAATTTATTAAATAAACCATTACACTGAATTTGCATAAATAAAGTTTCAAAGATTGCACAAATGCTGATCTGAGGAGCTGGATGGCTGAAAGTTTGGAGACGGTTAAGACATTTCACTCCTTGATACCAGGGATAAAGGTAGAATTTGAATGGAGATTAGATGCATTTGGCACTGTTCCACCAGATCTGGATCTTGGAAAAATTGGAAAGCAATGTAGCAATATACTGAATTGAAGGAGATTTGCAAAACATGCAGATGAACTCCAGGAACATAACTAAAATACTACGAAGAACATAGGTTAAAATACAAGCTGCAGAAAACTG
>NW_009952798.1:807332-836856 GCF_000747805.2 Chaetura pelagica
TAAAACAGAGGAAAAAGGCTGGCACCCATCATTGCCATGACACTTGCATTATATCTCACTTCCAAGTGCAGAGTCCAATTTGGGATAAGGCAAGAAGCAGAATATTCTCTTTTTAGGGGAAAAAAAAAGGGCTTCTTCCTTTTACACGTTCCTGTGTCAGTAGCCATTTTATGGGGCTGCCAATCATGACAAATCAATTGAAAAGCCAGAACATTTTCTAAAGCATCTACCTTCCTAGAGAAAGATTTAAATGTTCACTGTGTACAATCCAGCTGCTGCTTTTAATCTTTCCCTGACAACAGTAGTTGTTTTATTACTTTGACAGTCATTTTTAGCCCATGAATAGTACCACAGTCCTTGTAAGATAGGAAAATTCTTTTGATCTACTATTTCACAAGGTTTAGCAATGGACAAAGGGTTTTTCTGGGATACTTGATCACACACTGGTTGAGGTTTAGGCTTAGAGCGAATAAAAAAACGTTTGTAGAAACACAAAAATCGTATTTGATTAATAAAGAGTGCCAGAAAAAAAATGTAGTATTAAAATGCTACCTATTAATAGAAAATTACAAATGAGGTTACTCCTGAAATAGCTTTGATACATTGCCAAAATTACTTTTTGCTTTTCCACTGTTTTCATATAGTCTTATCTAGAGGGAAGAAAATACGGCTGGAAGATAAGCATTGTATATAAGCACAAAAAAGGAAGGCATTTCAAGCTGTCTGTAATGACTAAGAGAAACTGGGAGAAGACTCAGACAGAGACAGAGCCGTTTTCCAGCATAATGGCTTGTTCTGTTTGCGCTACAAATAAGAACTGTATGCTTTGTGCAATCTGAAATACTGTGTAAAGCTGAAAATAAAATACATTTCCAAGAAAGAATAAAAAGCCATTCATGAATCATTTTGAGTGAAAAAAGTAATTGAAAATTTTCAAATCTGTAATTTTATTAGCACAGGCTGCAGTACTTTGAGCTCTTACATGTGTGCTTAAGTTCACACACATGCTTCCCATTTTCTTATCCTTTTCACACTGGAACCCATTCTATTTTTCCTTATGTATAAGGAATTAAATCAGAAGACCTTTGTGATGTTTAAGTGTTGGAGGTGGTAGAACAGGGTTAATAGTTGGACTATACGATCTTAAAGGTCTTTTCCAACCTAAGTGATTCTATGTAAGGAAAACGTTTCTAGGGTGGCTATCAATTTAGCAGCTGAGTACCTACAGGGAATATTTAAATAAGCGGCTAAATTGAAGTCCAACTTCTTTGAGTTATTTCTACAACAAAAGTGCATCAGAGGATGTATGGGTATATATGTATGTATATGCATATACATATATATATATTAGTAACCAAATTGATGAAGCCTGGATTGAGTTTCCTTTGAACACTAAGGCTATTGGCATTGCCAGTTTCCTTAAAGAGATTCCTTTCTAAAAATCTACACCAAGCTTGAAATTGAAACAGAGTAAAAAGAAACAATTCTCCTTTTAGCTCGATGCAGTTGGAAATCAGTAATCTTGATACTTATATTAAATTGGCCAGAAGGAAATTAAAGGACTTGCTATTAAAGGAGGAACAGAAGTACCTCCCCCACTCCCTGTACTGCTCAATTGTTTGCCTATATGCCATATTTTTTAAATAAGTCTACTTCAGAAGACAAAACCATTGGATTTCATATATTTTGCCAGACAGCTTTTTTTAATAGTATCTTGAAATTTCCACAGAATTCCCCAAAATCACACTTTCTGGCAAAATATCAGCCTGACTCCTACACTCTAACATTCACAACACAAACATTTAACTTTAGTATTTTCAGATAAGCCACTGCCCTCTGGTTTCATTACACTCTCTTGACAAAAAGTAGAGATGTCTCTGTGCAGTTATTATTAAAAAAACAGAAGTCCTCCAAAACCTGTCAAAACTGACCTCAGCATCATTGACCTCAAAAAATCAGCTCTCAGTGCAAGCAGACATCTTCACCTCTGTTCTTCCAGTTTTACAGATCTCTAAATGAAAGCTTTTTAAATACTTATTCTTGTCCTAAACAATTAACATTATATTTTCAGGCCCACTGCTTTGGGATAATGCACATCTCTGAGCTTTGCATATATGAGATTTTCTTTTCCCAATTTTTCCTCCAGATTAGGAAGACTCAGAGGGAAGCATTTAGGCTCTGGTGCTTGTTAATTATGTTCAGAGGTTCCTATAGAACACCAATCTCTTGCATCAGAACATGCCTAGACTGACGACCTGCCTAGAATTTGCCCACTCAACCCCATTACTCAAGTAATTGACTCTTGGACTTTCTCTTTGGGACCTCAGTTCACTAAGGAGGGAAAGATGGAAGAAACATTCATTTGCCACAGGAAACACAGCCCCCTGTTCTTACATCCCTTCTGTCCCGTATTGCAAAGTGCTTAAGACAATACATTGTGCAGTAAAAAGGAATGAAAATTGGAAGGCACAAGCAGAATTGTCCTCTGATCATCTGTACAAACTGCAGTCCATGTAGGTGTCCTCTTCTCTGAGTATTGTAAGTAACAAGGCTCTAAAGCCTACCGAAGCCAGGAGCAATTGCCCCCATTGAAGTAATACAATTGCTCCTAGCACAGCAATGCCTGGGAAGCTCCTGCTAACCCAGACTGCCACTGGCTGCCACTCTGCAGATGACAAGATCATTGCATGTATAAGGCAGCATCTCCACAAGGCCTGCAGGAACTTGGTGTGAATGGGACTGGTTAAGGTTCAGGGTGCAGAGACTACCCCATCAGGACCATTCTGTTGCCTACAGTCATGTTTATTTAACTGATGATCTACGTCTGCAAAAGCATCAACTTCTCAAAAAATTATTCATCAGCAGACTAGCTCCACGCTTTCTGCTTTCCAACACTGCCTTTCAGGATATTTCAGCTAATAAATCTGAAGTAGGTGTGAATAAACAAACATGGCATTATACTAAGCTCATTAATTATGCATCAAACTACACAGTGCTCAAAGTGTACACAATACTGGGAGCTCATGGAAGATGAGTCTGCAAAAGGGAAAGATTATTATATACATGGTCAGAAACTTCATTTCACTTTTAGCTTCACCTGTTTGGAATGTTTTGTTTAAGAATGGCTTAATAATTTCCACATTCTGATTGACTGATTCAGCACATGTTATCTCTATATGATATTTCAATGTTCTACACACTGTACCTAAGAAGAATCAGTTTAAACTCTTTCTAGTGCAATGTCTGTCTCTGTTCATTTGCAAAATACAGCTAATCTCCCATAATTCTGAGTGTGACCAGAGAAACAATACAGAGCTTTTCACCTTGGAAGGGGAAGAAAGAGAGAAAGAAAAAAGAAAGTTCCCTTCTCAATAGGAATGAAGAGCTTGATCTCTTGGCATCAACACACTGACTCAGATTCTCTATTGTAGGAGACAAATGGTATCTTCTGAATTGTAGTCCCAGTTGAAGCTTTTCTGCATAGTGGAGCAAATCATAAACATAAGGCCCTCATTAGCACATAAAGCTTTCCAGAATAGTGCCTGGGAAATAATTCGATTCCTAAACACTCAGAGTTTCAGCCATTAGCAAAAGACAAAAGGAAGGGAGAGGCCAAGAGACCTGGCACTAAGCTGTGCTTCTAAGGGCCCTCCTGCACAACCTCTTTCAGGCACTTGGCAGACATTAACTGCTTTTTTTCAGGCTCAGCACACTTACAACTTCTCACCTTCCTCCTTGATGTGACAGTGACTTCTGCAGCAATCACATTCTCCCACCTCCTTTTGGGGAAGCTTGTTTTCTCCTCGCTTCATTCATCCTGTCTGAAGTATCAGTCGACATCCAGCACTGCTGCATCAAGGGATCTCTTGCAAAATGCAGGTCAGTGTTCTCTCAGTTTCATAGTAATCTAAGAAAGAAATTATGCTGATGTAAAAAAAAGGTTTTAATCAACAAAGAAGGTCTCCCATCGCTAATAACACCCTTGCACCTCATTTCTATGCCATTCTCCCAGCAATCAGTCCTGGTCAGGGAGTTACAGCATCATTCCAACAGTTGACATGAGCACCATCAATTCCCCTTCCTCCCAGTTCCCATCTTCTCCCTTAAATTGTATTACAGGAGACAAGGATACATCCTCCTCTGGTAAGAAATGCAGTATATATAAGGAAAAGCATGAAAAATGAAAAATAAAAAATAAGCCTGTAGAATTTGTATAGGTTATATATATACGTATGTAACATTTGTATTTGTATACCTGTCATCCAAAATTTCTTACCTATAACTGAGAGAACATTTGATTTGCAGTTTGGGGTACGTGGTTTCTCATAAGAACATATGAGGCTGCATTAGAGATAAATGTTTCTTTTCAACACATAACCCTGCAACAGCATGAAAATATCTGTGCAAACCCTTTATGGGTGTGTTGTTAAGCTTTGCATTTGTGTAAACCCAACAGACTTCAGTAACACCTCTGTTAAAAAATCACTCACTAATTTTCTATGAACAGTTCTTTAAACAGAGAAAATGTCTGGATCTCTGATAAATGGAGTATCAATAAGAAACAAAATCAAGTGTTCAGAAAATTTTCAACAAATGAGGTAATTTTGTGATACATATTAAGACCTCTCAGAAAGAAAAACATTTATTGCTAAAAAACTTTCAAAGAAAGCTAGATATGTAGGGCTGTTGGATTTTTATTTTTTTTAATCAATAAACTGTGAAGGAAATTGCAGAATTTATACTAATCTTGCCCCTTAACACTTCTTGCTGTGAGATTTCCTCATAATCTATTTAAATTTAATTTCATAAATATCCCCTGAAAGCAGAGGTTTTAAAACCCAGAAATTACCTGGGTCCCTTTGCTGAAAGGTGAAGTGACCTATATTTAGAAACACCTTTGCAGAAAGTGAACACCTCAATAAATGCTCTGCATGGCCATTTCTGACAGCAGTTTGTGTCTGCCAAAGCAACCTACATTTTTTACACTAATAGTACAAGTCAGAATAAATATTATCTCCTCTCATGTGACAGACCTTTGGTAAAGCAGAATTGGCCTGGTTGATTAGGAGTACGTGTCAAACACAGATAATGGGGGAATCCCTTTCAGCAGCAGCACACAACCTCAGCAACCATAACGAGACCAATTTAACTAGCCTTCTGCTTTACAAGAGATATTAATTGCAGTCCTGTCGCACAGGGTACAATTTAAGATAAAATACGTTAAAAGGAGGGAAATTTTATTTCATTCCATTTTTGGAATAAATTTCCTTGCAGGGTTATGAATCTCCCTGCTGCTGATCTAAATACTCTGGGAGGCTGACATGCTACCATAGAACAAAGTACATTGTTTTGAAGGCTGCTGAACGCTAGAAGAATGTCAGTTTCTTCCATTGCATCTTTCTGCCGTTATGATTTTTATTCTAATCTAGGCAATTTTTGTTTGTTTGTTCATCTTGTAAAAACACTAAAAGAAGGCACCATTCCTGTGTACTCATCCACAAGGATGCTTCTTCATCTCTCACCAGTACAATTATGATCTTATAAATTCTTCTGCAAGTGCTCCATTTGATATTTCTTTGGTGAGGCTCACAGACTTACAGTTAAGCACACATCCAAGTGTTGTGCTGGACTAGAGTATCTTCACTCAATGAAATCAGAACTTCCAGTTCACTGTTTCAATAGTTACATCCAATTACTCTTCATAATAGAGTATGTGCATCCTCACCTGTGGGTTGACCAACTGCCCGTGGCAGGCGCTGAGCAGTGGTGTTGCTTGCTGGCACCTTGTGGCACAAGCCTCAGCCACCAAGCTGCACTTCTGCTTGTGCTGGGGGAATTTCCAGTAATTCTAACAAATTCAGTCTTACTTCAGCAAACATAACCCACTTCTGAACCAGATCTGGGTTGTCTTTTAACAAGTACACTTGCACTGAAACACAGTGGCTACTAATCTCTGCCTCTAATATATTCAGCCCTAAACATTCTGAAATACATCAAAATGGGAGAAATTTAGAGAAACTCAGTCCTTATTCCTAATCCAACCATCAGGTTAGAAGAGTTCAGTTTGCTTAAAGTTACTGCAATGGCAGCTTTGCAGACAGCCTTGTTGCTAAGGAGCTGAAACTTAAAGCTGTTCATAATCCTAAACCTCAGGCAACGCCAAGAACTAAAAAAATGCAACATGTGCAACCTGTGAATTTGCCCAGTACCTTGGCCATCAAAAGGTTGATTTATTTTTTTCTCCTGATTGAGAAGAAAATAGGTGGAAAAAAAAGCAAAAATGGGCTTTTCTACAAAATACATGAATAGTATTTTTTTTATTTTTCAGCAAGGAACAAGGACACTCACAAAGACAAATAATTCTGGGGGGAAATTTAGCACTTATAGAGGGCTTCATGTGCTAGCCTGAGATATGCTCTCAGACAGTTTAGGACATGCTAACATTGGAGAGGCTTAAGCTGCTTGCTCTGAGAGTCCCAGCAAGGTCAGGCTCACTAGCAGGGTGATCACCTTAAGGGACTTTGGGTGACATGTCAGGCAGCTTCTAAGAAAACCTTACTTTCATATATTGGTGTCAGCAGTGAAGTTCACCATTTTCTGCACAAAGTCTGCATAGTTGGGGAATGTGATACTGAAATTCATCCAGCCATACATATACTGCAGAATTACATACTTATTACATACAGAATTACATTCATACAGAATTACATACAATGCATACATACTGCAGAAAGTATGGTGTAAGTCTGTCAGCCCAATGAAACAAAACATTGAAAGACATGGTTTTTAAAGTCTGGTCTTATTCAGGAAAATATTTGCATGCTTTCCGACACATCTCTGAGTGATTGTGGTTCCTATCCTTAAGAAGTGATTCAGGGCCACATTTAGCCCAAAGATCCAAATAGGTACTAACCTGGACTCTTAGAAGAGTTTAACTTGCTTCTGAAAAGAGGTGCTTTAAAAATTATAAATATGTCATTCACAGTAACAGAACCTCAGCACGTACTCCCATGCCTGTTGAACCAGAAAGCAAGTCTGACACTAGGAAGGGCAGCTTTTTTCTGCCTGTATGGAAATGCTGAGAACATTCCAGGTGACCCTGCATAGATATAAAAGGACCAAAAGAGGTTTTTTAGGCAGGACTTTCTGATTGTAAGAAAAAAGAAAAATACACAGATATGAGAACACTGGCTGGTAAAATTACTGAAAAACCATTTCATGATCCCATGATTTTTGTAGTTGTGGGTTGGTTTTCTTTTGTTTGTTTTTGGGTTTTTTTGTTGTGTTTTTTTTTGCTGTTGTTGTTGGTTTGGTTTTTTAAATATTTTCTTTCATGTCATTTCTGACAATATTCTTGCTGAGATTATTAATTAAACCATGAACATATAAGTTACTTTATTAAGTACAGTAAGTTATCTTCTAGCAACTCTCTTCCACATTTTGAACACTGAAGAGTAGCCTAGAATAGTGATAGCTCACTGCAACATTTTAATGTTGGAAAATACATTAGTTTTCAGTAATCACAATGACTCATCAGAAAAAGAAAGAAGAAAAGAATGAATATATTAAGTCATTTTGACTGTCTTTTGTACTGCCACATCATGAGCAAGTAAAAGCCTCATTTATGTGAAAGCAACATTTCTCTCTCCAGCAGGGAGATCACTTACCCACCAAGTTGGGATGAGCCCTTTTTCATGACCCCTGTGAAAGTCATCCCCACTCCCCCACAGTTAACACATTCCAAAGACCATCCGTTGTCTCAGTGCCCCGTGTCACCTACTAACCAATGGACTCTGCTACACTGTAATTAAACAAACTGTTCCAAGCTTCAATCTTTAATACAGCAGTCAGTGCAACACAGGGTGTCATCTCATGAGTCCCATATTTGTACACATTCAGTGCAATAAAGATGTATGACATACAGCCTTCTCTGTGATCAACACGCTAATTGATATTTTCACCTTGTTCTGTCAAATCTGCTTCCTAAATTAAGCACCTGTGAGTAAATTATAGCTAGAGCAGATCTGTCCTCTTACACTGGAATTTCAATGACCATGATCTAACCTGGGAGCATCCAGAAAACAAAACAAACAGTACACAGGAAAGCTGTATTTTCAAACCACCAACACAAACCTGCCAGATAACATCTAGACTTCTCAGGATCAGTGCTCCCCCACTATTATAGCTGGGACAAGGAATGTGGGAAGGTGTCAGATGCATCTTAGCTTATTTTGTTTGGCTTTTCCAGGACATCTGAAGCACTCCAGGTGAGCATGTAGCTGACATCCTCTTGACTCCTCAGTTCACTCTTCCCTCATGGCACCAGATCTCTAGAAGTCTACAAACAGCAGAAGCTGCCCGGATTCCCTGATGCAAGGCGGCAGCTGCAAGACATCCAGTTATTGGTTTATACACTCCAGCCTTCTAGCAAACATCCCAAATCCACAGTTCAGACCAAGCCCTTCCTTCCTTGCTAAAGTTAAAGGTAATGCTTAACGTCCAGGTCAGCAGTACAGAACAGGTCTGGTACCCTGGGGTATGAAATTTTGTGAGTTGGGGAGTGTTTGCGAAAAGTGTTGTTACCTGGTCTCCTCTCGGCTACTATTAGAGGAAGGTGCTTGGTGTTCCAGGGGAAATTAGAATACTTTAAGCTCATGAAGTATTTAAAATGCAACTACTTCAAAAAGACTGGCTACACCACTGAAGTTTTCAGCAGTGGCTTTCAGAACCCCACCCGCAGTGAAGCAAAAAGAAAATAAATGGGAGCTCAGCACTTCTCACAAAAAAAAGAGCTATGTAAAACCCCTAGGCCAAAAATACTCCTCAGAGATCCTCGGAAAGCATAAAAGATCAAAACTTCAACCTCAGCCCTGTGTATCTGAATTGCTAATAGATGCTCAGTACTGTCTCCATCTACAGCCTAACACAACGAGGATTAGAGGTAATCATGTTTTTAAGGGAAGGAGAGTTTCACATTGCCAGAAGCATCTTTAAGAGTCAGACTCAAAATTATGATATAGCATTTTCTGCCTTTCCCTGCACAAGGTTTTTCAATCACCATTTTATGAACAGCTGCACCAATACTGTGCTGTTCTTACGTGTTAAATATCAATGGGACATTGCAAAACTACAAAGGCTTGTCCTGTCCATTTAACCAGTGTGTCACATGGAGACAAAGCATAATGCAGGCCTGTGAAAAGTCCACCCACAAACTTCATTTCACACTATAGAATGAGGCACTTGAGTTCTCTGTCTTCCTCCTCTCACATGAGTTCACACGATAGCAACTTAAAGATTTCAGAGACTGCAGAATACCTTCTAAAAAATCACCCACTTAAAAAAAACAAAACAAAACAAAACACATTAAAAATATTTCTCTCTTATTCAAAACTCTTGGGTCCAGTTTGGTTTAAAATGTAAATAAAACAATAAAACAGAGCAGTTGCCATTGAAAAGAAAAGCCATGGCATCTATTAAAACGTAACATTATGGAATCTGAATGCACAGCACTTTGAAGTGGATATAAAATGCTGTTACCAGAAATAGAATGTTTTTCATTAGTGAAACATACTGCTTTAAATTGCAAGAGAAAGCTTAAAAAACAGTGTGGTATTTGTAATCAAACAGGAGATACTTATTTAATCAACCTAACCCACAACAAAACATCCATTATACTGGCACAGAGGTACCAAAAAGGAAAACCCCTCTCCCCACATGCACACACACACACAAACACACATTCCTCTTCCTCATAACTGGCAGAACAACCATGCAGCTCCAAAAGGAGAAGTTAAAAGAGCAACAAAACCAAATATTAACTGTTGGAAAAAGACATCCCTCAACAAAGCTACATTTGGAAGGCAGTGTTATGTTGCTACCATGGTCTGTTCAGGGGACTACGCAGCAAAGGTAGCATCACAGCAAAAAGAAACTAAAAGGAAAGGTTAGCAAAGAGGATTTAAACTTACTATTTTAGAAGTCTATTTTCTCCAAGCAGAGAGGTAGAAATTGGTGAGGACTGTAGTTAAGCAATCAAATATTCCTGGAAGAAGTCCTTTATATAAACAGCTGAATCATTTCATTCCTGTTTGGTTTTATTCAGATTTTTTAAGCCTAAAAATAACTTCTTTAAGCATTTAATTTTATAATTTATTAATTACCTGCACTGGGGACTAGAACAAACTTGGAACAATTTTCTTAAATGAGGAGACAGCTGATGGCTCAGGCTTCCCAACAATGCTCATCCTTAGCCTTTCTGAGAATTCATTGACTAATTTCCTCACCAATGTCCCCATGCAGCAGAGTCTATAAACCACCAGCATTTACACTTGGTTTTAACAGTCACAAAAAAACGCCACAAAATAACCTCCTGCAAAGCAAAGGGAGGCCAAGAGCTTTATGTTGAAGCAGCATGCAAACAACTAACCAGATCCTGCAACACACTGACCATTTTCATCTTCCAAAAACTCAAAGGGTGGATCCAGAGGCACAGACGAGGGACTTTTGCCTGAATGCTCTTCTTTTGGATGTTACTCCAACAACAGCTATATCCAGAAACTTCTTCAGCTAAGCACAATTGCTACAAAAAAAGTGGTATTTCTGAACAAATGTGAAGAAGACTAACATCAGTTGGCAGTCCCACTAAGTCACCTCTACTGATGCTAAAGAAAGGCCCTGTTTTGGTCACAGTTTAAGCACAGAAGCTGCTCCTTTGATTTTACAAGGGTACTTGCCAGATTAGGGGCTGCAGGAGTCAACAGACATGCCAGCCATCATAATCAGGAGAAAGAACCCATTTAATTGTCATGGTTATATGAGGCCTTTAAGACCCAACTCTCTGACATGCAGGTGAAGACAATGAAATTATGGTAACAAACCTTGTGCAGATACAACTGGAGCAGGGTAAGGCCCTCAGAGCCAGCTGAAAGCTGCAGAGAGCCAGATGGAAGATCTTCCAGACAGCATAATCACACTTGCCTCTCAAGAAAAGAAAAAGAAAGAAAATTTTGAAGTTGCCAGGTACAACTTCAGGTGCCAGTCTTCTTCAGCTGAAGACAGTGAACAAAACTGCATGATTGAAAAGCAGCTTACCCAAGGTGCTTCTGAAAAATTAAGCTAGAAGACTGTGATGGGAGCAGGATAAGTGACTTTTCTGCTGCCTTCTTAGGAACTCTTTTGAAAAAAAACAGTGGTAAAATAAGTCAACAAATTAATAATCACTGACTTATTTTCCTCATTATTACATGACTTACGCTATTCCAGAAGCGAAAGTGTTCCTCTGCAACTGGGCTGTTAAGACACTGTCTTGCAAGTAAGAACGAACTCTCTGTCTTTATTGTAATGGGTCTTGACATTGACATTGTCATGTTAATTTGCCAAATTCAATCCCAGTATTTGCTTGAATTGAAGCAGCAAAGAGATATGAACATCAACCACCAGCTAAGTCCATGAAACACAAAAGCTGCCCTTTTATGGTCAGTGGTATTATCCCACACTTTTCTTCCTTTTAGCAAAATTAATCTTCAGATCCAGGAAAAATGCAGACTGACTAAATTGTAAATTATCTTCTAGTTTCAGAGAAAAAGAGGAACTTTATTTGGAGGGGAAAAAAAAAACAAAACACCACACCGATTTGGCAGATCATGATTCTCAAAGAAAGCAAGCTAAAATGTTATCATAGCTGAGGTAAACTGGCAAAGTATTTGGCTGTAACAAAGACACCCGCCTAACCATGAAGTTTCATATTTGTGAGTCTCAGAGACATACCTGCCATTTCCTGACTCCCATTTGGGAAGGGCGTTGAGGCAAGGGAGCAAAACTGAGATTAGTCTGGAAATGGGAGCCAACATGAATGCAAGGACTACGTGTTGATCAAACCACTGCTCTGTGTTAGCCCAAACTGCTGTTTTCAAGAACACTGTTGCTGCGCCACCTCCCTTCCTGGGGAAGATATGTCTTTGTTATAGATTGATTACCAAGAGCATGAGAGCTAAACAATATATACTTGTACCCAAATTACATATTATATGGCTGCAAAGCTTTGGTTCAAAGGCAGAAGCTTCAGAGGGAGCCAGCTGGGGACATGAATAGCTTGAAACTGTAGAGGTACAGTAGAATTCAGCATCATGTTGCATCTCTGGCTACCTTCACAAACAAGCATCTCAAGACGACAACAAGCGCGTAAAAGTAAAATCAGCAGCAACACAGCAATGGGCAAGAAAATGTATTGTAACCTGTAAATCAAAGGTTAAAGGTGTTACAAGGCCATTGATCACAGGTGGGCACTTGACAGAAATGTGATACCGTGCACCTGATATAAAAAAGCTCTCTTAATCTCTTATTTCACATGCATGAGTAACTCACACTGCATGTAAATGTCATATCTCTAGTAAACAATTTATTTTAAATCATTTACGTACAGCTGAAAATGTATTTTAATGGTATCTTTCAAAAGGTCAGATAATGCAAAGAAAACAGATGAAAAGGAGAAAAAAGCTTGCCCAAGTGATCATTTGAGTGTCCTACCACTAGCAGATATAACATAATTGTGTTTGGGAGGAAAAAAAACAAAGCATTACCAAAATGAGAAGGACCAGTAGCAAGGCAGGGTCAAGAATAAGACTCAGAAGTTCCCCTTAAGGCAGGTCATTTCAGGTTTAGTCTTGTATAAAACAGAGTAAGAGAGCTTACTCTTGCATACAGTATAAAAGTATATATGATTATTATACCATCTTTTGAGGGCAGATGTGCTAAACCATAGGATTTGGCTCCAGATCAAATTTTCACATCCACTGGGCTGTGGGACACACCATATCCTGTGTTGAGCAGGTCATTTCAGGACATAAAATGAGCACTAGTTATGAAATTCACTTTCCAAAAATCTCAGTACCCAGAAGTCAAAGTAACTCTGAACCTGCAGGACTACCTCTATTCTACAGAGTGCCAGACAAGCTTGACTTATAAATTTGCTATCAGACCAGGACAAGTTGGTCCTTCTGTATATGAGACAGTGCCTGGTGGCATTACTTGTACACTTACGTCTTAAACATTTTCTAAAAAATGTGCTTGAATTTTCCCTCCATCCCTAGACAGCACATGCACACACACACAAACCAGGGCAGATTCAGCTTAGCAACAGAACATGAAAAGTAAAGATACTATCTGCAAGCCCCTAACAGCAAAAATATTGCCCCTGGCCTTCCTAATGCCATGCTGGTATATTCACATGCATCCCAGAGAGTTCAGAACAATGTTAAGGAAAATTTTGCCTCCACTTGCTGTTTGTCACTGTGTTTCTGACCTACACTGTCATTAATCCTAACAATTCAAGATGTTATCTCCTTCAGGAGGAGAACAGCAAGATGTGCTAAATATAGTGCACACTTATTAGCTGCATAGTGGCCTCTAGACAGCAATAACCAAAAACAAAGTTATCAGAACTTCCTTCTAACTTCTCATTTGACAATATAACTGTCTCTACCATCTCAAGTTATTGTAGAGCAAGAGTCACAGCAAATAGCTCCTGTAATTATCAGCATATTTATGTGTGGCCCAGCAACGGCCACTGCATGCAAAAGCTTTATCCCACTCCCCTTCCCCTTGGAACGAGCATCCAAACAACAGTGACATGAGACAGGCAATCAGGCTGTGTCGATGAGGCTCAGGTAGTCTGTAGAAGGTAGATTAGTTGGGTTTGGGCCTGCTGATCAAAGATCTTTCCCAGCCTGGTGCATGGCCCATAGCAGCCTGAGGAACGACTCAGCAATGTCACATCCCTCTCCAAAGTGACATCAGAGTTGGTGCGGATACGTGTTGTGGCAAAATATATTGTGTTCTTCCCACCTTGCAAACTCTGAGTAGGTGAAATATTCAAGCTACCCCTTCCAGCCTTCAGAGTAATCCATCAAACGAGGGACTTGTAGATGGAAAGGGTTTTGACCAGGCAAGAATACTGGAAAGGACCACCAGAGTCAGAAAGGCATTTCCCCCCAGGCCAAACTGCTTTTTTTTCCTTTTATTGCAATCTGCTGCCACTGCAGTGACCTAGGACATTCCTATGCCACTTTCTAATTTTGTGGCTTTTGATCTTTTACACTAATGGTCTCAATTTTATGAGAGGGTGCTAGAAAGTTTCACTGCTTAGAAAAAGAAGCAGGAAGGTGGATGGATGTTTTGTGGACCAATCTGAACCACAGATAGTTGGCATGTCTCTTGGCCTAAAATGATAGAAAATTACATAATTTTAATTGATTTTTAAAATGTTACATTTAAAGATAAAACATACTTTCAAGGAACAGTCTCAGACACTGCATGGAGAGAAAGGCAAGACAAGTATTCAAGCAAGGAGAAAGGCACTGAGCCTGAAAAGCTGTTTAAGTAAATTCACACACATTAGTCACACAAACCAGTTCCTGAGCTGTGTATTTGTGGATCACAAGCATACTACTTGGGAAGGATAGCAATTAAAATATTCTTTCCCAAAAGGCACCCACACCAAAGAAGTCAAAGGTCTCAGCCTGGTAAGGTTTAAACCTGTATTGAGCTCTTTAAAATTATAGTGATTATTTTCAACAAAAGAATAATACAAAGAACAAAAATTAAAAGCAGAAGCAGGCTCCTAGCTATAACCACAGGTGTAAAATTGTTTTCTCTTAGAAAGAATTAATATTACAAAACTAGGAGTTTTTTTGTATGTTAGTGCACAGCTTTACACTTCTTAATTTCTCTGCTCTCTCTCCTTCTGGAGAACAAAATAGGAAATTAAAAACAAAAGCTAAATGTAAATGTAATAATGTAATGTAAACATACATTATGAAATATGAAGAATCATGGGACCAACTGACCACTCCAGTGATTATGAAAACTGTAAACTATTTAAAGGGAGCACTATTCACTGTCTCTTCATTAGTCTGATTATCTCAGTCATTAACATTTGGCTCTTATTATTATGATTGTGAAATACTGTTCACACTAATGGACAGAAGAAAGTTGACGTGGCTATCTTGATTAACTCATCAATAATCATTTGGAATAATTTTTCTTCATTCACTGGATGAATCATTCACATGTCCTTTAATAATGCACATTGTTGTAAATTAGCATCAAGATTACCCACCTTTGGGAGCTACATTCTACTTCAAAGTGTTGCTCAAAAGAGATTTCAAATGTGAGTTTTACTTAAAAAAAAAAAAAAAAGGAATATTAGGAAACAATTACTTCTTTGTAATTGTTCAGTACACCAAGGCATGTAGCTCTGGGGTTTTGCAACTGAGCTCAACCTTTAAGACACCAGATTCTCAATATGTAAAAAACATGCTCGCTATCTAGTTGCATCCTTCTCCAGAGAGTCCTAAGACAAATATAGATGTTAATAATGAATTTAATAAAAATGGATTCACCTTTACCTAAACAAATGAAAATATAACTAAAGCCCACCAGGCTGTTTGTGGATCCAAACTTGCAAACCTCCACTTGCGTGGGGTCTCAGAGCCAGTGTGACTGCACACTCTGACTGTACATGTGCAAGTAGGTCCTGAGATTTCAGCCCTACCTCCACACAAAAAGCCCTGACAAGTCAGCTTCTTGCTGAGGTTCACCTGTGCAGGACAGGAGGAGCTGAGCCTCTCACCCATGTTGGAACTAGGTGATCTTTAAACGTCCCTTCCAACCCAAACCGTTCTACTATTCTGTTATTCTCCTGGCTCTAAGCCATGCAATGGTCACTGTGGCAGCTAAATTACGTATTTCAGCTCTTTGCAGAAGCAGTTTTCACGTGCCTCAAACAGATAACTCTCTGCGAAAGCACAGTGTCAGCCACAGTTGGAGAGCCAACACTAATAGCCAAGGCAACTCTCAAGATCCTCAAGAGGCTTGGCTTTTCCCATCTCAGAATATTTTGCTCCATCTCTTCTCCTAAAATCACTACTCACTTCCTCTCTGAAAATGCATCAAGCAGTTGTCTTAGCATTTAGCCCCTTACTACCCACTGTAATTAGACCTCCACAGCTCTGATGAAAGGCAAGCTACTTCTTCCACATTCCCAACTGCACCCATCATCTGACAGGTACAACCACCACAAGTCAGGGGGTTAATCACCCTGTGTCCCAACCGTGTCCAGTGGCAGACAGTCACAAAGATGATAAAACATCATAGATGTACAGTACTACATCTATGACACACTTTCTGACTCTGCAGCAATTTGCAGTTTAGATGCTTTCTGACCCAGGCAGGGCATCGTTGCATTTAACAGATGGATTTTTCTTCCATTTATTTTTCTTATTTTTTTCTTATTATTTTTTTTTAACCGTGCAACTCTGTAAAAACCCACAGCATCCCATGTGGTGACTTACAGAGTTTAACTGCACACCCTGTGGAGAAGTGACTTGTTTTCAGTCTGAAATCTGATAATCTTTTTGGATGGCTCCTGGTAATGTTATAGGAAGATACAAGGAATAGTAATTCCCTATGCACTTTTTTCAAGACTGTCAGGATTTTACAGATTTCTATAATCTCTTCATTGTCTCTTCCATGCAGAGAAGTTATAGCCTTTAAACTGGCTTACTGCAATGACTAAACAGGCTTTTCCATCTGTTTCTTTCTATTCTCCTATATTTATTTGGGGTTTTTTTTCCACTAGTGAGCACTGACTAAATGTTTTCAAGACCTCTGATAATGTCATCATCACAGTTATCAGTTCAGAGCCCATTATTGTGTATATAGTATCAGGTGTGTTTTCTTCATATACATTAATTTGCTTTAATCTGTACTGAATTCTATCTGCCTTTTTGTTTCCTAGACACTATAGCATGGAACATGCTGTACATCTTTTAAAGCCTTTATTTTTTCAATATGTTTCTTTACATGTCCTAAAATATCTGCACCTGCTTTACAAGTAATTCTCTGCAAAGACGTAGAACAGCCCAGGACTAGCATTCGTTCCCAAAGGACCCTGCTGTGACATCTCTCCGTTGGGCAACCAAATAATTTATTCTTGCTCCTTGTTTTCTCTCTTTAAATACCTCATTTGTCCATGTGAAGAACTTTCATTTTTCACGGTTCATTTTATTTATGAGGCTTTGGGGAGTGGCCACACTAAAACAAGTCTAAAAGAAGGAAAGAGGAAAAAGGAGAAACAGCAAATGACTTCAATTTTTTTATCTCCCACTTTCCCTCATTCAGGCACGCATATCTAGATTACAATCTGCCATGAAAATAATGTTGGTGAAGACTACTGCATTTTCTCCCTTTGTAAACGGTCTTAAATAGCACTGTTCCCAGTTGCTGTTATATGATTATTCTTATAACAGCAACAAAATCAGCAAGCATCATTTCATTAATTCACCCACTGAAAACTGTTTCACAAGAAGAATGTTACCATTGGGGATGGAGGATAACATTTGCTTGGTAGTAAGGATTAATTGGAAAATAAACAGTAAAATGGAGGCTTGTGGAGGAATAAATAACATAATGGAATATTTGGGGTATCTTCCTATCTTTATGTACAGTAAGTAACCTATATAAATACCCCTCTCAGAGATGAGAATAAATGCCACATAAATATTAAAATACTTTTTATAGTTACAACGGGAAACACATCTTCTTGTGCTTTACAGCTGAAATAGTGCTTATCTGCTCTTTTCTCTCCATGCTTTATGTAGCAGTTATTTCAGCAGGCTGAACCTGCCTGCTGAGCGAGGAGGGCAGCTGTTCAGCTGGTGCACATTTCCACTGCAACGGCTCCGGCAGGAACATTTGCACCTCCAGCCAACGCTACTGGCACCAGCATTGCCAGCGGGATCTGCGAGATTTCCGCTCCTTCGTACACCTATCGTATGACAACACTTGGATGGTGTAGGTTTGTCATGTCAGGAGACACAATTCAAGATCTCTTGAGCGTGTTCTTGAAGCTCAAAAAGAATATAAACGACGGGATTGACATGTAGTTTTACGATCATTGCTACAAAACATTTTATCAGCTGAGGGACGCTGCCCCTAGCTGCAATATATATTCATATGAATAATTCTTAGTTAATCAGGTAATTCTCTTTATTTGCCTAGGGTTTTTTTGGTTTTTGTTTTGTTTTGTTTTTTTAAATTTATTCTCACTTCTTAGCCATTGCAGGCCAACCACTGTTTGTGTCCAGTTTGGGGAGGCCTAGCAGCTGGACATTTGAGCCCTTGGAAGCAAAAATACTTTTCTGCTACCATCAGCCACTAAGATTTTCAGAATAAAAAATAAATTCATTTTCTCCCTTCTGCTGCCTTGTCATTTTTCTGAAGTCTGAGAACATAGGGGTCTTGAAAAGTCACCACAGAAAGAGAGAAGGGAAAAAAGTGAAATTAAGACTTAGACATGTGATCAGTTTTTCTGAATAAAAGATCCAAGGAACTGAAATTCCTACATTAAATGATAAAAAAAAAAAAAAAGTTTCCATCAAAATCTATACCTTCTACCCAAGGAAAAAATATTTTTGAATAAAATTCTATTTTCCAGTTGGGTAACGTTTTGGCTGAGAAGCTTTCATCAGTTTTACTAGACCAGAAAGGAGATGCCATTCAGGGTCTGTTTCCCTTTTCATTGCTATAGGAAGAAGTATTTATACAGAAATAGTCCTCATGCAGTTCAAAGTCTTACATATTCTCAGATAAATAAATTTCTGTTGTTTTCACAATAAGCACAGTTGCAAATATTTTCTGGGGCATGTTTTTGTACACACATTTACATTTCATTGCTCTCTTGTTCCCAGAAAACTGCTCCTCTAACTGCCCTTAATTAAGAAGCCTTTGTGCTTTTGATCCATATCATCTTTTCCTTAATAATTAATGGATCACAAAGGTACCAGCACTTAGTGAAACAATTGTTTTTCTTCATTAGTTTATTTGAGAACTTGCCTGCTCCAGCACAGAAACAGGGTCTGTCTACTACAGACAGTGGAAGCTATTTATGGACTGATGAATCCAATATGCATTTACAAGTTCACTTGAGGATTTATGCAGTACCCTGTCATAAAATACATTGTTGAAAACAATCAAAATAACTGGGAAAAAAATATCATTGGAGTAAAACATTAATAGGGTTTTTCTTTTTTTTTATTAAGATGCCCCTGTTTGTGGAAAAAATAAATAATCAGGGCCATTAACAACATACCATTTAATTGGGAGTAAGAAGTGAGAGGAGTGGATCATTAGCTAGAAAGAGGAAGACTCTCAGCTTTTCAGTAATGTAGCTGCACTGCTGACCCATCGCCACATAAAGTCAAATTAACACCTCATGATGTCTAAGTGGACAAAACCAATTAAGTCTTGCTTCCAAAAAGCACACCAGTATCGGAGCTGTAGCATATAATTTGAATGTTAGTGTTTGCTCCAAAGATCTAAAAGAAACCAAAACCCAGACCAACAAGAACAAAAGATATCCTATGTTTTATAGATGCATATATATGTGTATACACACACAGGTATAATTATATATATATTTGGTTTAATCATGTTTAAAAATAGAAGATACTAGGATCACTGGGTTTTCTGCCATTTTGAAGCATGACATTCCTTTACTATTCCAGCATCCATGTGACCAGAGCAGTTCACATTTCACTTATCTGAGTGAAGTCTTGGGCTTCTGCTCTGTAGGAAATATGCAAATGCTAAAAATAACTGCTTGAACTAGAATTAATCACAGCATCATGTCCCATTCCCAAAATGGCTCCAGTGACAGGAGGTCTAAGGGAAAGCATCTACAAGTTCTGAAGGGGCCAGATCAGAGTGCACATCTCTTTTCTGTAAAAATAGGATGCCATGTCACCTGCAGCTATATGTTAATTTAGTATAGTCTTCACACTGATGGGGCTGTGCTATTAGCAACAGGGTAGAGCTCACTGTTCAGTATCAGGCTTATTATCATTAATCAGTTAACAAAAAGAATCACTTTCTGAAATCCCCCAGTGTGTACAGATTCCCTGGCATAAACCACAACATAAGTGTAATATTTTCTGTATTTAATGTAATGATAATTTGCTATTCCTTAAATTAGTGTCTGCTGCCTGTAGTCAGCTTGCTTCATTGATCTCCCTTTCTCTGTCACTTCGTTTCTTTCTTTGTAAGTATTTTTCTTTTAAAACAAACCTTCAAAAACTTTTCACAATAACATCCTCAATTAAAAGAATAAAGCTTCTGTTCAAATCAAGTTGTGGCAAATTAAGTGCCTGTTATGGACAACACACCAATTTAATTTCCAAGCTTTAAAAATTAACCTACCTTGAACTGAAAAATGCAAATCTTAACTTGCCTACGAAGTCCACCTGATTTTGTAGTTGGTTAAAAAACAATAAGCATAATAATCTGGTGAAGACACATTAACCTAGTTTTATGATGCACTAAGTAGAGCTTGAGTGAACAAACAAACAAACAAAATAATGAAGGGAAAATGTTACTGATAAAGAGTATCCATCCCAAAAGCATTAATCAGCTACTGTCATCTTCCCAGCTCCTGAAGCTGCTAGGACCGCCTGGTCCCTGGGGTGAAGGGACCACAAACTGCCCTGAGGAGCCACCACTGCACCACCAAACACTGGACTGGGTGCAGGAAAAGTAAACGTATCCCATGCTGACCCCAACAGCTACACCTGATCTCTTGGCTACACCTCCTAGATGATTTTGCTTTGTGGGGAGAAAGAGAAGATGCCTGCTGCTCCAGAGCGGAAAGGTCCCTTTTATCCCCAGGATTCCCTGGCCCCTGCCCTTTGCTGTCTGCTGTTCCTCCATGCTGGCTATGGGATAAAGGAGGGGAAGCACCAGGAGGGCAAGGGGTCTTGTGGTAGCTACACTGTGCCACCATCTTTGCCATCTTCTTATGTTTCATAGAAAACCAACTGCTGCCAACCTTGTGAACTTTAGGTGCAGTACCCACCCACATGCACCTCAAAACCACAATTCAGTTATTTGCCATAGCACCTTCTTTTGAACAGGTTTCTATAAAGCTCTGTTCCTGTCTAGGTGTTTAAATCTTTTTTATTTATTTTTATATATACCAATAAATAAGCAGTTGCAAAAGACTGAGACAGCTGGGATACAGCATGAGTCAGGTGTTAATTGACAAACCATGAAAACTCTAAGTGATAGGTTTTTACAGCCAGGTTTTCCTGATCATGCAGAGTAAGTGCAAAGAAGGGCCAAGATTAGAACCGCTAGAAAAAGGCTCCTGCTTTGTGCATCCCAGGCAACTCCTGGGAAAAAAAAGTCTTGCTGGTTGGCAAGACATGGCTCTCAATACTTTCTCTGGCTAGACTTCTAGTCCGAGCCTCCCATTTTGGAATGTACAAGGTTTGGATTTGCATCTGCAGAGGTACACTGGGAGAGTAAGAGGTACTTCACAAAAAAGAACTGTAAGAGGGATCTGTGCATGCAAGCAAGTGGGCAAACCCTGGAAAATTCTGGAAAAAAACCCAAGTTATTTTTTTTTAAATGCTGCTAGACAGCAAATTTGGCCTTGGTGAGAAATATTAGACAGAGACTTCCAGAATCTCTGAGGAGTATGGGCAAATAAACACTCAAACGACTAGTTTTAAAAATTTTGATTATTCTTAAGCTTGCTTTTTCTCTCTTTTTTTTTTCTTCCCTTCATTTGACTCATGATTTCAGCAGAATAGAAGAGATGCCATTGCAGCTTGGAACAGCAGTTGTTAGCACATTACCTACCACCCATGCCTGCATACTTGATGTGGACACAGGCATGTGTAGAGACTTACACATGCAACTGCTGGCCTGTTTTGTCTCTCCTGCCTCCCCCGAAATGTCCTAGCTTAGGCCTTGGGACAATAAAGGGTATGCAGGCTGCTTTTTCACTCTTTGAAACACCCCCGGAGAATCATTCCCAGGCAGAGGAATGCTCACTATGGCTGTACCCAGTCAAGCTAGAATAGCAGGTCTGCATGACAAAACTCTTCTTAAAGCTATCCCATTCACCAGTGCTATTTGCTTGCCTTGGATTTCTTGCTTTTCACTTCCTGCACTTGAAGATGTGGAGCAAAGCCCTTGCAAATCAGGGTAAAATGCACCAAAAGAAGGGCTTTTGCACCAATATTGAGAATTCTTTCAGTTAAACATACAAGCACCTAAGCCCATGACTGCATCTTTTTCAGGTTTCACTAAGTCTAGCTGTGCTGCTCTTCAAGCCATTTCCATCCACATTTACTCACCCATCCACCCTTTCTTACGCATCTAGTAAAACAAACAGTAAACATCCAAAAAGAGTATCCTTTCACCATGCCACTCAGAGTTAGCCTATCACATTTGTGACTCTGCCTATCAGAATACAGCTGCTGCAAGTTTACCTGAATGCTCAGAGTTTGTTGTTTCGTGACGGAGGCTGTGAATGTGCAAATAATGCAAGTACTAAAATCATAGCCCAGTGCCAGCTGCCCTGTGGGAGGGACTATAAACTCTGCAGCCAGAGTAAACAGCAGGATACTTTGAGTGACCACTGCTTCATCCTCCCACGCATATCTTATTCATCTTGTCTCCTTTTCATGACATTAAAAGCTGCTGCAGCATAAAAATAAATATTAATCTGCAAGGGAAATATGAAGAGCAATTTAATACTCAGGCAAGCTAACAGATCTGGACCATGGCATATCTGCTACTGTCATCAACTGGTTTTCTAATCGAACATAAGTTTTGCTAAGTTGTGATTGTCCAGGAATACAAAAGTAGAGAGAATACATGGCATATTTACATGACTTTTCATATAACCCAAAGAGGTGCAAAACTGACGATGCTCTATTAGATAGTGCAATAGTTGCATTTAATACATTGTTCAGAAGACAAAAACAAAGCTTAGAGGACTCTCCTTGTTTTCCAAAGTTTGGATATCATCATTTCCCCTTCTCAGATGTTACTGAAAATTATTATTACTTGACTTCATCAAATAGTTCATAAAAACATAAAGGAGAAATGAGATGCTGAACTGCCCTTATCTTCTAGGAAACATTTTATCTTTAACACAAAGTAGCCAGGCAGGTGTTTCTGAAGGAATAATGTAAAGCTCTGCTGCTAAACCTCTAACAGGGTCGGTGTGAACATGTTACATGGGGACTCCTTACAAAACCCCTTCACCAATCTTTGCAAAAGAGCAGATTCCTCTGTTAGACCGGCACAAATCTGCTGAGCTTAATGGGTCTAATTTTCAGCATACACCAGTGGGATACCCAAGGCAGGCTCACAGTTACTAGCCCAGTTAAATTCTGGTAAGGAAAAAGCCTGTGCAATCTTCAGAAGAAACCGAAACAAAAGCTCAGCAGCCACCCATTGTGGCCTTAACTAATCAGAGAGAAACCACCTGCAGGAATACCCCCTTTTCTGTTTACTCCCAGCAGAACCTTCCAAATGATGATTAATCACTGAATAAACTGAACAACTGACAATGACATAATGACAAAAGGAAGGCAGAGAGGGGCACCAGCACTAGTGGCTGTGTCTTGAGCATGGGTGGGTGGAATGGCCAAAGAAGATGGATGGCCTGAAAATGCTTGACACTTAAGTATCTCCGATGTAGCAGGAGGATGGCTATGCTAAAGTGAACTGCCAACTTCAAGCAAATAATGCCCTACACAACAAGCTGACACACTTCCTTCAGCTGTCAGCAGCAATGCACAGGGGCAGCTTCCTCAGGAACTAACTAATGAGGCTTTTAATTGGGATGTGAAACCCTGATAATAACAGAAATAAGATATACTGTAAATGACAGGATAATCCATTAGAGTAGAAAGCATTGTGAATGTTTTACTGATTATATCCACAGATTATCCTACCTATGTCCCTACTAATTTGAAAAATGATGAATCATAGAGTACAAACAGGACTCAGATGAGCCAATTAGACTAAGTAGTGATATCAAAAGCTCATATTTTCTGCACTTAGGAATCAAGCATGTTTTGCCTAACAATGAATGAAAATGAGCTGTGTTTCGCTCTCTCAGTTGACCAAGTCATTAGCAACATGGAAGAATACTTCTTCACATTTTCTGTGTTTTCAGATGTTCTTACCCCCACAGAGTCCTTTCTGGCAGATGTTTATTAACAGAAAAAAAAACATTTGCAGGAAATTAAATATTGTCTTGCAGCATTCTGCTGATTCCAGTTGTAATTTTATCAGTTAAGGGTTAGTTTCGGTGTTTCAGTGAATATCAACATAACTAGAAAACTTTGACTGCTGTTAGCCAAACTCTGCATATGCAGTACTCAGACTAAAAGTGAGCTGCAATGTATAACTAGCACATCACTTCTTCTCTCCTTGTGCACATAATACTCTCCCTGAAGCTGAAATGCAAGTGGTTAAGATTAAGCCTTAAGGACTTAGCCACCGTGTTTTGGGCAGTTACTTAAACTCATGCAGAATGGTTAGGTGAGATGGCTAACATGGCTTATAGATCACCTGCTTTGAAAGGTTCATTTCATCGAACAAAGAAACACTGTTTGACTCAGTCTTGTGCCAGTTTTGTAATGGATGAAACAAGTAGCAAAATTCAAGTAACGTCAATAGGACTAAACACTTGTCCCCAAATTTTGTGATTGGTTTTTGTTTGATATTAGCACTGTAGCACAGGTACAAAATAGGATTTGAAACAAGCTACATCAAAATAAGTTTTGATGGTTTGCTTTTTTTGCTTTGGGGAATTTTTTGCCTCTTCTCATAAGTAAAAAAAAAAAAAAAAAAAAAAAAAAAAAAAAAAAAAGAGGAGAAAGGCGAACACTGGGGTAAATAAAATCCCAGACACTTTTATTTTTGCTTCAGATCCAGTTAGAGTATTTTCCATTTTGATTTACTGCGCTGAAAGTAGGAAACTGCTGTGAATATTTTTTTAATTCCCAAAAGGCATTTTTTTTGTAGCGGAGAACTTTCACAAACCACTTTAGCTACACAGAATATAAATTAAGTCCAATCTCATTCCAATTATGGCAATTTGCATTTTGTCACTAATTTAACATAAAACAGACAATTAAGATGAGAGTTACTGCAATGATGCATCTGCCCTTCCAGACTTTAGTCTATGTCAGTATTTTTATAGTGCTTTTCCTTGGCCAATGGTTTAGTAAAATCTAGCTTTCTCTACTATTTTCTATAAAAGGTCTCTGCCATCAAAAGAAGCTTTAGAAATATCTTAGCTTTGAAAAAAATAGACAGACATTTGAGGACTAAGACATTTATGCAAACCTAAAGTAACTGCTTAGGGGCAGAAGCAATAACCCAGGAGCTTCTGTCATTACAAAACTGGGATCTTGTCAAAGTGCCCAGAGAAGGACTTGCTCAGAGTGTCTTTCTGTAACAAGCAACACAGAGTCTGATCCTTCTGTTCAGTACTCCTCTCATCACAGGAGGAGGATTAACTACATGTAATAACAGAAACTTCTGTGAAATAAGCTTGCAGTTGCCACACACATGAAACTGTATTCAGCTCCATCTGAGAAGCCTCCATCACCCCAGCTCCTCAGCCATATGGGCACCCTGTTTAAGCTGCTTTACAGAATGGGCCAGAGAAAGGCAAGAGTATGAACTGTAGCACTTAGTCATTGCTCAAGAATTAGTTGTGTATTCTGCATATGACATCTTGATTTGAGCTCATTGCGGGTTCTTCTGTGGCCTAAACCCCATTTGAAGACAGGGTTTGGTTCCCAGTCTCACTCACAAACTTACTGAAGTTTTATTTAGCTTTAGTAATCATATTACCAGACCAGCAGTATTTCCTAGGAACAGTGCTACATACTCTGGAAATTTTCCACCTTTTTTACTTCCATTCTGCCATATTTGTTCTATTCTTCCACAATATCAAAAGCTTCTCATGACAGCTATCTTGGCACATTATCACTAGCTATCTACACAAGCATCTTCATGTTTCATGTTAACTATTCTGATCCCTTAAAATTCACATCCACATGGCCAAAATCCTTCACTCAAAACCATTCTTACCCTTTCACTGGTACCAACAGTCAGTGCTAGTTCTTGTTAAAGCTCCCCTAAGTCAATTGGGTGCTCATCCCAAATCTTCAAAACTCTCCAGTTTGAGAGCTTATCAAAATAATCTGAGACTCTTGGGCTCCAATGTTGTATATTCCAAGTGCTTTGCCTAAGGACAACACACAAATTTAAGATCAATTAATGTTAAAGGTACAACCTTTCCTACAGAAAGGAAAATTTAATTTTCAGCTCTGCCCAGACAGTAATAACTACTGCCAAATTTTCTATGTATTTTTTCTCTACACTGACATCTTTCTATTACAGCACAGGTTTTTTGGAATACCAGTCTGTAATCTCTGCTGTCCTCTCTCAGAGATTACTATTATTCACAACTGCACTAACTGCAGCTTCCTGATGCTATTTTTCCTCACATTCATGCTCCTACATCAGTATTTTTGGTCAACTCTTTTTCAATGTCTAATTCCAACAAATATTTTGCTTATTTCCTTTAGATTTTACATATACATTCCTTTTCATCCAGGCAGGATTAGGAGATAAAGATAAAATGCTCTGAGGAAAAGCCTTCCCTTTGTATTTATTCCTGCTTTTTATTTTGCATTTTGCTCTTTTCACTGGCTCTTCAGAAAGAAGTTCTGGTGACCTTTGAAATGTTACAGATATGATAATTTTAAAAGGTTCAGCCACAAAAAAGGTTAAAAAATTTGTGAACAGGAAGGAAAGAGCAGATAACTTACTTTGTTACTGTTCCTTCATTTTCTTTGATATTTCTTTTCTGAATGCTTATAGAAACATACATCCCAGTGAGTGAGGAAATGGTAGAAGAAAAATAGGAAAGTACAGACAGTGCATTTTCCCTTCAAAATGTTTAAAACATTTTGTGCTGTTTCTTTGCAACAGTGAAGATTGATGTCTTTTTTAGGATAATGCTTCAAGGAACTACATTACAAAAAATACCACCTTCCTTTCAGCTAGTTCTCTGCATGTGGCAGGATATTGGTGAAAATCAGCAAATTTGGGATGTTAATGTTCAACCAGGTACAGTGAAGGGTGCAAAGCACTTAAAGACAGATCAGCTTGACAGACTCTGCACTCCAAACTATTTAGCCAGGCATGTACTTTAGTTGTAAGTTGCCTTGTTTAATTAGGTGCTGAGGTTTTCCATCTTCATCCCTAGAGCCTCATACCTCATAGGATGCAGAAGCAATCACTGCTTGGGACTATGACAGAGTAGGCCTTGATTGTTCTACAAGATGTCCCATGGATGGGGACCAGACACTGTTGATTAACCATTAACTTTGCAATTCTTAACATTGGGTTTTTTTTCCGTTCAGTGATGCTAAGATAGACACTTTGGAAAGATCTTAAATGCTGTGCAGAAGATGACAGATTGCTCTATGTATTTTTAAAAGGGCTGATTACAGCAGGCTCTACCACGAGAGCAATTTAAGAATGAGAAAATGATGGGAATAGATGGTGAAAGTTCTATGAGACTTTAAAAAAAACATACAGACTAGCATATTTGAAATGTGTATAGAGATTGTCTCGAATGTATTTCTAATAAAATATGTATACAGGATTAAAGAATACTCTGCTGAAAACTCCTGCAAAAACAATTTCTAGCAATCAGCAAAACTCATCAGTTCATAGGTTCATGTTGCTGTTAAAGAGGGAAGGAGGGACTTGTTGAAGAAAAAGTAGAGGCGGACGGGTCAGAATAGCAGCGAACTGGCTGCAGAGACCACACTGAAGTAAGTGTGCTCCTTAAAATATGTATTTCCGGTGTGCTGTGGTCAAAAAAAGCAAAAGTAATTGAGATCTTTTATACCATTGACTCTTTCCATCCTGAATTATCAACACAACTTACTCCTCAGGTGCTTCAAAAGTATTTCTAGGAACTCTGCTGTGGAGTAATTAATTGCCTTTTTGAGGTTAGGTTATGCATATAGGTTATTTTAGGTTATTAGTTAGTTAACAGTGTAGACTTTTATACCTGTCACTTGCTCTTGACTCTAAATAACTATATAAGTAAGAAATTCTCATTAGTACCCATGAAAACAACTTTAGTCTGGTGTTGGCTATTACAGTATTCAAATATGCATGTTTTAATGGTTCAAAGTAGTAATCCAGTTCTCCTGACTTCCAAGCTCTCTCTTTCCATCCTTTCAACAAAACATTGCAGAGAAAGGCACAGCAATCAAACTTCAATATTGCTACAAAGCCTTCACATTTCTTCAGCCACCTAATTTTGTGGTCAGGCCCACTGAGACTACAGAACCCTGCCAACCATCTGTACTTACTGCTGGGCAGAGATCCAGGTTTCACGATTCCATTTACACGGGTTTGCAGCACGGTGGAATTGATATCTCAATTTACAACAGCCCAAGTTAGATTAAGTCATGTCAGAACTGAACATGAAACTGGGCAACACAATGTTTTGAGTAGGCCAGGTTTTTTTGTAGTGCCTCCAGACAACCTGCTCCTATTGACCAGAGAAACAAATGACAGCTCTGAAAAAGCACTCATCTACCTAAAGGGAGTTGGCTTAACTTTCTCAACTTAGTGCCTCCCCTCATTTGTTTAGGAAGACAGCGATATGCCTCTGCTTCCTCCCAGGTGTGTCAATAACTCACCAGACAGCAGGGATGAAAACACTGCCATCTCCAGCTGCCCATCACACACCTCTAGGACCAGAAGCATCACCAGCCCCTTCAGCACCCACAGTTCAGTTCACTCCCAGTGTGCCTGCTGAAAGCAGACCCACCAAAGACCACGTCACCTTTTATATTTGTCCCAAAGACCAACAGATTCACAAGCTTAGCAACAGCTGTAGAACACTCAAGAAGCTACTGTCTTCTGGCTAGGGCACATGGCACCTGCCACGCAAGCATTTCCCACCCATCACATGGCACTCATAGCCCTGCAACTGCATAAGGATCTCAGGTCACAGAGAGGCTGTTGGTAGCACTGAGGAGAACCAGTTCCCTCAACTCTTCCCTCATACCTTCCTTCCTAGTAAAAAAATAGCTTGAGTGCATGGAAATTCAGGACACACTGAAGAATCCAGACTCCTCACATAGGCAATTTTTAAGGAGGTTCTTGAAATTTTTGCAAGGCAGAGTTATTTTTTGCCTTTCTTCCCCTCAGTCCTTTAATTGACATGGAGTAGAAGTTGTGTGATTTACATGTGCCTGGAAAGGATGGAATCAGCTATTTTTAACTGTATCGCTTGCTTTTAATTCCATCATTCAATTAGACATATATTTTAGATTCAGGAAACTTTCTTTTCAAGAGGTGAAATGCCAGCACAGTACACTAGTAGAACCATTAGCTGTCAAAATAAAACAGGCTTCATACTCACAGAACAACAAGATCAACTACACACGACAGAAATAAGATGGCAGTGCACTTTTACTTTTCAGCAACTAGTGCAGTGTTTTCTGTATTAAATTTAATAGGCATTTTATATGAAATGTCAGAAATTTTTGCCTCTGCAAATAGGGTTCTTTACCTAAAAAAAATAATTTAAAAAAATAAAGGTTTTCTGCTGCTTATGTAG